>NC_041380.1:353582583-353675029 GCF_002162155.2 Triticum dicoccoides
CGCGCCGCCCCGCGCCGCCCCGCTCCACTCCGTCCTCGCCGCCGTCCGGCCTCGCCGCCGCACCGCCCGGCCTCTCCCTCCTCGACTTCCGTGCTCCGGTGAACAGCGCGCGCCGCCGAGCCTCGGGAAGCGTGCAGATCTGAGATCTGAAATTTGACGGTTGACTTTTCTCCTCCGAACCCTAATTTTTGTGCATACTTTGACCGGTGATATCTCCGCATCCGTAGCTCCGATTTGGGCATATAGCATATCGAAATGTTCGCCCCAATGAGTACATCATTTCATTACATTGCATCATTTTTATTTGAGTGCATCTTGATGCCCGAAATGCTGTTAGAAGAGGGCTTCGTGAGTTAATTGTCAGATCTGCTAGTTCATCTTAGACTTTTGTCATTTTTGCCATGATTAATATGTGCATGCTATGCCTGTGAGTCCTACATATGTTTTGTTAAGGATTTTGTTATCTTTCCAGAGGTGCAACCCATGCATTTTTGTGATGTGTGTGGTGACTTGTGCAAGCTTGCAAAGTGAGGCACCCGGTAAATCTGTTTTCAGGGACTTAGTAGTTTTCACTAAGTCTGGGATTATTTAGTTCATGATGCCATATGTCCATGCTGTTTCCTTGTGATCCGTGCCTCTTTTGAGGATGATCAATAAAGGAGTTTTGTTAATATTGTTATGCTCTATCCATCCATGTCTTTGTTTGCAATTATGGAGCATCCTAGCTTGAGTCAATCGATCTCTACTTTTGCTTCGTTGTGAATCTTGGCAGATCGTCAACTTGTTTGCGACTTTGCCGATGCAATTGTAGTTGATCCGTGCATGCTATGCCATTGTTCTTGCCATGTCTAGCTTGCATTTTGTGCCTTCATAATGGATGTATGCTTGTCTTGCCATGACTTGCACCGTAAACATGCCTTCGTGAGTTATGTTTCAGCATGTCCCAGTTTTTCACTAAGTCTGAAACTGATTATGTTTTTCCTATGTTCGTGTGCTTGTTAGTATATTTTGTGATCCCTTTTGGCTCAAGGTCACTAAGGGACTTTTGTTAAGCTTGTTGAGTAGCTCCATGCCATGTATTTCTTTGTCATGTTCAGGTCCTGTAGCATGTTGTTTTGTTGCTCCGAAGAGGGCTATATGATCTGAAATTCCAGACAAGTGTTAATTTCACCAAGTCTGAGATCTCTTTACCATTTGCGTTTTTGCCATGCTTGTTTGAACCTCCTAATGGATGAATTGGCCGTAGCTCAGTGCTAGACTTTTGTTAAGAATCTTGTGTGCATCCCTGCCATGTATTTTGTTGTCATATTTGGGTGCTGTAGCATGTTCATCTGGTTGCATTTAGGTGCCTACTTGCTGTAAATCGCAGACCAGAGTCATTTTTGAATCGCTTGCCATTTCCAAACCGTAACTCCGATTCCGGCATTCTTTATATTGTTTTCAAGCGATTTCATCTAATCTTTCCAGTTGCACCCTTGGATTTCCAAGATGAGGCCAGGTTCATGCATTTCCTGCCATATCTTGCATTTTGCATCCCGCATAGCATCCCGCATAGCATATCATCTTTTCATCATATTGCTTGGTCTTGCACGTGGTTGATTGTATCCTTGTTGCTTGTTTGTCTTGTTTGGGTAGAGCCGGGAGACGAGTTCGCTAACGAGTAGCCGTTGAGTTTGCTTTTGAGGATCCAGTCAACTCTGACAACTATGCAGGCGTGATGATCATACCCTCGAAATCACTACTATCTTTGCTATGCTAGTTTGCTCGCTCTTTTGCTATGCCATTGCTACGATGCCTACCACTTGCTTGAAAGCCTCCCAAATTGCCATGGAAAACCTCTAACCTACCATTGTCCTAGCAAACCGTTGATTGGCTATGTTACCGCTTTGCTCGGACCCTCTTATAGTGTTGCTAGTTGCAGGTGAAGATTGGAGGCCATTCCTTGTAGGAACATTTATTTACTTGTTGGGATATCATCATATTGCTATGTTATCTTAATGCATCTATATACTTGGTAAAGGGTGGAAGGCTCGGCCTCTCGCCTAGTGTTTTGTTCCACTCTTGCCGCACTAGTTTCCGTCATATCGGTGTTATGTTCCCAGATTTTGCGTTCCTTACGCGGTTGGGTTATAATGGGAACCCCTTGACAGTCCGCCTTGAATAAAACTCCTCCAGCAAAGCCCAACCTTGGTTTTACCATTTTCCACCTAGCCTTTTCCCTTGGGTTTCGCGGACTCAAGGGTCATCTTATTTTAACCCCCCCGGGCCAGTGCTCCTCTGAGTGTTGGTCCAACCTAGAGCACCGTGCGGGGCCGTCCCTTGGCAACTTGGGTTACGTTGGCTCCCGTACGCTTAGCTTATCCGGTGTGCCCTGAGAACGAGATATGTGCAGCTCCTATCGGGATTTGTCGGCACAGCGGGTGGTGTTGCTGGACTTGTTTTACCATTGTCGGAGTTGTCTTGTTGTACCGGGATGCCGAGCCTGATCGGAATGTCTCGGGTGGAGGTCTATTCCTTCGTTGACCGTGAGAGCTTGTCATGGGCTAAGTTGGGACCCCCCTGCAGGGATTGAACTTTCGAAAGCCGTGCCCGCGGTTATGGGAAGATGGGAATTTGTTATTGTCCGGTTGTAGATAACTTGAACCTTAATTTAACTAAAATGAATCAACTAAGTGTGTTGCCGTGATGGCCTCTTCTCGGCGGAGTCCTGGAAGTGGACACGGTGTTGGAGTAATGTTTGCGCAGGTTGTTCTCTAGTTCCTCGCTCGTGCTTTGCCTCCTCTTCTCGCTCTCTTTTGCGAATAAGTTAGCCACCATGCTTGCTAGTCGCTTCCTGCAGTTCCACTCATATTTTACCTTGCCTTACCTATAAGCTTGAATAGTCTTGATCGCGAGGGTGCGAGATTGCTGAGCCCCTGTGGCTCATAGATTACTATTACACCAGATGCAGGGTCTGATGATCCCGCTCCAGGAGACGCAGATGAGCTCAAGTGGGAGTTCGACGAAGACACTCAATGATACTATGTTTCCTTTCCCGAAGATCAGTAGTGGTGCCCAGTTGGGGGTGATTGGGACCGTGTCGCATGTTGGGTTCTCTTTTATTTTGGTGCCATAGTCGGGCCATGAGTGTTTGGTTGATGTAATGTTATTTTGTACTTGATTGACGTGGCGAGTGTAAGCCAACTATGTTATCTCCCTTTTATTATTTATATTACATGGGATGTTGTGAAGATTGCCTAACTTGCGACATATGCCTTCAATGTGATTATGCCGCTAAGTCGTGCCTCGACACATGGGAGATATAGTCGCATCGAGGGTGTTACAAGTTGGTATCAGAGCCTTCCCCGACCTTAGGATCCCCATTGCTTGATCGTTTTTAGCGGCCGAGTTGTGTCTAGAAAAATGTTTTGAGTCATTTAGGAATTATATATCGGAGAGTTTAGGAATTCTTTTTACTTCCCAGTCTCCTCATCGCTCTGGTAAGGCATCCTGACATAGAATTTTGACTCTTCTCTTCTCAAATTTCACTAAAAAAAATTTAGGATCATGCGGGTATCTTGGAATCGTTCCGATGGCTTATGATGAGAACATTGTCTTGGTGCCTCCTGTCAGGGGTTTAGTGGAAGTATCCCGGGGAGTTGAGCTCTAAGGTGTTGTCATCATAATTTTATCGTTGCAATTCTGGAATACTTGAGATATGTTTGCCGACATCGAAAATCTCTTTTATGCAGTTCGTTGGTGAGATAACCTCGACACCACCTAGTACTGGGGCGGGAGTTCGGGAGTATCGCCATAACTTGTATAACGGATGCTTTTCGAAGGTTGAGGTAGATGGTTTCCGAAGGTTTCCTGGTTATGTGTTGAAGGATGGATACAGGTGGATGTAGGATTTGCTAGTTTGGGTGAGATATTATGCTTCCCTTGTATCCCCAACACCTGATTGCATAACCGGAAAGGTTCAGAAGTTTCATAGGTGGGAATTCTAGTAGCTCTATTTCTTCTTCCATGAATAATGGTTTGAGATTGCGATTTCTTACCGATTATTCGTTCTTGATCCGTACCTTGTTGATTTATTTCTCTACCTTAATTCTACGTGGCTTCTCAATTTATGGATATGTGACCATTTCAAGAGGAATGCATTCGTTCATTTTGTTCGGATGTGAAGACTATATGTTGCAATTTTCATTCCGTTGGATTCAGCTTCAATATTTGTCTATCAATGTGCTAATGGTGGTCAACCTCTTCAGGATGGCTCCTCCAACGCGCACGACTCCGAATCCTGATCCGCCACCACCTCCACCTCCTCCGGAGGCATGGCAAGCTGTGATGGCCGCAACCAATGCAAACACACAGCTGATCATGCAAATTCTTCAAGAGCGCAATCAAGGCAGTCAAGGGAATCAAGGCAGCAATCAGAGTCACTTTTCTACACTCAACCAGTTCCTTGCTAATGGGCCAAAGACTTTCAGCAATTGTGTTGAGGCAACCGATGCTGACGATTGGCTTGTGGATCTGTGCAAGCATTTCGAGTGCAGTAACGTCAGGCCTGAGGACTTTGTCAAGTTCGCTTCCTTCCAACTCAAAGATCAAGCTGCAGAATGGTTGCAGCAGTACAAGGACTCCAGAGGTGGACGTGCTATCACTTGGGATGATTTCCGTCGAGATTTCCGAGCTCATCATATTCCGCAGAGCGTGGTTGAAAGCAAGCGTGAGGAATTCCGCAATCTGAAGCAAGGCTCTTTGTCTGTCTATGACTACAACAAGATGTTTCAGAAGCTTGCCCGCGTTGCCAAGCAGGACGTCCCTGATGAGAAGAGCATGATATATCAGTTCAGGGGTGGTCTCAGAGAAGAAATTCAGCTAGCTCTTGTGCTCTTTGAGCCTTTGAGGTACGATGAGTTCTACAACATGGCACTGAAGCAAGAGGCTGCTCAGTTGAGGTGTGATGCTTCCAGGAAGCGAGTCAGAGATGTTACTCCTTCTTCCTCTACTCAAGTGGCCAAGCAGCAGAAGTTTTGGCTTCCTCCTCCTCCGTTCCATCAGCCGTATCAGCAGAAGAGCAAAGGTGGCAGTGGTTCTTCCCACCCACCCAATCCTGGCTTTCAGAACAAGACTTCGTCTCAAGCTCCAAGATCGAGTGCTCCGTATCACCGTCCGCTTTCAGAGGTCATGTGCAACAAGTGCCAACAGAAGGGTCACTATGCCAACAACTGTCTCAACCAGAGGCGTCTTCCTCCTCCTCCTCCTGTCAGATCGGCAAGTACAGCTGTGGTCAAGCATAACCCCAAGCATGCCAAGGTGAATTTGATGAATGCATCTCAGGCAGAGGACTCGTCAGATGTGATCATGGGTAACTTTCCAGTTTACTCTTTTCCCGCAAGAGTTCTTTTTGACACTGGTGCATCGCATTGTTTCATGTCAAGATCATTTGTTTCCAAGCATGAATTTGTTTCACAAATGTTGGGTAAACCTATGGGAGTGGTTTCTCCGGCTAAGTCTATGAGGGCTACTTCAATAGTCCCGGATATTTCTATCACTTTGGGCGACTACAAGTTTCTGGCTTCTCCTATGGTTCTTGGTAACTCTGATATTGATCTTATTCTCGGGATGGATTGGCTTTCTAAGCACAAGGCTCAGCTTGATTGTGCAGCCAGGCAGATTCAATTGAATCATTCGTCTGAGGATGTAATTGTCTTTGCCACTCGTGATGATACTATCCGTCTGTTTTCTCTCAATGAGAAGGGTGAATTGGATGCCATCTCTCAAATTCCAGTCGTTTGCAAATATCAAGACGTCTTTCCAGAAGAGCTCCCAAGAACGCCTCCGCACCGGCCAGTTGAATTCGTTATTGATCTTGAGCCTGCCCCGGAACCTGTGTGCAAGCGTCCTTACAAGCTCGGGCCTGAAGAGTTGAAAGAGCTGAAGAAACAACTCAATATGCAAGAGAAAATGGGTCTCATCCGGCCTAGTTCTTCTCCATGGGGTTGTGGTGTTCTTTTTGTGAAGAAGAAGGATGGAACGGACCGACTGTGTGTTGATTACCGTCCAGTGAACAAGAAGACCATCAAGAACAAATACCCACTTCCCAACATCAATGAGCTGTTCGAACAACTCAAAGGTGCTCAAGTATTCTCCAAGCTTGATCTCCGTATGGGCTATCATCAGATTCGCATTCGTGAAGAAGATATTCCCAAGACAGCATTCAGAACAAGCTTTGGTTCATATGAATACACTGTCATGTCTTTTGGCCTCGCCAACGCTCCTCCGACGTTCTCTTGCATGATGAACTTCATCTTCAACGCCTACACCAATGACTTCGTTTTGGTCTATCTCGACGATATTCTGGTTTTCTCGAAGAACAAGGAAGAGCATGCCAAGCACTTGCGTTTGGTTCTCGATAAACTCAGGGAACATCAGTTCTAAGCCAAGTTCTCCAAGTGTGAATTTTGCCTCGATGAGGTTCTTTATCTTGGTCATATCATCTCTGCCAAGGGCATTGTCGTGAATCCTGAGAAGGTGTCCGCAATTGTGAATTGGGAACCTCCTCAGAACGTGAAGCAACTCCGCAGTTTTCTCGGTCTCGCAAGCTATTGCCGAAGATTCGTTGAAAACTTTTCTAAGATCGCGAAGCCTCTCTCAAATCTTCTCCAGAAGCACGTCAAGTATGTTTGGTCTCCGGATTGTGATATTGCTTTCAACACTTTGAAAGAGAAGTTGATCACTGCTCCAGTTCTGACTCCGCCTGATGAATCCAAGCCGTACGAGGTCTTTTGTGATGCCTCTCTCCAAGGTCTTGGCGCAGTATTGATGCAAGAGAAGAAAGTTGTTGCTTATACATATCGCCAGTTGAAGCCTAATGAGAAGAACTACCCCACTCATGATCTCGAGTTGGCGGCAGTTGTGCATGCTCTTTTGACTTGGAGACATCTTCTATTGGGAAGAAAAGTGGATATTTTCACTGATCACAAGAGTCTCAAGTACATCTTCACTCAGCCTAATCTCAACCTCAGGCAAACTCGATGGGTCGAAATGATTCAAGAGTATAATCCGAGTATTGAGTATACTCCAGGCAAGGCCAATGTGATTGCTGACGCATTGAGCAGAAAGGCTTACTGCAACAGTCTGATTCTCAAGCCTTATCAACCCGAGCTCTGTGAAGCTTTCCGCAAACTTAATCTGCAAGTTGTTCCACAAGGTTTCCTCGCCAACCTTCAAGTCTCTCCTACCTTAGAAGACCAGATTCGCCAAGCCCAACTTCTTGATGCTATGGTGAAAAAGGTGAAGATTGGGATTGCCAAGAGTCAGTCCAAGTACAAGTGCTACCGCCTGGATGACAAGGACACTCTCTTCTTCGAGGATCGTATTGTTGTACCCAAAGGTGACCTCCGTAAAGTGATCATGAACGAGGCTCACAATTCTCTCCTCTCCATCCACCCTGGGAGCACGAAGATGTATCAGGACCTTAAGCAAGCTTATTGGTGGACACAAATGAAGCGCGAGATCGCTCAATTCGTGAATGAATGTGATGTCTGCAGAAGAGTGAAGGCAGAACACCAAAGGCCAGCAGGTCTCCTCCAACCTCTTGCCATTCCAGAATGGAAGTTTGACCACATTGAGATGGACTTCGTGACTGGGTTTCCAAAGTCCAAGCGTGGCAATGATGCTATATTCGTTGTCATCGACAAACTCACCAAAGTGGCTCACTTTCTGCCCATCAAAGAGTCGATCACTGCAGCTCAATTGGCGGAACTCTATACCTCTCACATTGTCTCTCTGCACGGTATTCTTCAAGTGATCTTTTCAGACCGTGGCAGCATCTTTACCTCGAAGTTTTGGGATTCTTTCCAGAAGGCCATGGGCACTAACATCCGCTTCAACACTGCTTTCCATCCTCAAACAAGTGGTCAAGTCGAGCATGTCAACCAGATTCTTGAAGATATGCTCAGGGCTTGTGTGATCTCCTTCGGCATGAAGTGGGAGGATTGTCTTCCTTATGCTGAATTCTCCTACAACAACAGTTTTCAAGCAAGTTCGGGCAAGGCCCCTTTTGAAATTCTGTATGGCAGGAAGTGCCGTACCCCTCTCAACTAGTCTGAAACCGGTGAACGTCAGCTTTTGGGTAATGACTTAATCACGGAAGCAGAAGAAATGTGCAAAGTCATTCGTGATAACCTCAAAGCAGGCCAATCCCGTCAGAAGAGCTACTATGATAGTAAGCACCGTGATTTGGCTTTCAAGATCGGAGATCATGTTTACCTCCGTGTCTCTCCTATGAAAGGTACTCGTTGCTTCGGTATCAAAGGGAAGCTTGCCCCTAGATATGTGGGACCTTTCAAGATTGTCAGCAAGAGAGGCGACCTCGCCTATCAACTCGAGCTTCCTTCAAACTTTGCAGATGTTCATGACGTGTTCCATGTCTCTCAGCTTCGAAAGTGCTTCAAGACTCCTGACCGCACCGTCGACTTCGAGGACATTGAGCTCTAAGAAGATCTCTCTTATCGTGAGCACCCAGTTGCTATTCTTGAAGAGACAGAACGCAAGACTCGCAACAAGTCAATCAAATTTCTCAAAGTCAAGTGGTCACACCATTCCGACCGTGAAGCTACCTGGGAACGCGAGGATCACCTCTGTTCTGAGTACCCGTCGTTCTTTCAGTCCTAGATCTCGAGACGAGATCCTTTCGTAGTGGTGGAGTGTTGTAACACCCCGGATGTAACTTTCCCAATTTGTACTCCAACTCTTGCCGTTTCCGGCGTTAAGTTATATTTATTTCCTTGGGTTCGGGTTTTTGTCTCCGTGTATTGTTGTCGTTGTCATGCATCTCATATCATGTCATCATGTGCATGGCATTTGCATACGTGTTTGTCTCATGCATTCGAGCATTTTCCCCGTTGTCTGTTTTGCATTTCGGCGCTTCGTTCTCCTCCGGTGGTCATTTCTAGCTTTCTTTCATGTGTGGGGATTAAACATTTCCGGATTGGACCGAGACTTGCCAAGCGGCTTTGGTTTACTACCGGTAGACCGCCTGTCAAATTTCGTATCATTTGGACTTCGTTTGATACTCCAACGGTTAACTGAGGGACCGAAAAGGCCTCGTGTGTGTTGCAGCCCAACACCCCTCCTTTTTGGCCCAAAACCCACCAAACTCTGCTCCATCATCTAGAGCGTTCGATCACAATCGCGTGGCCGAAAACCGCACCTCATTTGGACTCTCCTAGCTCCACTTATGCCTATAAATAGCCCCCCCGTTTTCGGATCTCTCTCCCTCTCCGAAACCCTAAAAAAAGATCCCCGCGCGCCGGACACGTCCGCCTGCGCGCCGAACACGTCCGTCGACGACCGCAGCCAACCGGGAGGCGCCACGTGTCCCCGCCGACCTCCTCCTCCGCGTGGCCCGGCGAGCCCGCGGGAGGCCCTCCCCTCGCCGCCACCGGGCCAGATCCGCGCCGCCCGCCGCCTCTCTCTTCCCCGACACCGTCTGCCGGCCCCGCCGCCTTGCCGCCGCCCCTCGCCGCCACCGGCCGCCGCCAGCCCGCATCTCCGCCGCCTCGCCATGCCGCCCGGGCGCCGCGCCGCCCCTCTCCACTCCGTCCTCGCCGCCGTCCGGCCTCGCTGCCGCACCGCCCGGCCTCACCGCCCCCGGCCTCTCCCTCCTTGACTTCCGTGCTCCGGTGAACAGTGCGCGCCGACGAGCCTCGGGAAGCGTGCAGATCTGAGATCTGAAATTTGACGGTTGACTTTTCTCCTCCGAACCCTAATTTTTGTGCATACTTTGACCGGTGATATCTCCGCATCCGTAGATCCGATTTGGGCATATAGCATATCAAAATGTTCGCCTCGATGAGTACATCATTTCATTCCATTGCATCATTTTCATTTGAGTGCATCTTAATGCCCGAAATGCTGTTAGAAGAGGGCTTTGTGAGTTAATTGTCAGATCTGCTAGTTCATCTTAGACTTTTGTCATTTTTGCCATGATTAATGTGTGCATGCTATGCCTGTGAGTCCTACATATGTTTTGTTAAGGATTTTGTTATCTTTCCAGAGGTGCAACCCATGCATTTTTGTGATGTGTATGGTGACTTGTGCAAGCTTGCAAAGTGAGGCACCCGGTAAATCTGTTTCCAGGGACTTGGTAGTTTTCACTATTCTGGGATTATTTAGTTCATGATGCCATATGTCCATGCTGTTTCCTTGTGATCCGTGCCTCTTTTGAGGATGATCAATAAAGGAGTTTTGTTAATCTTGTTATGCTCTATGCATCCATGTCTTTGTTTGCAATTATGGAGAACCCTAGCTTGAGTCAATCGAGCTCTACTTTTGCTTCGTTGTGAATCTGGGCAGATCGTCAACTTGTTTGCGATTTAAACGATGCTATTGTAGTTGATCCGTGCATGCTATGCCATTGTTCTTGCCATGTCTAGCTTGCATTTTGTGCCTTCTTAATGGATGTATGCTTGTCTTGGCATGACTTGCACCGTGGTGAGTTCATCGAGCTCGTAAACATGCCTTCGTGAGTTATGTTTCAGCATGTCCCAGTTTTTCACTAAGTCTGAAACTGATTATGTTTTTGCTATGTTCGTGTGCTTGTTAGTATATTTTGTGATCCCTTTTGGCTCAAGGTCACTAAGGGACTTTTGTTAAACTTGTTGAGTAGCTCCATGCCATGTCTTTCTTTGTCATGTTCAGGTCCTGTAGCATGTTGTTTTGTTGCTCCGAAGAGGGCTATATGATCTGAAATTCCAGACAAGTGTTAATTTCACTAAGTCTGAGATCTATTTACCATTTGCGTTTTTGCCATGCTTGTTTGAACCTCCTAATGGATGAATTGGCCGTAGCTCAGTGCTAGACTTTTGTTAAGCATCTTGTGTGCATCCCTGCCATGTATTTTGTTGTCATGTTTGGGTGCTGTAGCATGTTCATCTGGTTGCATTTAGGTGCCTACTTGCTGTAAATCGCAGACCGGAGTCATTTTTGAATCGCTTGCCATTTCCAAACCGTAACTCCGATTCCGGCGTTCTTTATATCGTTTTCAAGCGATTTCATCTAATCCTTCCAGTTGCACCCTTGGATTTCCAAGATGAGGCCAGGTTCATGCATTTCCTGCCATATCTTGCATTTTGCATCCCGCATAGCATATCATCTTTTCATCATATTGCTTGGTCTTGCACGTGGTTGATTGTATCCTTGTTACTTGTTTGTCTTGTTTGGGTAGAGCTGGGAGACGAGTTCGCTAACGAGGAGCCCGTTGAGTTTTCTTTTGAGGATCCAGTTAACTCTGACAACTATGCAGGCATGATGATCATACCCTCGAAATCACTACTATCTTTGCTATGCTAGTTTGCTCGCTCTTTTGCTATGCCATTGCTACGATGCCTACCACTTGCTTGAAAGCCTCCCAAATTGCCATGGCAAACCTCTAACCTACCATTGTCCTAGCAAACCGTTGATTGGCTATGTTACCGCTTTGCTCAGCCCCTCTTATAGCGTTGCTAGTTGCAGGTGAAGATTGGAGGCCATTCCTTGTAGGAACATTTATTTACTTGTTGGGATATCATCATATTGCTATGTTATCTTAATGCATCTATATACTTGGTAAAGGGTGGAAGGCTCGGCCTCTCGCCTAGTGTTTTGTTCCACTCTTGCCGTCCTAGTTTCTGTCATATCGGTGTTATGTTCCCAGATTTTGCGTTCCTTACGCGGTTGGGTTATAATGGGAACCCCTTGACAGTCCGCCTTGAATAAAACTCCTCCAGCAATGCCCAACCTTGGTTTTACCATTTTCCACCTAGCCTTTTCCCTTGGGTTTCGCGGACTCAAGGGTCATCTTATTTTAACCCCCCCGGGCCAGTGCTCCTCTGAGTGTTGGTCCAACCTAGAGCACCGTGTGGGGCCGTCCCTTGGCAACTTGGGTTACGTTGGCTCCCGTGCGCTTAGCTTATCCGGTGTGCCCTGAGAACGAGATATGTGCAGCTCCTATCGGGATTTGTCGGCACTGCGGGTGGTGTTGCTGGACTTGTTTTACCATTGTCGGAGTTGTCTTGTTGTACCGGGATGCCGAGCCTGATCGGAATGTCTCGGGTGGAGGTCTATTCCTTCGTTGACCGTGAGAGCTTGTCATGGGCTAAGTTGGGACCCCCCTGCAGGGATTGAACTTTCGAAAGCCGTGCCCGCGGTTATGGGCAGATGGAAATTTGTTAATGTCCGGTTGTAGATAACTTGAACCTTAATTTAACTAAAATGAATCAACTGAGTGTGTTGCCATGATGGCCTCTTCTCGGCGGAGTCCGGGAAGTGGACACGGTGTTGGAGTAATGTTTGCGCAGGTTGTTCTCTAGTTCCTCGCTCGTGCTTTGCCTCCTCTTCTCGCTCTCTTTTGCGAATAAGTTAGCCACCATACTTGCTAGTCGCTTGCTACAGTTCCACTCATATTTTACCTTGCCTTACCTATAAGCTTGAATAGTCTTGATCGCGAGGGTGTGAGATTGCTGAGCCCCTGTGGCTCACAGATTACTATTACACCAGATGCAGGGCCTGATGATCCCGCTCCAGGAGACGCGTATGAGCTCAAGTGGGAGTTCAACAAAGATTCTCAACGATACTATGTTTCCTTTCCCGAAGATCAGTAGTGGTGCCCAGTTGGGGGTGATTGGGACCGTGTCGCATGTTGGGTTCTCTTTTATTTTGGCGCCGTAGTCGGGCCATGAGTGTTTGGTTGATGTAATGTTATTTTGTACTTGATTGACGTGGCGAGTGTAAGCCAACTATGTTATCTCCCTTTTATTATTTATATTACATGGGATGTTGTGAAGATAGCCTAACTTGCGACATATGCCTTCAATGCGATTATGCCGCTAAGTCGTGCCTCGACAGGTGGGAGATATAGTCGCATCAAGGGTGTTACAAGTTGGTATCAGAGCCTTCCCCGACCTTAGGAGCCCCATTGCTTGATCGTTTTTAGCGGCCGAGTTGTGTCTAGAAAAATGTTTTGAGTCATTTAGGAATTATATATCGGAGAGTTTAGGAATTCTTTTTACTTCCCAGTCTCCTCATCGCTCTGGTAAGGCATCCTGGCGTAGATTTTTGACTCTTCTCTTCTCAAATTTCACTAAAAAAATTTAGGATCACGCGGGTATCTTGGAATCGTTCTGATGGCTTATGATGAGAACATTGTCTTGGTGCCTCCTGTCAGGGGTTTAGTGGAAGTGTCCCGGGGAGTTGAGCTCTGAGGTGTTGTCATCATAATTTTATCGTTGCAATTCTGGAATACTTGAGATATGTTCACCGACATCGAAAATCTCTTTTATGCAGTTCGTTGGTGAGATAACCTCGACGCCACCCAGTACTGGGGCGGGAGTTCGGGAGTATCGCCATAACTTGTATAACGGATGCTTTTCGAAGGTTGAGGAAGATGGTTTCCGAAGGTTTCTTGGTTATGTGTTGAAGGATGGATACAGCTGGATGTAGGATTTGCTAGTTTGGGTGAGATATTATGCTTCCCCTGTATCCCCAACACCTGATTGCATAACCGGAAAGGTCCGGAAGTTTCACAGGTGGGAATTCTAGTAGCTCTATTTCTTCTTCCACGAATAATGGTTTGAGATTGGGATTTCTTACCGATTATTCATTCTTGATCCGTACCTAGATGAATGGAGAACCCAAGCTTATGAAAATTCCAAGTTATTTAAAGAAAAAGTTAAAAGATGGCATGATAAAAGAATCCAAAAGCGTGAGTTCAAAGTCGGAGAATATGTTCTTTTGTACAACTATGACGCCCCGAGACTGTTGGGCCAGGTGTCTGCCAGTTATTCGCTATCGTTGTCATGTCATTCGCTTGCGTGTTGCATCTTGCCATGTCATCATGTGGATTGCATCATCATGTTTTCAAAACTTGCATCCGTCCCGGTCTCCTCGTTCCGTCCGTTGTCCGTTCTGAGCCCAGAAACACTTGCACGCGCCCGCGGCACCTCCGAATTAGTATTTTATAAGTGGCCGACAAATGTTCTCGGGATGGGATGAGAGTTGACATGTGGTCTTGTTATAGTGTAGGTAGACCGCCTGCCAAGTTTCATCGCAATCGGAGTTCGTTTGACGCCCCAACGATTAACTATAGCGGCAATATAGCCGGTCTAACGTCGGACGTTTTCGGTCTCCGGAAATAGTTGCCGGGCTGCACTCCTCTCCTCTCATCTCAGCCCAACCTTTTTTCACAACCCACTTGCAGCCCACCTAGTCCCCCCTCTGTCCGAACCCGCATGATCGCGATCGTACGGCTCGAAAACCCCTCCTAACCCCCAAACCCTAGCAAATTTGCTATATATGGACACCCCTAGTCCATTTTGGGCAACCTAGACCCCTTCCCCTACCTCCTGCCACAGCCAACCCCCCTCCTCCTCGGATTCAGCGCCGCCCCACTCCACCTCCGCCACTTGTCGCCGCCGCCGCCGCCGCGTCCCGGACCAATCCGGGCGCGACACGTCGCCTCCCGGCGCCCTGCAGCCAACCCCAGCGCGCCATGTTGCCTCCCCAATGCCCCCACTTCGCCGCAGCCTGCCTGGCCCATCTGCGGCCCACCCCTGGGCTGAAGCGGGCCCGAGCCGCCGCTGCACGCCCGCAACTCCCCCGCGTCCTGAGCTCCACCTTCGCTCTGCCCGCGCCCGATCCCAGCAGGCGACCAGCGCTTCGCCGCCGACGACCACCAGGCTGAATCCCGACACCTGCTCCTCTCTCCTTCCCCTGCCTTTGCTTCTTCCTCTTCCTCTCTCAGAGCTCTCTCTCCCTATGTTCCGCAGGACCCTGGAGCCTCGTCACGCCGCCGCATGGAGTTCGCCGGATCTCGCGACCCCCGTCGTTCCTGCGCTTGGATCTGTGCTGCCCCTCTCCGTCCTCGTCCACCTCCGGCCGGATCCGGTGCCCAGGGACCGGATCTTCCCATTCCCGCCATCTTCCCATCTCGCTGGAGTCCCAGATCCCGCCGGAGTTCTTCCATCCACCGCCGTCTTCTTCTTCGCAGAGCCAGGGACGAGCTCGCCCGCTTGCAGTGCCTCCCCTTGTGGGCCCCATCTCCAGCGCCACCGGCCACGTGGGCTTCCCCACGGCGCAGATCCCGCCGACCCGATCCACCACCGACCTGGGCCGAGCCTAGCTAGGTGAGCCCCGGCCCAGCTCTATCCCTCACCTGTGCGCAATTTTTTTACTTTTCTGCAACCATGCTTGTTTAGCCCAGTCCGTCTCGGATTCGGCCCATATAGTCTTTTTTTCCATCGGGACGAATTTAGCGATTTTTTTCAGAGACTGCTAGTTTTGCGGAAACACCCTTGCACTTCATGCATATCCTAACTAATTAACCGTGCATCAGTTTAAAACAAACTTTATATGTAAAATGTTTAGAATTTCATCTAGTTTCATAATATGTCATTTTCATCCATGTTTAAATATTTAAAATGATGTTTGGTTAAATTTACTCCTATGCCATGTTAAAATGATTTAATTCATAACTATTCAACCATAGCTCCAAATCTAACAAACTTTATATGTAAATGGGGTAGAAAAATGCCTAGTTTAACATGGTGACCTTTATTTGCATGTTAACCAACTCTAAAATTGTGTTTAGGGCAGAATAGTACCAAATCTATAATATGCTCATGAGGAGTTTCCGGAATTGTTGTTCGTTGCTTCCGGCCACATTTAACCTTGACTAGATAGGTAGTTTTCATTTGCTTCACCTCTTGCCATGCTAACAATATTTAATCTTGTTGCGTACATAAACGAGAGAGAACTAAATAAGTCATGTGGTGTTTCGTCAATATGCAACATGTTGCATATTGAGCTCCACTTAATTTGTAGGATTGCTTGTGCACTTTGCCATGCCCTCTTTAAACCGGACATGCATCATTCTTGTTTGCGCATCATGCCATGTCTATGTGGTGGTTGTTTACTAGGTTGTTTGCTCTTTTCCGGTGTTGCTTCTTCGAGTTGGTTCCGATAACGTCGTGTTTGTGAGGAACCGTTCGACTACGTCCGTTTGTCTTCTTCATGGACTCGTTCTTCTTCCTTGCGGGATTTCAGGCAAGATGATCATACCCTCAAAATCACTTCTATCTTTTCTTGCTAGTTGCTCGCTCTTTTGCTATGCCTATGCTACAATGCCTACCACTTGCTTTCAAGCCTCCCAATTTGCCATGTCAAACCTCTAACCCACCTTGTCCTAGCAAACCGTTGATTGGCTATGTTACCGCTTTGCTCAGCCCCTCTTATAGCGTTGCTAGTTGCAGGTGAAGATTGGAGGCCATTCCTTGTTGGAACATTTATTTACTTGTTGGGATATCATTATATTGCCATGTTATCTTAATGCATCTATATACTTGGTAAAGGGTGGAAGGCTCGGCCTTATGCATGGCGTTTTGTTCCACTCTTGCCGCCCTAGTTTCCGTCATATTGGTGTTATGTTCCCGGATTTTGCGTTCCTTACGCGGTTGGGTGATAATGGGAACCCCTTGATAGTTCGCCTTGATTAAAGCTTTTCCAGCAATGCCCAACATTGGTTTTACCATTCGCCGCCTAGACTTTTCTTTTCCCTTGGGGGTCGCGCGCCCAATGGTCATCATTATTTTAAACCCCTGGGCCAGTGCTCCTCTGAGTGTTGGTCCAACCTGTCAGCTGCCGGTGCCCACCAGGGGCAACTCTGGGCTGGCCTACCCGTACCTAAGACAATCTGAGTGTGCCCTGAGAAAGAGATATGTGCAGCTCCTATCGGGATTTGTTGGCACATTTGGGCGGTGTTGCTGGATTTGTTTTAACTTGTCGAAGTGTCTTGTTGTACTGGGATACCGAGTCTGATCGGAACGTCTCGGGAGGAGGTCTATTCCTTCGTTGACCGTGAGAGCTTGTCATGGGCTAAGTTGGGACACCCCTACAGGGATTTGAACTTTCGAAAGCCGTGCCCGCGGTTATGGGCAGATGGGAATTTGTTAATGTCCGGTTGTAGAAAACCTGAACTTGACCTTAATTAAAATGAATCAACAGCGTGTGTTACCGGGATGGTCTCTTTCCGGCGGAGTCCGGGAAGTGAACACGGTGTTGGAGTTATGCTTGACGTAGGTTGTTTAGGATCACTTCTTGATCATACTTTCTCGAACGTGCTTTGCCTTCTCTTCTCGCTCTCATTTGCGTATGCTAGCCACCATATATGCTAGTCGCTTGCTGCAGCTCCACCTCATACCTTTTACCTTACCCATAAGCTTAAATAGTCTTGATCGCGAGGGTGCGAGATTGCTGAGTCCCTGTGGCTCATAGATACTTCCAAAACCAGCTTGCAGGTGCCAATGAGTCCGTGCAGATGACGCAACCAAGCTCAAGAGGAGCTCGATGAAGATCTTGTCCTTTGTGTTGTTTCGTTCTAGTTGATCAGTAGTGGAGCCCAGTTGGGGTCGATCCGGGACCTTTGTCGCTTTTGGGGTTCTTCTTTTTTTTTGGCTCCGTAGTCGGGCCTTGATTGTATTTGGATGATGTAATGCTTTATTCATGTATTTGTGTGAAGTGGCGATTGTAAGCTAACTATGTATCTCTTTCCCTTATGTATTACATGGATTGTGTGAAGATTACCTCACTTGCGACATTGCTTTCAATGCGGTTATGCCTCTAAGTCGTGCTTCGACACGTGGGAGATATAGCCGCATCGAGGCGTTACAACAACTCTCGTTTCAGATTCTTTGCAGGAAAACTGCTCTCCAAATGGGAAGGACCCTATGTTATCGAGGAGGTTTATCGATCTAGAGCTATCAAGATAAATAATGCTGATAGTACTAACCCAAAGGTTGTTAATGGGCAACGAATAAAACATTATATCTCAGGTACGCCCTTTAATGTTGAAAGCAATATTATCTAAACTATGACACCGGAAGAACACATAAAAGAAACCTTCTGAAACACTCCATAATCATGAAAAAGAGGAGGTACGTGATACGGTAAGTAAACAGACTCCGAAAAATCCGCAAAAATATTTGTTGTCAGTTTTGGAATATTTGAAAAATTAGGAAAATAAGAAACTACCAGGAAGGTGAACCTGGTGGGCACAAGTTACCAGGGCGTGCCCAGGTGGGTTGTGCCCACCTTGGGTACCTTTCGGACTCCGTTTTTCTTCCGTTTGCTTGTTTCACAAGATAAAAAATCTTTATATGCCCCCGCGAACCTATTGACCACCGTATCATGGAGAAATACTCTGTTTTCTTTTCTTAATGTTTTCGGTCAAATTTGTTGAGCCAGGCATCGTGTCTTCTTCTTCCTCCAACAATGTGGAAGAAGATTCTTGGTTGATGAAGATCGAGCTGAAGAGAGAAGATCCTATAGAAGCCATCAAAGGGGACAAGAGCAAGGAGGCTACCAGAGATCAAGCGTCGGTGGTTGAGCAGGCCTGGCCTGCCGAAGAAGAAAAAAGATATCCTTAAACCTTACTATGATCATCTCACTCACACCGATATCAAAGCCTTTCGGGTCATCGAAACGGTTTGTGTGCAAAATAAATATCTCACCTGTGAAAATATTTTATTGCAAGAGCACATCATAGTCCTCGGGATCATGAAGGACAAGATCGCTACCACTTCATCACCACCACCTCCTTCTTCATCACCAAAAGGAAATTGAGTATCGGTATGGGAACTCCCCTTGGCTTGCCCCAATCTTGGGGGAGGTGCCCCGATATCGTATCACCTCCACTATCTTTTGCCTTTACTTATCTTAGTTTGATCCATAGTTATCTTTTACTTTAGATGAATAAAAGTTTAGTTTGATCCTTTCTCTTCGAGAGTTTTCTCAGTGATATATCTTTGTAATCGTGTGCGAGATATATAATAAAGTTTAGTTTGAGTTTTGCTTTATTTAATTTCATGTTTCAATAAAAATAAAGGAAATAAATGAAAGAGATAAAAGTATAAGTAGAAAAATTTATTGGAGATTGACAAACATAGCATTGGCCAATGATGCAATTAATGAAAGAATTAATAAGGGAAGAGAACATTCACATGTAAATATACTATCTTGGAAATATTTTGTGATTGTGAGCCCCCATCAAAATATTATACGCCAAAACGGTTGACGTTGGACAAGGAAGACAACGCAATGATTTATGTTTGTTCATATTCACATAGAAGTTATGTTGTCATAGGTTCTTTAACATTTGGTGCTTGCCCCCCATCTTTGCTAGCCAAAAATTCCGCACGACGTAGAGATACTACCTGTGCATCCAAAACCCTTAAACCCACATCTTATTTTCAAGAGTCAACCATACCTACCGAAGGATTGAGTAAGATCCTTCAAGTAAGTTGTCATCGGTGCAATAAGGCGGTAAAAATTTCTTCTAAAAGTGTTAGATCATTTCGTGTAAGAGAAAATTGAGCATTGTATGAACTTGTGATGGCAAAGAATAAAAGCGACAGGCTGCATAATAAAGGTTGCTATCACAAGGGGTAATATAATGTGACGTTCATTTGCACTATGGGATTGAGCACACAAACAAAAAGCGCATGGCAACCTCTACTTCCCTCTGCGAATGGCCTATCTTTTACTTTTATGTATTTACTTTCATGCAAGAGTCAAAGTTTTTCTCTCTATTCCTTTTTATTTTTCTCTTTTGCCAAGCATCATGTGGTGAGGAAAGATCTAGGCACATATATCCAGCTGGATATGGGTAGCATGAGTAATTATTGTTAACAACACCCTTGAGGTGAATACATTGGGAGACGAAACTATAAGCCCCTATCTTTATATGTGTGCGATTGAAACATTTTGCTCATGTGTATGTGGTGAGTGTTAGCAATCATAGAAGACTATAGGATGGTTGAGTATATGTACTTGTCTAAAGGCTCCGATACGTGACCCTTCCTGCAAAGATGATGAATTTTAATTGCAAAGTTGACAGAGAACATAATTTATTGGTTTCCAATAGAGTTTATGCTTTATACTTTGATGTTGTGATGAATTGTTACTTGTTCATGAGAAGTCTATGACAAAATTCTATGATAAAAGTTTTATGTTAAAGTTTGTTGCTGTTATAACAATTTACATGATGCTTCTATGTCCGTATTTTGTTTTTATCGACACCTCTCTCTCTAAGCATGTGGACATGTTTTTCGATTTCGGTTTTTGCTTGAGGACAAGCGAGGTCTAAGCTTGGGTGAGTTGATACGTCCATTTTGCATCACGTTTACCTACTGCTATTTATAATGTTTTTATGCATAATAATGCTTTTTGGAGTAGTTCTAATGCCTTTTCTCTCATAATATGCAAGGTTCACACAAAGAGGAGAATTTCGGCAGGTGGAAATCTGGACCTGAAAAAGCTATGTCAGGCTACCAATTCTGCGCAACTCCAAATGAGGTGAAACTTCACGAGGAATTTTTATTGAATATATGAAAAATACTGGAGCAAATAACTACCGGAGGGGGGCTGCCTGGTGAGCACAAGACACCAGGGTGCGCCCTGGTGGGTTGTGCTCAACCCAACCCATATCTATATAAGTCATTTTGACCTAGAAAAAAATAAGGAGGACTTTCGGGACGAAGCGCCGCCGTCTCAAGGCGAAACTTGGGTAGGAGCACTTTTGCCCGGCGGAGCGATTCTGCCGGGGGAACTTCCTTCCCGGAGGGGGAAATCATCGTCATCATCATCACCAACAACTCTCCCATCTTGGGGAGGGCAATCTCCATCAACATCTTCAAGAGCACCATCTCCTCTCAAACCCTAGTTCATCTCTTTTGTTCAATCTTTGTATCGGAACTATAGATTGGTACTTGTGGGTGACTGGTAGTGTTGATTACATCTTGTAGTTGATAAGTATATGGTTTATTTGGTGGAAGATTATATGTTCAGATCCAATGTTCTATTTGATACTCCTTTGATCTTGAGCATGATTATCATTTGTGAGTAGTTACTTTTGTTCTTAAGGTCACGGGAGAAATCTTGTTGCAAGTAATCATGTGAATTTTATATGTGTTCGATATTTTGATGGTATGTATGTTGTGATTCCCTTAGTGGTGTCATGTGAACGTCAACTACATGACACTTCACCATATTTGGGCCTAAGGGAATGCATTGTGGAGTAGTTATTAGATGATGGGTTGTGAGAGTGATAGAAGCTTAAACCCTAGTTTATGCGCTATTCAGTAAGGAACTGATTGGATCCAAAAGTTTAATACTATGGTTAGAATTTATTCTTATTACTTTTCTCATAGTTGCGGATGCTTGCGAGGGGGTTAGTCATAAGTAGGAGGTTTGTTCAAGTAAGAACAGCACCTAAGCACCGATCAACCCACATATCAAATTATCAAAGTAGCGAACACAAATCAAACCAACATGATGAAAGTGACTAGATGAAATTCTCGTGTACCCTCAAGAACACTTTGCTTATCATAGGAGACCGTTTTAGTTTGTCCTTTGCCTCAAAAGGATTGGGATACCTTGCTCCACTTTTGTTACTATTATCGTGACTTGCTCGTTACAAATTATCATGCTATCAAACTACTCGTTACTTACAATTTTAGTGCTTGCAGACATTACCTTGCTAAAAACCACTTGTCATTTCCTTCTGCTCCTCATTGGGTTCGACACTCTTACTTATCGAAAGGACTACGATTGATCCCCTATACTTGTGGGTCATCAGTGGCTGGGTTGCCGGATCCACCGGGTCCGCCGGGCGTGGGCCCCGCTAGCTGCACGGCATTGTGACCCCTCTCGTCTGGTTTCATGGAGTGGTTGGTGTGTGTAGCTACAGTGCTGCGTCACCTGGTCGCTATCTGCCCTAGTCAGCGGTACAACGGATGCTGTAGCCACTACAAAAGAAAGTCACATCCATGACATTTTGGGCCGAACGAAAAAAAAATCTGCCATACATATGACACGTCTATGACGACAATTGCGACAAAACCTAGTATCATCATAGATGTGGTGGGCTCCTACTTCTATGACAAAAAATCATGATAGAAAATGGGCTTTTCGTCCTGGGTGGGCCGGAGACGCAGTTGCATGACATTCTTTTGGCCGTCCATGACGGAAAAAACCGTGGTAGAAGCGAGGGGGAGGAAAATTTCGGGGAGTTCCCGGTTACGGTGGGAGGTCGGGGGCGGAGCGATGCGTGTTTCTCTCGTACACGTACGCGCGTGTGTGCGAGGCATTGGCTCTAACTGAACCCGAGCGAGGCGTTGGGATCTAACTGAACACGAGCGATTGCACTACAGGCTACGCGTTACTGAACCCGAGCGATCGATCGATGGTTGTTAACTGAACCCGATCGAGCGATTCCTTCGCTACTGCTGCTAACTGAAGCCGATCGATTGGATGAACAGTGACTGTTGCGGGGGGGTGGATGAACAGTGAGTGGTGGCGTTGCCTCTGGATGAACAGGACCCCGTGGTGTGGAGGGCTGGATGAACAGTAGATAGTTTAGGGGTGCTCGTGGAGGGGTGGTTGAACAGGACCCCGTGGTGTGGAGGGCTGGATGAACAATAGACGGTGGAGGGGTGGTTGAACAGTAGCCGATGGAGTAGCGCGCAGTGGAGGCTAGATGAACAGGAGCCCGTGGAGGCTGGAGGAGGTCGACGGTGGAGATGAACAGTATCTCGTGGAGTCCCATTTTGTGGTACGCCACACCCCTCCCGATGAACAGGACCCCTGTTTCGACCATAGGAGGTCCGTTTCGTCCGTTTTGCGGTACGCCACACCCCTCCCGATCAACAGGACCCCTGTTTCGACTGTAGGAGGTCCGTTTCCTCCGTTTTGCGGTACGCTGCACCCCTCCCGATCAACAGAACCCCCATTCGACCGTAGGAGGCCTGTTTCCTCCGTTCTACGGTACGCCAGCCCTCGTTTCCATCGCATGTTCCGTCCAAGCCCTCCCGATGAACACGGCCACGCATTCCGTTCCGACCCAGCCGGTTGGCTCCCACACGTTTCGTTGCCTCCCGATGAACACGACGCATTCCGTTACCTCCCCATGAACACGACGCATTCCGTTGCCTCCCCATGAACACGACAACGACGCTGTTTCTCCGTTCCGACCCAGCCATGTACACGAGCCCTGGCCGTACGTATGCGCGAGTAGGCGTTCGATACCCCGCCCGTATGTACACATACGTGGCCATATTTTCTTTCTTGCACCCTGGCCGTTGTACGTACGTGTGCATGCTACGTGTGCGCCTCAACATCGACCAGTATGTATGTACACGTTCGCGACCAGAATGACAACGCTACGTACGCTTCGACCAGGTGGGTCCCGACTGTCAGGCACTTCCTTGCGTGCGAAGATGTAGCTGGTGGGTCCCAGCAGTCAAGGGGTGAATCGTTTTTATTTTGCCCGGATGCACTTCCTTGTGTGCGAAGGTGTAGCTGGTGGGTCCCAGCAGTCAGGGGGGAAACATTTTTTCACGAAATACGGTGGCTCGTCTGGTGGATCCCCACTATCAGGTGGAGGAATAATTATTTTGCACGTAATAAGGAGGCACTTGCTTGCTGTGGCCGTGGACCCAGCTGTTAGGCTCTCCATGTACAGTCCATGTCCGATGGAAGCCGTTCCTTGACCACGTTGACCACGCTGCGCCGAGAGCACCAGGGTGGTGGACGACGCCGAGGCCTAGGAAGGGGACGACGCGGAGCCGGGAAAGACGCGGCAATGGATGCCCACGCGTAGAGGAGTACGAGGGTTCACTGGTTCGCTACGCTGTGAGGCTGCTGTCGCCGTAGAATAACAGGGGGTGTGGGTGAGTAGAGGGATGGCCTGGCCAATAGTGGGAGTACTAGGGGGTGGTGAGGCCTCCGCCGCATCGCAGCCGGCCACGGGAGGCAGGAGCACGAGGCACGACCGGCGCTGGTTTGGGTGGCTGGAGCAAGAAGACCAGATGTTGAGAAGCACTACGGCCATTGGATGGACATCGTACGGTCACTGGAGCTAGAATCGTGCATATTGACTAAGTTGACAAAGCCCTCCGTCCCCGTCAACTTAGTAGGCCCACAAGTCAGCCTGCCACTATACTGGGTCCCAGCTAATAGGGGGAGTATTCATTTTTTGTGCGTAATAAGGAGGCACTTCCTTGCGTGCGAAGATATAGCTGGTGGGTCCGAGCTGTCAGCGGCGGTAACATTTTTTCACGAAATATAGAGGCCCTTTCGGTGGGTCCCTGATGTCAGGTGGAGGAATCATTATTTTGCGCGTAATAAGGAGGCATTTCCTTGCGTGCGACCGTGGACCCAGCTGTCGGCCTCTCCACGTACAGTCCACTTCAGATGCATATCGGTCGTTGACCACGTTGACCAGGCCGCACCGAGAGCACCGGTGCGGTGGACGACGGCGAGGCCTAGGAAGGGAACGAGACGGAGGCAGGGAAGACTCGGCAGTTGTTTCCCACGTGGAGGGGAGTACGAGTGTACGAGGGTTTACTGGTTCGTCTGTCGTCGCCGAAGAATAACAGCAGGTTTGGGTGAGTAGAGGGATGTCTAGGCCAGCGACGGGAGGACGGTGGGGCGGTGAGGCCTGCGCGGCACCAGAGCCGGCCACGGGGAGGAGGGAGCAGGCAGTCTCGTCGGTGCTTGTTTGAGCGGCCGGAGCAGGAAGAGCAGAGATTGAAGAAGCACGACGGCCGTTGGATGGATATCGTACGGTCACTGGAGCTAGAATCGTTCATATTGACTAAGTTGACAAAGCCCTCCGTCCCTGTCAACTTAGTAGGCCCACAAGTCAGCCTCCCACCATGGTGGGTCCCAGCTAGCAGGGGGAGTATTCATTTTTCTGTGCATAATAAGGAGGCACTTCCGGTGGGTCCGAGCTGATAGCGGTGGGAACATTTTTTTCACGAAATACGATTGTCCGTCCGGTGGGTCCCAGCAGTCAGGGGCAAACGTTTTTCACAAAATACGGTGGCCCGTCCGGTGGGTCCCAGCAGTCAGGAGGAAACGATTTTTCCGTGAAATACTAGTGGCCCGTCCGGTGGATCCCTGCTGCCAGGTGGAGGAATAATTATTTTGCGCGTAATAAGGAGGCACTTCCTTGCGGCTGCCGTGGACCCAGCTGTCAGCCTCTCCACATACAGTACTCTTCCGATGGAAGTCGGTCGTTGACCACATTGACCACGCCACGCCGAGAGCACCATGACGGTGGACAACGGCGAGGCCTAGGAAGGGGACGACGCGGAGCTGGGGAAGACGCGGCAGTGGATGCCCACACGGAGAGGAGTACGAGGGTTCACTGGTTCGGCTGTGGTGTAAGGCTGCCGTCGCCGCAGAATAACAGGGGGAGTGGGTGAGGGGAGGGATGGCCTGGCCAGCGG
Source organism: Triticum dicoccoides (assembly GCF_002162155.2). NCBI lineage: Eukaryota > Viridiplantae > Streptophyta > Magnoliopsida > Poales > Poaceae > Triticum > Triticum dicoccoides. Next base: position 353,607,894 of record NC_041380.1, read on the forward strand.
TGGGAGTAGTATGGGGATGGTGAGGCCTCCGCGGCAGCACAGCCGGCCACGGGAGGTAGGAGCATGCGGCACGACCGGCGCTGCTTTGGGCGGCTAGGGCAAGAAGAACAGAGGTTGAAGAAGCACTACGGCCGTTGGATGGACATCGTTGACCACGCTGCGCCGAGAGCACCAGGGCGGTGGACGACGGTGAGGCCTACGAAGGGAACGACACGGAGTCGGGGAAGACACGGCAGTGGCTGCCCACGCGGTGGAGAGTACGAGGGTTGACTGGTTCGGCTGCCACCGCTGGAAAATAACAGGAGGTGTGGGTGAGTAGAGGGATAGACAGGCTAGGGATGCGAGTATGATGGGGCCGTGAGGACTGCTCGGCAGCACTGCCGACCACGGGACGCGGGAGCAGGCAGTTCCGACGGTGCTGATTTGGGCGGCTGGGGCAGGAAGATCAGAGACTCAAGAAGCACGATTGCCGTTAGATTGACATCTAACGGTGTGACGCTGGTAGAGTCGATTGTTGACTAAGTTTTTTTTTGAGAAACCTTGTGTACGCATGAACTTAGTAGGCCCACAAGTTAGCCTCCAAATCTGTGGTAGACAACATAAAGCCCATTTGCTATTTTTTATAATTTGCAGCCCGTTTGCTAATTCTTAAGTAATTTATTACAGCCCATTTTCTGCCCAGGACCACGGTCAAAAAGTTCAACCTTATTTTGCATATTTCGGTGGAGTCCGAACTGTTGTAATCCCAAAATGATAAACATTTTTTAAGAACTTATTGATTTGCCAAAAAAATCATTTTGTTTTTGTAAGCAAATAAGACGTAGGACAATTGAGTTGGTTTAAGGGAAAACCAGTGGTAAAAAAATCAGTGCTGGGTGGGAAAAAACAACAAAAATAAGGATGTAAATATGAAAAGGGAATTTTATGTGTTTTCAATATAATGATACATGTATATGAACTAGTAAAACTATAGGTAGAGATTAGAAAATGGATGTAGGACATGCGTTTCAAGAGGATAATAGAACTGGGCCGTGTGTTTGATTCAGTAAAAAAACTGCCTGCGGATGTTGTAAGACAAAATATAACTAACGCTGGCGGGCCAGAGGCCAGTAGATACCTGCTGGATCTTTGTGTCCCGTTGTCGTCATGGGCTAGCCTGTTAAAAACAAAACCAACCCTGGGCAGTCTACAGCCCAGTTGAAACTTCCTCGGCCTGAAAAAACAATATACGTGCTCAATAAACAAGAGAATTCTGCAAGTACAAACTGATAACTGGGATGCAGCACGGATATTGTTTTTTTATCGTGATAATAAGTGCATGCACGTGTTTCAAAAAAATTGGAGAACTCGGAATTCGAATGGCGGGTGCTTATGCTGCCCATCAAATAAAAATCAGGTGCCTGAAAATTCATTTCGAAACAAATGATTCAGCTTTATATCCATACCAAAAGATCGTTAACAACAATACCAACTTGCGGACGACAAGGTAGTACAACTACCAATACCAAACTAACTTATAATCTTTTTATTCCTAGCCCTAGTGTTCGTATGGTAGAAAATCTTGTAGAGGACCAGCTCCCGCTCCTTCTCTTGCACCAGGTCCCCGAGGTGGTACTGGTGCATCACCCAGTTGGTCCTTTGCTGGTCAAAGTTCTTGTTGGTGTGCAGCACCAGAACCTTTTTTGCTGCCCGTCTGTCGGCCATTGACCATCATTGGCAAGGTATTGCCGGTCTTGTGCCACATCGCGTGCATGCCGCACTCCGACTGTATCTTGCGACGCGTCCACGTGCCCCTTTTGAACGCCATGGAATTGTGTTGGTAGAAATGCTTCCTTAGGCCACTCAGAGTGATACCTGCAGTATTGTGGAATACAGGTTTTAGTGTACGTAGTTGGCATTTTCATAACATCTTTGGCATGTTGTAGTCACTTGTTTCACTTTTTATTAACTGTCAAATTGTAATTACTTCACCAGGTCTGCGTCTAAAAAGAAAAATAGAGCTATAAACAAAGGAATATGTTTGTGCAAGTAGACGGCCGATCGGTGTCTTACCTGGAAGTTTCTTAGGTTGGGTTTACCATATGTCGTGCTCGCTGTCGATGGTTGGTATGAACAAATCGATGAGAGACTGAAATCTCGTGCTATCAGCACTCGCTTTGGCCTCAAGGTGCTCGATCAGCTCCTGATCCATGGGATCGAACTTGACGCCAGCCGGTAGCACCAGCCAATCCTTCTTCGACTTGCATCGGTAATTCCAGTTATATGGTACTCAATGTATGATCAATCGACTGTTTTAAGTGAATGATGAAAGATTTCGACAGATAAGTGGCACTCCAAATCTGAAATCCAGAATACCCGAACACGCCGCCGGGATTCTTGTGTCACCTCACGCGCAGCGTGTTGTCACGTCAATTCAATGTGTGGACATGATGAATAATTTGACCGACGTATACTAGTACTGCTACTATACTACTTAGTAGTCATATTTAGTGTCACAATTTATACATAGGTTTAACTAACAAGTACGCACTTCAAGCCTAACTAATATATATATATATATATATATATATATATATAGCTTCAACATCTCCATCATCATCATCAGTACATCCTACGCAGGTGAGTTAGGATGCACTTGATCCCAGGAAGGTATCTATCCTTCAAACCAGAGGAGTGCTTCAAACTAACAACAGTACATAATATCCAACAAAAGAGGGTCGTGCTACAGCAGCAGAATACATGGCTCAGTCTAGATATCAGCACGAATCAAGTTATGCATATTTGCTGTTGGCATGAACCACATCGCCGCATGTCGGGTTTGCAAAAGCCATCCATCGCATGGAAGCTTGATGCCTTTCACACATTGAAGATTATCTAGCAACAAGTTGTGTCGACGAATCTCTGGATATGATGATTCATGAAACCCATGGTATCATGTGTAAACACAGCCCCCCTCGTGAATGGAAGTTGCATAGCACAGTAATCATCGCCGGTGATATGATCGATGATTGGTTGGATGATCGGATAATTGAGCACGAGGAACAAGGAGTGGTTGTCGAGGCTGTAAACCCGCCTCTAGTTGAATACGCCTGGCCCAACGGAGCTAGGATCTTTCTTGAACACGAAGCAGCCATAGCCATCAATGTCACGAACCCCCCATGCATTGTACTGCATGTGGTTTGATGTAATGGTTTGGTCAATTTGGTACGTGCGAATGAGCATCAAATGACCGCCGCCAGCTGAACGAGCGATAAACCACCACCCATTGGCTGGTATGATTCCAGGTCCTGGAATCATGAAGGCCAGCGCATTTGCGTCTGCTGCAACAATTCAAATTAGAGACCAAAAGGACAAAAATAAACAATCATGTTCAGAGTATGTGTGGAATTAAGATTATTATAATGGTGGCACATATCATAGACAGAGAATTGCAATGTCGTGGTCATAATCGTACCCCAAGTTAAAAAAATAAGCCAATGGCTTTCATATTCTAGCAATATGTCATGGTTCAAACATCATGTAACAATGAGAGGAAAATAGCTATGACAGCGCCTACTCATATTCTACCATAGCACTTCCTACTATTGTTCTCATATCAACTCTAAGCAATAACATGCGTTGTTATAAAAATCTTGTAAAGAGAGTAACATATAGCAATCATGATGTTATGCTCATAATATGTATTCTAACAATCATTAGATGCCAATTGTTCTCATATCAACTCTAACAATAACATGTGTGATCATAAAAATCTAGGAAATGAGAGGAACATATAGCAATGATGTGGTTATAGACATGCTATGCATTCTAAATTTGTAAGAAATGAACAGGCAGTCGTATTCATAAGGTAAAGATGAGATGAGATAGAACAATTACACGACAATAGATTCCACCAGTATAGGTAGCCAATCTATGTGTCGACCGCGTAAACGATGCCATCATGCACTATAGCATCAGACAGAAATGTTGCCTCAACAGGATTGATGATGAGCCATAACCATGTATGGCGACCGGATTCCAGATAGACTAATCCCATGTTGAACAAGGCAATGAGCTTGTAATCCATGTAGTCTTCTGATGGTGTGGGCACTTCATAGATTACAACTTTCTGCAAACAGAGGTCGAGCCAAAAGCTTGACGCGTCTCGTGCATAGTAGGCAGGAGTGTCCGGCGGGACGCGAGGCTCGATGGCGCCGGTATCCAACGATGGAAGGGTGATCTATCGCTGGGTTTAGATATCCACGAGACGCCATGGACTACCGGTGTGGTGGATGAGGACGATCCAATTGGCCTTCATGCCCACCCAGTAGTGGCCGCGCATGAATGACAGGTGGACGGGTAGTGGTAGCATGTCGAGGGGCGCCATTGCAACCTTCATAGGATCGTCAAGCGGTGTATGGGGCACCTGCGAGGATCGGTCATCAGCAAGCAGGGTGTCTTGAAAAGAGTCAGCCAGTTGCAGACGAGTAGACGGTACAAAGACATCGAGCATGCGACCAGACGGGCGGTGATGAGTAGGTCCATACGACTACAGATCTGCTCCAAGAGAACATCAGGGAGGAAATTCCAATCGCGGCTCTACGTGTCAGTCGGTTCTGCCATTGGGGTTTTCGATGCCTGTGAGCCAGCGGGGAAGTGGATTCGGGCGGGCGAGCGAGCGAAGAAGCTTCTCCTCGTGTGTCCGAGCAGTGAGCGGGGGGATATGGTACGCACAAGCTACCAAGGAAGATGGCGCGGGCGGGCGAGCATTGAGCGGGGGTAAATGGTGTGCGGCCGACGATGGGGAAGATAGGAGGAAGAAGAAGAGAGGAGGAAGAAGAAGAGATGGCAGTACTGGGTAAGGCTGATTTAGTAACACCAACACGCTGGTTCAGCTTATTAATTACGTCTCCCATCTGCTGCAACATGTATTGTCACTTCACTACGAAGACTAGTTGAATAGTTCTCTCTAACCGAGATGGGGAATAATAGATCGTGAGGACTTCCTTTCTACAGTATCCCTATGCCTCTACGCTCACTTCACTCATTTTGCTCCGTACCTAGTCACTTGTTGAAATCTGTAGAAAGACAAATACTCCGTATTTGGGAACAAAGGGAGGCTTTTACTCCATACTATTTGGGAACAGAGGGAGTATCACCATATGGAGGGAACAGAGGAAGCTTGAAATATGAACATGTCAATGGGAGGGAGTAAGCCCCATGCATGCATGCATGCAACATGCAACACTCACACATACACATGGACGCACGCAACACTCACGCACCCATGCGGCACACAGCACACGAGCAACACACAGGCTCACGCTCAAGTGCTCAACCTACTCCCTACGTCCGTGAAAGACTGTACATTTAGAGATTTACACATTGACTAGGGCATAATTAATGCCCAAAAGTAGCAGACTTATGTCTGCATGCGACCATTGAGATAAGAAGATTAAATGAAGGCCGTTGCATTCTGTAATTAAGGATAGACATGTAGCCTATACCTACAGCACAAGTTGGTGCATTAGTCAATCAATATCGATTTAGATTAAAGGCTAAATGCATTGGAAGTGTAGATGTACATCATGTACTACACTCTTTGTTTTATAGCCGATATACACTCTTTGTTGGAATACCGAGGGAGGACACGTGCATGCACACACATACACAACCAAGGTGGTTCGCGCGCAAGGGTCGCGCCTGCGTAAAGTTTTGTTTAACTGATTTCTTTGTCTGCTGACTGACAGGTGGGACCCAGAAACCAGGTGACAATTTAACCAGTCAACAAAGTGCCACATCGACTATGTGGCCGGTCAGTAGGGTGCAATACAGTGCTCTACGATGAGCTAGTGATCGTATAATCACCGCAAAACTATATATAGTGACCGTAAAGAGCGTATCGTTACATACGTTGACCGCCAGTGTATTTTTCTCGTTTCAAATTAAGCCATATTAATCGGAAAGGACGTAGTATGGACTACTACTACTAGTACTAGTACTGCTTTGATGTGTCTCGACAACTCGCCGAACGAGGAGAAGCTTTCTTACTACGCATCTCCCTCGCCCACGCGTGCGGTGGTTCGTAGGACGAGGATAGGGTTTTGACTACAACGCCCTCTCCCTCTCCCTCTCCCTCGCCCTCGCCCTCGCGGTGGACGTGCAGCAGTTCAATCGGTGTCAGATTGCCAGAAGCATATTGTACTATAGTATCATCATTGTTCGACCTTCCGAAGAGGCGAAGATCCAAGTGCAAGGTTCACACGAGTACGAACTGTTGAACCTCCCGAAGAGGCAAAGAGCCAAGCGCAAGGTTTTATAGGAGTTGTCGTCCTAGTAGGAGTGTACTACAACTATAGCGAACGATGCTACTGTATGATGCTGCCACATCACGTATATCCAAAGCTGTGCCACCTTTTTTTCTCAAAGAGCGTGTTGGAGCCCGTGTAACAACCACACAAGTTGCACGTACACATAACACATTTACTAGTAATAAATTCTAAAGGACAAATGCCAGTATGCCACACAACTTCATCTCCAATTCATGTGATAAATTTGTGCACGACTAGTCTACATATATTCACAGCGCTATCGTTCACAATTACCGTACTCCACTTACACGTTATAGATGGGCTACATGTCCTCCTCCAGGTTCTAGTCCCAGGTGTTCTTCATGGATGGCACGATCCATAGCGGTGGGCAACGGGAATCATTGTCGCAGCTTTCTAGTCCGGTTCCACACGATGGATACTCATCCAAGCTAAAGCGGCATAAATCAAGGATACCATGTCCCAGCATGTCATTTATCCGGCGGTGCGCACTGAAGACACAACCATGCTTCATGAACGGCAGGCCTTCCGTGTCGTGCACGGAAGGTGGCATCCGCTTCACAATGGGGTAGTTGTCCCTGATGAAAAGCGAGTACTCTCCAAGAGTGTTCCTCGGCACCCACGTAGCATCACGGGGGTCGAACTCGGCGCCGTTCATCTGGTACACGCGGCATCCCAAATCTGGACACATGGTGACGTACATAGTCAAGGTCCATGCATAATAATGTTGTGCTCAAATATGATGGTCAGTAATACTATGCAGCAAATAGTACTACTCCAGTATAGAGGAAGTAAAATAACCGGCTTATTATATGTAGCCACTCTTGGCTACATGGATGAGATAGTAAGACATGGAAAAACAAAAATGGTGGCAGCTAGTGGGTTCAAGTCTTCAAGGGCCTAGCTAGCTATACGCGTCCTCCAAGGTAAAAAATACTCCTACTAGTACTACAAAGTATACTACTAGTACAACAATGAAAGAGAAGGCGAGAGGGTTAAAAAATGGAATACCTGGGTAGATGGTAACGGTCCGATCGTGGTAGATTGTGTGACCATGTTGCACATTAGTGGTACCATGGGTAACGACTCCTAAGATAGTTGATCCCAATATGCCAAAGTCAGCTACATGGTTCCAGGTTAGACCGAATCGCGGATGCAAATGCACATCCAGGATCGGCGATCTTATTTTGATCGGGGGATGATTGGTCCCTGCAAAATAATGGAGTACCGTTAGGGATGCAAATGATGGTTCGTGCATTCCGTTTGTAATCTCCCGTACCATAGGATGGCAACCAGATGAAACAAGTCCCCTGGCTTGTCACCGCGAATATGCGGCCTAGATGGCACACGGCGTCTTCAAACGTGTAGGGGTACAAATCTGCCGCCACCAACATGCGCCAGCCTCTGCCGTTACTGCCTCTTGCATTGATGGCAATCCTTATGTCGAACACCGCGATGAGATAGTAATCATCGTAGCCGCGTCGCTTTGTCGGCGGGTCCGCAAGTGATATCTTCTTCAATTTCATGTAGGCATCATCATACGTATTCAAGCCCAGCCAGCCTGGAAGGCCGATCCCAATGGTGGAGAAGGGATCTACTGGAATGGCCGCACTGCTGTGGATGTTGTGCAAAATGATGATGGTATCTGGCGGAGGTATCCAAGCCAAACTTTGTTGGCACCGACCCAGACCTATATATAAGATGGTGGGCAGCGGAGAAATTACGGGATGGAAATGGAATAACTAAGTACTACATGATCAAACTCCATTAATGACCTGCTCATCAGACAAAATCTGACTACCTCTCAACGTCGGCAACTCTAGCGGAGTCAACGTGCAACCATGGCCAGGGAGCGGTGTACTGTTTGAAGGATTGTCCCATAGAAGAATCTTCTACTCGAGGACGCATGGAATACCAACAAGCATGGCATGTTTAAGCAGCGTCTTGAAAAAGTTGGTCCAGGAAGCACCGAGTCTTGCGTCGATGAGGACGTCGGAGCGGCGTGCGATTTCTCCCACAGGATCGCAACCCCGACGAGGAGGAGAACCGCCTGGCGAATCCATGGGAGCAGCAACGAACTACCTTCTCTTCGGGGGGAGGGGAACTGGCGAGGAGGAGATAAGAGCGTAGTAACCGCAGGGCCTCGTCTCTTCCAATTGTAGATCGTTCCTCAGCGAAGGGGTGAGGCTATTATTTACTACTAGTACTCCCTCCGTCCAGGTGCATAGGGCACCTAAGAAATGGCACCGTGAACTAGGCATATGTTGATTGGACGCTCATCACGTTTTTCTCTCCCTCTAGTTAATCCCGCATTAAGTGTAATGATGTTAGGACTAACCATGCATAGGCTAATGGATTGTTTCACACAATTCTTTAGGTCCAGCTTGCATGCATACAAAGAAAAAGTAAATGGTAGAGGCGGCTGATTGGTTTGCATATGGAAGGGAGATAAATGTGAAGCCGAAAACGCTAAGTACATTGGGGTAGGCATACGAGTCATTAGTGCTAACTAATGAAGGGCAACTAATATACTTGAAAATCCTAAATTCTCTTAGGTGCCTTATGCACCTAGACAGAGGGAGTACTAGCATTATGCAACATTATGGGATTGCATTATACAGTAAATAATAGCACTAGTAAGAAATTTTTGGTACTAGGTAGTAGTTTTTGGCGTGGATTAAGAAATTTTTGGTATGTTTTTGCCAATTTTTGTACATGCCTACTAGTGTCAAAAAATGTCTTACATTATGTGACGGAGGAGTACGTACTCGTACTATAGCAGTACTAGTACTACTTTTCTCAACTAATAGTGCGATGTACTGTACTTCTAGTCTAGTCTAGTATAGTGCACCAGTTTTGAACTCTTGAATCTCAGGGCCAAGGAGCTACAGTTGGAAGTGGAGGGTACTACTGTTCTCTAGAACCATCGTTGTACTATCAATGCAGGGGAAGTACACCTGCATAGTGGCCTAGTGGGTACTCGGTGTGCTCTATTCAGCCGCTCCTCTCACGTAGCTGGCCTACTCAGCTGCTCCTCTCACGCACACGCTAGCAGCCTGTTTATCAGCGACAGTTACTGCGGGGGCAGAACATTTGAGTTATTTGATATACCGAGACTAGGCTTTTCGCTTCCATTGTGGAGGTGTAATGGATCTCGTGGAACTTTGTTAGTAGTTCCTTCTTTATGAATGAGATGAAGCAAAGCTTTTGCCTCCGTTTCAAAAAAAACACGTCAAGAGGAATTTCTTTTACAGTAGAGCCGATAATGGAGTGAAGTCCATGCGTGCAACGCCACAAGCTACAGAGTAGTAGTAGAGCACTTTACGCACAGAGCCTTATTGCACAGTTCCCAATGCCCCTCCAGGCTTTTCTGGCTCCTCGGGCTTAATTGGGAGGCGCTAGTTTAAATATGCTACTAGCTGATGAGGAAGCTGCAAGCGAGGTGCGGCTAGGGCGAGCACGCGAGCCACGGGATGCTAGGAAGGAAAACCCGTTCACGTGGCTAGGCTGTCTAGTGCACCCAGATTGTGGGGCCGCACGTCCGTTTGACCTCAAAACTCAAATTACCCGTGTAAAATATTGGCTCGCAGCGAAGTGTAGTAGTACTATTTTTTTTTAAAAGGCCGCCGTGCGTCCGGCCGGGATCAAACCCACAAAACGAGGTATACATTCCCGCGACCACTAGTAGTACTCATTGGAGTACAACGCAACCTAGAATCGCCTTTTGTCGCTAGTAGTACGTACATTGTTCCTTACAAGAAACCCCTAAGAGCATGGTTAATAGTATAGCCAGCTGCTGGCTATAAGCCAGTGCCATGTCATCTACAGCCCATCTTATAGCCAACATGTACAATAATAGATCAAAAGAGTGTACTACTTTTTTATTACGTGGCCCACTTCTCATTCTCACAAAGTGCCTAGGAGCACGTGCTAGAGCTGGCTCTTCACGAAGAGCCCGCATACCTTCTCTCTCCTCTTATCTTTCCTCCAACTAAGCAGAAATATACTAGTTTATTTCGTATAGCCCACTGACTCAGCTCTATTGTACTTGCTCTAATAATGCAAGAAACCACTAGAATGCCAAGAAAATACTACCACTTTCATACGTGGCAGACTTAAGATAAGACTACCTTATCAACCATTGTACATGCTCTTACCAACAAAAATCCTCGAGTGACCTCCTACCTCCGGCCCGTCCACCTAGTCATCCTCGGCCATGGCACGCAGCTACCGCCACCGGTAGAAGGCGAGGTCAAAACCGCCGGCGGTGCGGAGCCCATGTTGCGGCAGCCTGGATGCCAGCTCCGTCCGGCGCTCGCGGCTGCTAGCTAGCCAAGATAGCTCTGTCCAGCTGCTTGTCTGCAAGGTTTGCTAGCTAGATTGGCACAGCAGCGCGGCGGCTTGCTCGCGCGCGCCGCGCTAAGGCCAGCCATCTGGCTCGAGCGAAGGCCAGCGCGGCAGCTTGCTCGCTCATGAGTCACGCTCGGGCCATCCTGCCAACCCATGCGGAGGCCAGCGCGGCGTTCGGCCCGTCCGGCGGAGCGGCGGCCAACTCGCTCATCACCGGCGCCACCGACGAACACGCACCAGTATTGTTTGAAGTAATGTTCAGGAAAAATAATGATTTGAGGGGGAGTAACAGGATAGAAGGTCAGATGTGGGTCCCTCGTGTCAACGATCAAACAAAATGTGTTGCTTTAACCTGCCTCGTCAGCACGGACGTGTGGGCCAACCCTATCATAAATGGGTTTAAACGAACCTAATCAGTAGGAGTACTAGGTAGTTTTTGGCGTGGATTAAGAAATTTTGGGTATGTTTTCGCTATTTTTTGTACAATAGATTCTTCCTAGGGCTGGTTGAAAGTGGTAGTTTTTTGTTAAATACTCTACATATTGTAAGTAGGAGTGGAAGTTAAGCTTTGGAAGCCAATAAGCAAGGCTAGTTACATAGTGCATATGTTTACATGATTGAAAGTAAATATCAACCATGAGTGACTAATATCTTGATGGAAAACTCGAAACTATGGAATACTAGGAAAAAATGCATGGTTGGAAATACTAGCAATGTTCATGTCCGTTGCAACGAATCATAATTAGAATAATACTTATTCACAAACTTGGTACAAAACACTCAATTTTGATATACATATGTCACTAGAGATATATTATGTTTCAACTAGAATATATTCCTTGGGCTGTTTTGGTGAGGTCGGGGAGGGATGTGGTTGGTTTTAAGATACTAATTATGGGGTTTTCTACAAATTGGTAGACAAGTGGGATGTTGGTGATAAAAGGCAAAAACATACCACACAATCATTAGATGTAGATCTAATGGACAGAAACGACGCATGGCAGACACACCAGCATCACCAACTTAGTCTTGTGTAGGAGTACTAGCAAGATCCGTGCATTGCACGGAACATCAAGATGCATTTTTTTATAAAAAAAACTTGTTGTGATTGACCCTTGCGGGAGTAATCCCATGTGTAAAAACTAATGATATCTCGAGAAATATGAGATAAGGGGAAGAGGAGTGGGGTGTGGTGGTGGTTGGTGGTCGGACTGAGCGGAGGCATGGGGATTGACAACGCCGGCAGTGGCCACCAGGCCAGTTTGTTCCAGAGGCTTCCATTCTTAATTGCTCAACAATGAGGTTTGTTGGAGATAAGGATGAATGAGGGAAGGCCTTATCTGCAAATGTGGAGAGGGGTGCGGGTATCTTTTAGTTTAATTTCCATCCGTCAGATATAGATCGGATGGTCTATATTACAAGATGGCACACGTACCATCATCACCAACTCAGTTTTTTATAAGAGAAGAAATATAAGTATGGAGATACAAATGTATTATCGATACTTGCTTCCGTAAACTAGCATCTACATTCTATTCAACACCTCCACATGTGGAGCCTTAGCACAATGACTTCTCGACTGTGTAAAACAAAGATTTTCCCGTCGCCGACAAGGAGGGGGTGACGGCGGCGCGCTTTTTGGCTTGCTCTAGTCCTAGTAGTCATACTAGGTGGTCTAAGCACGTGTAGAATTATTTCTTTTTCACGTCTCGTGTTCGCCGTACTGCCACGACTGTTGATGAATAGACGGTAAGTTATTCACGGGGAAACCCTTGTTGAGCGTGTTTGCGAGAGAGAGAGAGAGAGAGAGAGAGAGAGAGAGAGAGAGAGAGAGAGCATGTGTGATATGTTAGTGACTGAGGCAATGTTAACAGATTATTTGTGTCTATGTGTGTGGAGGATAGAGAGAGACATGTACATGGGGATTTGTGTTGTGTAACGTGGAGACACATATACATAATTAGAGAGTGAGTTGTGAGATACACATGCAGACATGAGGAGAGATGAGGATCCAGATAAATGGGTGTTTGTGCGTGTCTGTGTCTGTTTGTGCACGCGTTTGTGTGCGAGAGGAGAGAGTGTATGTGGAGTAGAGAGACCACTGATGATGTAAACCTAGTATAAGGGAAGGGGGAATGGTGTGACATGTGTAGTAGCGAGATAGCACGGGTGCGGGTGGGGGGGAGAAGACTATTTGGAAGAGACATCGAGTGTGCGTGTGGGAGAGGGGTGTGAGAGCGAGAGAAAGAGAGAGCTAGCGACGGAGAGAGACGGAGAGAGGAAGAGAGGGGGCAAGAGGGGTCGTTTGTGTCCATAAATGGCGTATAGATAGGGAGACAACATTGATGTTGTCCGAAATTGGCCTATGAACGGAGACGCAAGGGAAGCGAGTCATCGTGTGTGTGATAGGGACTTCATGAGAGATCTAGAATAGATGGTGTAGAGAACAATGTGCGAAATCGAGAACGATTATACATTAGGAAGCTATGCAAAGAGTCACGACATATATGTATACAGGGAAGGAGCTGGGGCGGGTCCGCATGTGGGAGAGATAGAAAGAGGAGAGTGGTGCACAAGGAGACAAAGTGTGCTTGTTTGCAGTGGGGGTGGTGTGTGAGGTGAGTGCGCGACAACCACATAACTAAGGAGATAGACATTTGGGGGCGACGTTTTGTGTGTATGGGAAATATACACTCTACATAGTGCGTGTGCTTGGGTAAGAGAGATAGAGGGAGACCTAGAGAGTGAGGGAAGAGATGTGTGCATGCCCGAGAGACAAAGTGATAGAGACCTATGTTGGGGTCCGGACTTTACAAGAGAGAGGGGTGTTAATGTGCTCGTGTGTTGGTGTTTGGGGGAGAGAACGACTTCTCTATGTGTGTGTGTGGTGGGGGGGTTGACTTCAGATAAAGAGTGAGGTGTCTATATTTGAGGGACTTTAGCGTAATTGAGATATTGTGCACTCATGGTTGATCAATTTGTTTCACAGTTTGTACTATGAGATAACGATACTTTTGAACATGCGTGATATACCTTGATGTACCAGAATTATAAACCTAAGATTGGAATTTTGGAATTCGACTCCATCATTAGCTTTTGTAATTCATTTAAACGGAGGTACATTTTTTAAGCCGGGATTTCGTGATTTCAAATTCATATACCAAACCTAGAGATATACACATACGGGCATGTTCAAACTTTATAATCATCCACTTTATTCATACACATACACATTTTTGCTTTTGTCATCATATTTAGCATAAACACATTTGGAATTTCATTTGAATTGGACCGTATGATGGTATTTGCTTGTAGTAGCTCAATGATCCATATTTGAATTCAATGGACAATCTAAGTTGCACATTTTTTTGCGTGCAAAACAAACAAATTGTCGGCCATGATATCATAGTCGGTCGTACGAGAGCAGAATACTTATAATTTTAGGCGCCAAAAGCTTTCAAACTTCCCGCTCACATCGAAATATCACGCACCCGAAAGTTTAGCCCTGCGATATTCCGGTTTTACCCCTGCCACATGAACAGAAAAGGGCTGCTTTGGTAACTCCATTGTTTTCCCCTCTTTGCCCCCAACATTCTTCCCCAGAGCCCCTCCCCTTCCCCTCCCCGACCCCCCAACCACGGCAAGGTGCTGAATCTAGTCCTCCGCTGCAGCGGTGGACCTCACACCCCGCCGGATCTACCTTCCGCACCTTGGAACCCCCAACTGCCAACTCACCACTTCACCGGAGCCGCTTCAGCGACTGGCTTGTCCACCGCTCCAGATCTCCTTGACCGCCATCATGGTCCGCCGCACCGGATCTGCTTAACCGGCGCCCTCGTCCACAACAGCATAGGCCCTTCACTGACTCCCTCGTCCACCCCTTTGCTGGCCCTTCATACAAGCCCTCGTCCGCCGCAACAGATCCGCCTCACCGAAAGCACTATACAACGCGACCGCCGAAGCCTTCGTCCATTGCACCGGACCCGCTCCACGGACACCATATTCAACTCCACCGGCCCTGCTTTACCGACGTCGCAGCCTCGTCAGGTTATTTCGATTTGTACTCCTTTGGTTTTTCTCTTTATCGTGCAACTGTTCACTTACCACAGATGAGCTTTCTTGTATGTCGACAGGCGCCGCAACCGTAGCACCAGAGCCGGTTCAGCAACGGCGACAGCCGGCCCAAACTCAACCGCAACACGAGCACCATCGACGATCCTTAGCTATCAAGTATGACAACAATACCCATAGGCCGCCGAGAATCAGGTACTATTATCCAACGGCTGGCGCCTACATTCACTTTCCTAGCATAAGCACCGCACCTTTGAATTTCTTTAGGGCATCATTCATTTTTTCATGAGACGCGTTATTCTGCTTGCACCTGTAGGGCCATACTTCTGGCAGTGAACATGTTACATCTGCTAAATTACATACCAGTGCACATATACTTAATATGCTTTAGTTTTGTTCGGATGCCACCTGTTGGTTCCATCAGATTGCATAATCTTCTCTATGCTTAATTACACATCAGCAAACTAGCATGTGGTTCTGCTACTTTTTGTTTGTTTTACCCTACATTTTCTGATGCTAGCTATTACATCACTGCTCCGAGCCTCTGTTCATTACTTGTTGGTGTGTTCTTGATCTTCCCAAGTTGCATGACTAATTTGATGCTTCTATTAATTATGGAGCTGCCAACCCCATCAAGCAAAATATTTGTTCTTTTGGGGCTGGCACCTCGAACAAGCATAAAAATAGAGGGAAGCAGATATATTGTCGTGTATGCACACACCCTTCTTTCATTAGTTTAGATGAACCATTGATGATCAATTCGGACCAGTGCATGCGATTAAAATTAATTTTACCTAAGTAGATGGTTCAGAATAAACTACAACAACTAGATTTGCAACCACGGGATGCTAACGATATCTTCAAAGAACATTGCAACAGCAGCTAGGCTTCACAGCAACATATGGTAAGCCAGTTTGTTTTAGTACATGTGAAATGTAATGCGAGTGGGCTGCTTTCTTGGCTTGTGCCCTCAACGTGTAATCCTATCGAATTACAAATAGTTCAGTTGTCTGCTTTGCTGTATTGCTTGATTCGAATGCTTATTTGTTGTTACGCTATACCTGAGTTGGCCAATATGTCAGCAGTGCCTGTTGTACTATCGTAAAGAAATGCATGCCTATTTCATTTGAGTCCTTAACTTTTCCTCTCAACTTCATCACAAGACTGTCTTCATAGTTTATATGAGGCCACACTCTTAAGTGCTTTCTCAGATAATTTCAACTGCTTAGATGCCATGGCAACTTAAATATAGCGGTTGTACACTCCCTTTCAACTAGGGATGTTAACTAGGTCCCGTTTAATCCTGATTAAAGTCCACTAGTGGTATGATAGTTCAAAAGATTTTTTGTTTTTTGAGGAAAATGAACTAGGGAGGTAGCAAAAACTAACTAGATGGGACTGGCGGATGTCATTTATTTGCCACTTACATCCCTAGTTTCATCTTACCATTTTAATTTCTTTTCGGCTGATGCTGCTTCGAACCATTTAAATATAGTTTGCCATGCTCGGCAATAATTCGTCTGTCGTTTACCATGTAAGCTTACTACCTGGATCATACGTTAACCATCTCTTACTGATGTCCAGTGGAAACCTTTCAGGATGCCATTCACACTAGGACACAATGTACAACACCAGAATCTATTTGTGGAAGCAGTGTGCCATCCATGTTACCAGATGGTAGCAGTTCAGAGGCAACACCGCCGGAGAGCAGTCTGAGCACAGATATTATAGTGCTTGAGGCTCTACTAGAGGCAGAAAGAGATGGTGTGGCTGCCATGAATGAGGTAATCTTTATCTTGAGGCTGGAAATTACGGAATTAGCGTCACACATTATGCAAGCAACCCAAGAATTGGAGGAAGTAAGAATGTTGCATGTGAAGACGGAGGAGGTCCTGCTATTTCTTCTATCTGAAGCCCAAGGTAATCCCGGTTCTTCTTTAGATACCAGTTGAAATTGTCATTAGATTATTGTACTTGCATGTTGTGTCATGTCTCTGAATGGATTATGTTGCAAGAACCCCTATGTTGTCCATGTGTTGTAATGATCCAAATTTTTTAGGCAAGGTAATCCTCAGTACTTGTATGATTGACATAAGGTGAACTATTTTTCGTGTGAGCATATTGTATTGGATGAAATAACTGTTTGACTCAGAGTGTATCCAACCTACTGAATTCGAAGATCACGGCATTTCTAAATCATAATCATATATAAAGGTGGAATAAATCTTTGTTGTGGTTTTGACGAAATAAATAACAAAACGTATAATTATCTGTGGATATTCGTAATTGAATACAAATTGGATTTGAATTTAGTTTGCCAGGTCCCAAGGCACACGTGAATGCTAATTCTCCCAAGTTTTGAACGAAGCGGCTAAACACCCACTATAATTTGTGGGCTGCCGGAAGCAAGTGTTTCTGAGATGGAAATTACTGTCTACCCCTCACACTTGACATCCTTATCAACCGGATTTACACTGCTGTCAATAGGGGTAGACTAGTAACTTCAATCAGACATGACACGGCAGCCTCTGAGCCCATTCAGACACGGTGGGCGCCAAACGTGGGCGGCAAAACACATTTGATTCAAACTCGTCCGAAAGACATGTGTCTCTTCCTCCATTTCCCCATTCATACACGGTGGGCGGCAAAACAAACTCTCCTCGTTCGAAATCGATGTAGGCTAATATTTTCAATAGGGGCAGATGTGTAACTTCCATCAGATGTGACACAACCACCCTACCTGCCAGCCCCGTTCATACACCATGGGCGCCAACCATGGGCGGCAAAACACCCTCTCCTCGCCCGAAATAGTTACCGGCAAATATTTGGGAGATGCGAGATTACCGTCCTATCCCCAACCGATGCGATGTCTGAAATTTTAAACATGGGATAAGTTCATAACTTTCCCCCATTTCAGACAAGCACGTCCCAAAGTTTGAGATCCCCCCCTCCCCTCCATTTCCCCATTCATACACCGTCGGCGGCATGACAACCTCCGCACTGCGGCCAGCCTCCTCCATCCGCCACCCCATCCTCCACCTTGCCGGAGCCGCTACCCCTACCCCGTCGTCCACTGCAAGAGATGGACGTCTCTCATCCATGGAACTGGACCAGGATCCTTTCATCGCCTCCTCTTGCATCATCGGTGTCATCGTCCACCTTGTCGTTGCCGCTCCTACGACCGCCTCGTCCACGGCAACAGGATATATCCCCCGACCCGGTCGTCTGCCGTCTAAAGTCTTCTTCCCCGCCGCCGACAGACATCGCACCCGTAGCACCCTCAATGTATCAGCATAGGTGAGGGAGTCCTGGATTAGGGGGTCTCCGGACAGCCGGACTATATCCTTTGGCCGTACTGTTGTACTATGAAGATACAAGATTGAAGACTTCGTCCCGTGTCCGGATGGGACTCTACTTGGCGTGGAAGGCAAGCTAGGCAATACGAATATGTATATCTCCTCCTTTGTAACCGACCTTGTGTAACCCTAGCCCCCTCCGGTGTCTATATAAACCGGAGAGTTTTAGTCCGTAGGACAACATACAATCATACCATAGGCTAGCTTCTAGGGTTTAGCCTCTCCGATATCATGGTAGATCAACTCTTGTACTACACATATTATCAAGAATAATCAAGCAGGACATAGGGTTTTACCTCCATCAAGAGGGCCCGAACCTAGGTAAAACATCGTGTCCCCTGCCTCCTGTTACCATCCACCTTAGACGCACAGTTCAGGACCCCCTACCTGAGATCCACCGGTTTTGACACTGACATTGGCGCTTTCATTGAGAGTTCCTCTGTGTCATCGCCGTTAGGCTTGATGGCTCCCTCGATCATCGATGGCGATGCTATCCAGGGTGAGACTTTTCTCCCCGGACAAATCTTTGTGTTCGGCGGCTTCGCACTGCGGGCCAACTCGCTTGGCCATCTGGAGCAGATCGAGAGTTACGCCCCTGGCCATCAGGTCAGGTTTGGAAGCTTAAACTATACGGCCGATATCCGCGGAGACTTGATCTTCGACGGATTTGAGCCCCTGCCTAGTGCGCCACACGGCCACGATGAGCATGATTTAGCTCTGCCATCGGACGGTGTCCAGGAGATCGCGCCGGCAACCGCTTCGACCCTCAATTCGGAGCCAGCTGCACCTTCCATGGGCGGGTGGATAGACCCCGTCATGGAGGCCGCGCTCTCATCGGCGATCGAGCCAAGTATCGAACTTGCCCTTCACAAGAGTCGTGACGCCGGATTGTCGGATTCCTCCCCGGTCACTGACTCCGAACCGCCTTCTCCCGTGCCTATCGCATCCGATTGGGCGCCGATCATGGAGTTTACCTCCGCGGATATTTTTCAGCACTCGCCCTTCGGCGACATACTGAACTCATTAAGGTCTCTCTCCTTGTCAGGAGAATCCTGGCCGAACTATGTCTGGCAGGATTGGGATGCGGATGACGAAGAAATTCGTCGCCCACCCACCACCCACTTAGTAGCCACTGTCGATGACTTAACCGACATGCTCGACTTCGACTCCGAAGACAAAATGGTATGGACGACAATGCGGGAGACGAAGAGGAACCACTGCCCACGGGGCACTGGACAGCCACCTCATCATATGATATATACATGGTGGACACACCCAAAGAAGGCAATGGCGACGAGTCAGCAGAGGATGACCCCTCCAAGAAGCAACCCAAGCGCCGACGTCAGCGGCGCCGCTCTAAGTCTCGCCAAAGCAAAAGTGGTGACACCGGCACAGGAGATAATACCACTCCGGACAGTGCCGAAGATGACAACAATCCCTCCAGCAAGATTTAGGGCAGGAGGATGGAGAAGCCAGCCCTCCCGAGAGAGTGGCAGATGGAGAGGTGGTGGATGATAATTAAATGCCTCCCTCCGAAGACGAGGCAAGCCTCGACGATGACGAGTTCGTCGTTCCTGAGGATCCCGTCGAACAAGAGCGCTTCAAGCGCCGGCTTATAGCCACGGCAAATAGCCTTAAGAAAAAGCAACAACAGCTTCAAGCTGATCAAGATTTGCTAGCTGACAGATGGACCGAAGTCCTTGCGGCCAAGGAATATAAACTCGAACGCCCCTCCAAGAGTTCCCCAAAGCGTAGGCTGCTACCCCGACTGGAGTAGGAAGCACTCAAACCTACAACTCCAGCATATGATGCGGCTGACCGGCCACCTCGTGGCCGCGATAGAGAGACATTTCAGCCAAAAGCTCAGCCCGCACTCCGATGCCACTCAAATAAAAATGACAAGGCACGAGGAAACATGCCAGACCTTTGAGACAAATTGGAGGACAAAGCAAAAAATGCAAGATCGATCTATGGATCACGAGGGCGCGCCACTATGCGAGACGATAACCGTCACGCCGGATACAGAAAAAGTAAATTCGATCGGGCCGAACACAGCGGACGGGACTCATTTGAGTTGCGTCGTGATATAGCCCAGTACAACGGCGCCGCGCACCCCCTATGCTTCACAGACGAAGTAATGGATCATCAAATCCCAGAGGGTTTCAAACCTGTAAATATAGAATCATACGACGGCACAACAGATCCTGCGGTATGGATCGAGGATTTCCTCCTGCGCATCCACATGGCCCGCGGTGATGATCTACACACCATCAAATACCTCCCACTCAATCTCAAAGGACCAGCTCGGCATTGGCTCAATAGCTTGCCAGCAGGGTCCATTGGTTGTTGGGAAGATCTGGAAGCCGCATTCCTCGACAACTTCCAGGGCACTTATGTGCGACCACCAGATGCCGATGACTTGAGCCACATAATTCAGCAGCCAGAGGAATCGGCCAGGCAATTCTGGACATGGTTCCTAACAAAGAAGAATCAAATCGTCGACTGTCCAGATGCAGAGGCCCTAGCAGCTTTTAAGCACAACATCCGTGACGAGTGGCTCTCCCGATACCTTGGCCAGGAAAAGCCGAAATCTATGGCAGCCCTCACGACATTCACGACCTGCTTTTGCGCGGGAGAAGACAGCTGGCTGGCTTGCAGCAATAACATATCAAAGAACCATGGTACTTCAGATACCAAGGATGGCAATGGCAGGTCACGTCGCAACAAACACAAGCGCCACATTAACAGTGACAATACCGAGGACACGGCAGTCAATGCCGGATTCAAAGGCTCTAAACCCGGTCAGTGGAAAATCCGTTTAAAAGAAGCACTCCGGGCCCGTCCAGTTTGGATCGTATACTCGACCGCTCGTGTCAAATACACGGCACCCCCGACAAGCTAGCCAATCACACCAATAGGGATTGTTGGGTGTTCAACCAGGCCGGCAAGTTAAATGCCGAAAACAAAGATAATGGGTCACATAGCGATGACCAGGAGGAGTCCCGGCAGCCGAACACCGGAGGACAGAAGAGGTTCCCCCCACAAGTGCAGACGGTGAACATGATATACGCAACCCACATCCCCAAGAGGGAGTGGAAGCATGCGCTAAGGGACGTATATGCGTTGGAGCCAGTCACCCCAAAGTTCAACCCATGGTCCTCTTGCCCGATCACCTTCGATTGCCAGGACCACCCCACTAGTATCCGTCACTGCGGATTCGCCACACTGGTCCTAGACCCAATCATTTACGGCTTTCACCTCACTCGAGTCCTTATGGATGGCGGCAGCTATCGGCGTTCTGGGAACGGGGGTCCCTTGACTTGCCTGCCTGCAGCCTGCGGCGTGGCTCAAAGGGGGGGGGCCAGCACGGCCCATCTTCATCAACACAGACCCAAGACCCTCGCGAGGGGCCAAGCCTCGCGGGGCGGACGACATGGAGTTTCCTTAGGTACAGCCTCATCAGGCTGGCTCGCAAGGAGGTGGAGAGATCAAGGCGGGGTACCTCATGAGGTGCCCGTGACACAAGCCATGACGACCAAAGGCGCCAGGCGGGTGCCAGCTTGCGCAGTGTCCTCCTTTCCTCTTTGGTGCAAAGGGAGCAAGCGCAGCCGCGGAGTACCGAGGCATCAGGCAAAGGTTGCCATTTTGGTGCAACAAAACCAAGACTAGGATGACTTCAAGACGGAGGTCATTGTGGAGCCCAAGACGGCGTCACCACCAGAGCTTTGTGCAGGCGAAGACTACTTTTGTCAGGGTAGCTAGTACTAGCTGTCCCCCTTCAAATTAGCCCGCCATTGTTGGCTCCCTTCCCACTCGACATTTGGGAAGAGGACCAGGGCCTCTATAAATAGGACCAGCCACCCACAGGGCAAAAGGGGGGGAAGAGAGAGAGTTTTAGGGGGATCGAGACCAGCGATAGAAGAGAGAGAGAGAGAGAGAGAGAGAGAGAGAGAGAGAGAGAGAGAGAGAGAGAAGGGTGACTGAACTCCTCCCAGCAGTTCATCGCCACAGGCAAGAACAGACCCTCGCGAGGCTGTTCTTCCTTGTATTGTTCCTCATCATCAGCCCAAGAGGCAATCCACCACACCACACACTGGAGTAGGGTATTACACCACAACGGTGGACCGAACCAGTATAAACCCTGTGTCTCTTGTGTTGTTCTTTCCATAGCTTAGATCTTAGCGAGGCGGAGGGGTGCAGGTAGGTAGGAGGCAAAATCTCCGCGCACACCCCAGTGTTCGAACCTCAAGGGTCTGCCGGAACCCGAAATCCGACATTTGGCGTGCCAGGTAGGGGTGCGCCGGACTCCACCTTCTACCGCTTCGTGCCCCGTCGCGTCGTCATCACCATGTCCGGCAACCAGGCGGGCAACCCAGATCCATGGGCGGCGTGGCTCACCCGCGCAGAGCCGCTCGCCTCGGGCGACGCCGTGCCCCAGGCAGCTTGCGGTCCGCAGGGCGACGCGGACAGGCTTCAACAGCTCTCACACCGCGGTAGGTGCGGTCGGCAGCAAGGGCCTCCAATCATGCCGCGACCACGACACCGTACACCCGCCGGGAGCAGGCGAACTCGAGGGCCGCGCTCACGGTGGCCCGAGAGCTGGTACAGTGCAGGCTGCTGGAGGGCGGCCGCGACGTGCTGCTGGAGCGGGTGGCAGAGCTCCTGGGCTTCGCCGCCACGGGGGCTCACCCCTTCTGCACCCAGCTCCCATCTCAAGCCTAGGGCGGCCCGCGCGGGGGCTCCGCGCGCGCCCGCGGGCTCCAAGGCTACTCCAACGCCAGTGAAGCTGTCAGCACCGGACCGGCGGCGGCGCTGCCCCCGTTCCCGGTCCGCGAAGAAGAAGGACTCGACGTGACCCGCGGCCCCAGTGGACAGCCATGCTGCGACCCCACAGTGGGCGCGTCAGGCAGGACCGCGTGGCATGCGGAGCACTACGGCGTGGCCTTCGGGATGACGGCGCCAGAGGAATACGTGCCCCTCATGATGGACCAAGGACACCCTCACGAGAGCGAACAAGGCTCGCTCCTCAGCCCAAGCTGGGGGGACGAGGCGCCAGAAGCTGAGCCTTTCCAGGAGCCCCGGAACAGTCCCACTGGCCATGCTGGAGGCAACGATTATCGGGTACCGCTAATTCTTCAGGAGCAGGCATACGCTAACCATGGATCGCAGGAGGTGCAGGTCGCCACAGCGAGCAGCTGCCCCACTCCCATAGTCTCCTACCCCTCGGGAGGAGGGCGCAGGGGGCTGCAGGAGAGGGGCCGAGATCCGACATCACCACCGCGGCGTTCGGAGCAAGGTGTTCTCAGGAGGTAGGCCCTCTGCTGGGGAGGTGCCTCAGGGCCTGCCCCTGGCGGAGGACCCGTGGTCGTCGGGGGAACCGCTGGCGACCGAGTCTACCCCATCGGCGGCGTCCTGGTTTCCGGTCGTCGTTGATGGCACTAGAGTGTGGTGCAAGGCGGGCCCTCATCTGGCGATATGAAGCAAGGCCAGTACCTATGAAGAAGGCCCAGTGCATGTGAAGCTCGCCGCCCCATGACACTCTCACGTAATAATGAGTGGTGCTGTACACGCCCTGGAGTCTCAGGGGTGCCGGCCTCAGGCCCTGGGGCTCCCTCCCACGCCCTGGGGCTCCCTCCCACGCCAGTGCCAGCACTTAGCTCCGCGCTGGTGAGAAGACGTCCAAGACTAGATTAGGTGCCAGACGCGGCCTTTTGTCTGCTTTCGTTGCTTTTCCCCTTGGTTGTCGCTTTCCCCCGCTGGATTCAAGTTGGATTCGAATTTGAGATTTGCGTCTGTTCGGGGAAGGGGTGCTTAGTCTCGTTCGAGCAATTTCTCGCGTTTTGGTTACCACTTCACCTCAGCTGCCTCCCCTCGTGAGCCCCTCGCGAGCCGGGTCAGGCCTAGCTTGCGCGCAGCCCAGACTGTCGCCGCCGCGTCCTCTCAAGAGGGTGTTTAACTGCAGGTCCTACGGATCCAATCAGGGAACACTCGGGACACCACAACCTCCCACAGGCTACCTCAGGGCCAGCACGGGACAAAGGTAAACTAGCCGACCAGCGCGTCGCTTAAGCCAACCACTTGGCGCGGGCACATGGGCAATGTAGCGTCTACTAATACGATGAACACAAGTTTTACATGAGGGGCTCCCCCTCCAAAATGCTCTCACAGCCATCAGGCCAAAACCTGAGTTCTATTCATGCAGGGTAAGGAAGCAGGAAGGATGCACAATCAGTCGGATAAATCCCCCAATGCGTCCTCAAGAGCACCACCCGAGCCGTTGCTGGCGTCGCTGAACTCGCCATCGCTGTCCGCATCGCCGCCAGTGGCGTCAGGGCCGTTCACCACACCGCCCTCGTCGGCAGCTACGATCACGCCGTCGTTGTCTGAAGCAAAGGCCCTGATAAGAGCATCCACATTGTCTTCCACCCAGTGCGCCAGGTCGCCTCGGACAGCCTGGGGGACTGGGGCGATGGCGGCGTCAAAATCGAAGTGGGGATCCATGTTCCGGAGATGGCTGAAGATGCGAGAAAAGGCACGCCCGAGCAGGGCACGGCTCCTCTCCTCCACCAACATGTCAGCCCTGACCGACCGCGCCTCCAGCTGCGTCACCACGTCAGTGAAGAACTGAAGATTGCCAGCGTAGTTGACTGCATGCGGCTCGCCAACAGCCGCCTCGCAGATGTTACCCAAGGCTGTGTTGGCTCTCTCCCGGAGCGTGGTGAGCATGGGGCCGTGCTCATGCTCCAGGATCCGCCGCTGATGTATCTCATCCACATTCTGGCGCGCGACGGCCTCAGCCTCCTCCACCCGCTGGCGAATAAGGAGCACCTCGGCCTGGGAGGTGGTTAACTCACCTTGCGCCACCTCAAGGGCGGCTCGGAAAGCATCGGCCCGCCGTGTCGCCTCCTCCAGCTTGGCTCTCAAGGCAGCAGTCCTGCCTTCAGCCTCGGCCCGGATCAACCCCAGCTTCTCCTCGAACTCGTGCTCGAGGTTCAAATGCGCCATCGCCACCCGACGTCCGACCTCCTCCAGGACATGGGCTTCCTGTGCAGCGACATCATCCTCCGCCTGAGTCACCAAGCGCTCCCTCTTCTCCAGACACTCGTACTCGTGGGTACGTTCGGCAGCTTCCAGCGTCAGCGCCTCCTCACGCTTCTGGAGCTCTGCTGAGTCGCCAGAGGCCACCTTCATCGACGCGAGGGCTGCCTCGCGCAGCTCCACATGCTCCTCCAGTGAGTGGCACCAGGCCTGGAGCTCCCGAGCCCGCTCCTCCACCGCCTTTCACCGCCGGTCGGCTTCCCGGGCCTCCTCAGCGGCCCAAGATCGGGCCTCCCAAGAGGCCACCAGCGACACCTTGGCCTCTGCATCGTCAAGATCGCGCTAACGGCACGCAAGGGCGATGGCGCCCTCCAGCTCGCGCCTCTCTGTGGCCAGGCGCAGGCCCTCGGCCTCAAGGTGCGCGTCTTCATCAGCAAGCTCCACACCAAGCAGGCTTACTGCGTCAGCCGCCCTTCGAAGGAATCCTTGGCGGAGAGCGCGACGCCCTCGAGCACACTCGAGCATGTTTTCCACACCATCATCTGCCCCAAGTAAGTGCCGTGGGCCACGAATCAGCACTCCCCCTCCGGGCTGGGGGCTGGGGGCTGGCACCCTCGCGACGGCCGGGCACGCCGCGCCAGAAGCCCGGCCTGGAGCCAGCCCGTCCCTAGGTGAAGAGTGCAGGGAGCGCCTCAGCCAATCGCAGTCCACGACCAGGCGAGAATCCCACGGCAGGCTGGCTATGCCACGAGAAGGCCTGCGGAAGAGGATCGCAAGGTGCGCAGGGCCACGATGCGCCTCGGGACGGTCCGCCTCTTCAATCACCCTCACCACAAGGGCTCTGCTGCTCGGGGCACTTGAGGACAATGGAGGGGGCGAAGCCAAGGGGGACGGCACCTCAGCCGTCTCCGCAAGCTCGGCCGGAAGGGGCCTGTGGAGCAAGGGTCAGTAAAAGCAACAGAAGGATCGGGAGCTGGGAAAGGAGAAGGCTTACTCATCAGTGGCGAAGTACTTCCTACGATTCAGCAGGCGACAAGGGTAATCATCGCCCAGGGCCTCCCTTCTCTTCCGGAGGGCCTCAAAGTCCACGCGGAAGCGGCCCAAGAGTTGGGTGCAGGGATCAACCTGCGACAAAGACGGAGCGTCAAGGCGATCTGCGTCAGGGGAAGCAGCTGGAGCCACAGGGGCCTCGGTCGCAGGCGCTTGTCGGATTTCGGGATCCGGCAGACCCTTGAGGTTCGAACACTGGGGTGCGCGTGGAGATTTCGCCTCCTACCTACCTGCTCCCCTCCGCCTTGCTAGGATCTAAACTATGGAATGAACAACACAAGAGACACAGGGTTTATACTGGTTCAGGCCACCATTGTGGTGTAATACCCTACTCCAGTGTGTGGTGGATTGCCTCTTGGGCTAATGATGAGGAACAATACAAGGAAGAACGGCCTCGCGAGGGTCTGTTCTTGGCTGGGGCGATGAACTGCTGGGAGGAGCTCAGTCACCTTTCCCTCTCTCTCTCTTTCTGATCTTCTCTCTCTGCTCCCCCTTTGCTCTGTGGGTGGCTGGCCCTATTTATAGAGGCCCTGGTCCTCTTCCCAAATATCGAGCGGGAAGGGAGCCAACAATGGCGGGCTAATTTGAAGGGGGGCAGCTAGTATCAGCTATCCTGACAAAAGTAGTCTTCGCCTGCGCAAAGCTCTGGTGATGACACCGTATTGGGCTCCATGGTGACCTCCGTCTCGTAGTCCTCCTGGTCTTGGTCTCATTGCACTGAAATGGCAACCTTTGCCTGATGCCTCGGTACTCCGCGGCTGTGCTTGCCCCCTTTGCACCAAAGAGGAAGGGAGGACACTGCGCGGGCTGGCACCCGCCTGGCGCCCCCGGTCGTCATGGCTTGCGTCACGGGCACCTCGTGAGGTACCCCGCCTTGATCTCTCTGCCTCCTCGTGACCCAGCCTGACAAGGCCGTGCCTGAGGAAGCTCCGCGTCGTCCACCCCGCGAGGCTTGGCCCCTCGAGAGGGTCTTGGGTTTGTGTTGGTGAAGATGGGCCGCGCTGGGCCCCCCTTTGAGCCACGCCGCAGGCCGCAGGCAGGCAAGTCTGGGGACCCCCGTTCCCAGAACACCGACAGTAGCCCCCGGGCCCAAGGCACGCTCGGACTTGGCCGTGCAGGGAGGCGGAAGGGCAAGAGCTAACCACCAGGGGCCCTAACAGCCTACGGCCTTGGGCGCCGCATGGCGGTTGATTGGACGTGGGCGGCACTGTTCCCTCACGCCCTCCTTATTTTTCGCCATGCTAGGCGGACCCGTAGTCGTACACAGTCGTTCCCCTGTTTGGTTGCTCGAGCGCCCTCTGTCCTTCCTCCGCTCAAACTCTGGTTTCTGTTTTCAACTCAATCTTGAACCTTCCCCCCTTCCCATCGCCATGGCTCCGACGAAGAAGGGAAGAGGGGAGAAACCCGTGTCTCCACCTTGCCCGCCGCTGTTGGCGGCCCCTGCCGAGGGCTTGGGCAAGGTCAGCTTGGCTCTGGCCACCATATTCAATGAATGCGGGAGGACGACGGCCTGGCTCGCGTCCCACTTCTCCATCGGCAGGATAGCCACCGAGGTCCCGTATTTTGCCGACGCCCTGTGGGCGGGTCTGGTTCCTCCTTTTCTGATTTCTTCAATGCCGTGCTCTCCCATTATCAGATCCACATGATGCATCTGGGTCCTGAATCCATCACTCTCCTTTCGGTTTTCGCCTTTGTTTGCGAGGCTATGATGGGGATCCTTCCTTCAGTTGCCTTGCTGTGCCACTTCTTCTCGCTGCGCCTTGTTGACCCTTCCCAATGCTGGGCGTGTGTGAGCTTCGTTGCCGCGCCTGAGACGGCGGCCTCTGGGATTGACTTCAAGCTCCCTCCGCCCGCGGCTGGGTTCCGCGAGCGGTGGCTGTATGTGGATGCTGGGGTGCCCAGCCCCTGCTGTCGGAGCCAACTTTGCCTGTTGTCCCCAATTCGGGCTGGGGCCAGGAGATGCTTGAGAGCCCCCGGCTCATCTTCGTCTGGCACCGCTTCACGTTCTTGAGGTCGCTTGGCGCGACAGCACCCAAGGTGGTGAAGGAGTTCCTGCTACGCCGCGTCGCTCCTCTCCAGTGCCACTCCCGCCGGATGTGGGCCTTCAGCGGGCGCGATGATCGTATGAGGCTCCAGGAAGAGGACCTGACGCCTGAAGTGCTGAGGACGGTGCTCTTGACCCTGATGGGGGACCCCAACCCTGGCAGTATTCAGCAGGGAGGGGCCTTGCTGTACCTCTGCCAGAGCAGGGGCGATTTTGTGAGGCAGATGCCTATCTTCGATGAGTGGGGGCCGCGCCCCGCCGGCCTTCAGGGGCCTCGTGAGAACCCAGTGGTGGTGACTGCCTTTCCAGTCGGCCCAGGTGACTCTTCCTCAAGTGGCAGAGCAAGGAGGCACGAGGCGCCAGAGGCCGAGGGGGCTCCCGGTGGGGTGACAGCGCCGGGCGAGGCTCGTGAGGGAGCAGTTATCGGGGCCCGTGCCGCCGAGGCTGAGGGTGACAAGCAGCTACCCTCTGCGCCTTCGACCGAGGCCACTGAGGCTCTGGCGGCTTCTCTTGTCGAGGCGATTGGCGGCGCACGCCAGGCAGGCGCCTCTGACGCAGATCGCCTTGACGCTCCATCTTTGTCGCAGGTTGATCCCTGCGCCCGACTCTTAGGCCGCTTTCCGCGTGGACTTTCAGGCCCTCCGGAAGAGAAGGGAGGCCCTGGGCGACGATTACCCTTGTCGCCTGCTGAAGCATAGGAAGTACTTCGCCACTGATGAGTAAGCCTTCTCCTTTCCCAACTCCTGATCCTTCTGTTGCTCTTACTGACTCTTGCTCCGCAGGCCCCTTCCAGCTGAGCTTGCGGAGACGGCTGAGGAGCCATCCCTCTTGGCTTCGCCCCCTCCACCATCCTCAAGCGCTCCAAGCAGTGGAGCCCTTGTGGTGAGGGCGACTGATGAGGCGAACCGTCCCGAGGCGTATCGTGGCCCCACGCACCTCGCGATCCTACGCGGGCCTTCTCGTGGCATAGCCAGCCTGCTGTGGGCTTCTCGCCTGGTCGTGGACTACGATCGGCTGAGGCGCTTCCTGTGCTCTTCACCTGGGGACGGGCTGGCCCCCGGCCGGGCTTCTGACATGGCGTGCCCGGCCATCGCGAGGGTTCCAGCCCCCAACCCCCAGCCCGGAGGGGGAGGGCTGGCTCGCGGCCCCCGGCGCTTGCTTGGGGCAGATGATGGTGTGGAGGACATGCTCGAGCGTGCTCAGGAGCGTCGCGCTCTCCGCCAAGGATTCCTTTGAAGGGCGGCTGACGCGGTAAGCCTGCTTGGAGAGGAGCTTGCCGATGAAGACACGCGCCTTGAGGCCGAGGGCCTGCGCCTGGCTGCAGAGAGGCGCGAGCTGGAGGGCGCCATCGCCCTTGCGCGCCATCAGCGCGATCTTGACGATGCAGAGGCCAAGGCGTCACTGGTGGCCTCTCGGGAGGCCCGATCTTGGGCCGCTAAGGAGGCTCGAGAAGCTGACCGGCGGCGAACGGCGGCGGAGGAGCGGGCTCGGGAGCTCCTGGCCTGGTGCCACTCACTGGAGGAGCAGGTGGAGCTGCGCGAGGCAGCTCTCGCGTCGATGAAGGTGGCCTCCAGCGACTCAGCAGAGCTCCAGAAGCGTGAGGAGGCGCTGACGCTGGAAGCCTCCGAACGCACCCGTGAGTACGAGCGTCTGGAGACGAGGGAGCACTTGGTGATGCAGGCGGAGGATGATGTTGCTGCACGGGAAGCCTGCGTCCTGGAGGAGGTCGGACGTCGAGTGGCGATGGCGCATTTGAACCTCGAGCATGAGTTCGACGAGAAGCTGGGGTTGATCCGGGCCGAAGCTGAAGGCAGGACTGCTGCCTTGAGGGCCAAGCTGGAGGAGGCGACGCGGCGGGCCGACGCTTTCCGGGCCGCTCTTGAGGTGGCGCAAGGTGAGTTAACCGCTTCCCGGGCCGAGGTGCTCCTTCTCCGCCAGCGGGTGGAGGAGGCTGATGTCGTCGCGGGCCAGAACGCGGACGAGATCCATCAGTGACGGATCCTGGAGCATGAGTAAGGCCCCATGCTTGCCACGCTCTGGGAGAGAGCCAACGCGGCCTTGGGCAACATCTGCGAGGCAGCTGTTGGCGAGCCGCACGCAGTCAACTATGCTGGCAATCTTCAGTACTTCACTGGCGTGGTGACGGAGCTGGAGGCGCGGTCGGTCAGGGCTGACAGGTTGGTGGAGGAGAGGAGCCGCGGCCTGCTTGGGCGCGCCTTTTCTCGCGTCTTCAGCCACCTCCAGAACATGGATCCCCGCTTCGATTTTGACGCCGCCATCGCCCCAGTCCCCCAGGCCGTCCGAGGCGACCTGGCGCGCTGGGTGGAGGACAATGTGGATGCTCTTATCAGGGCCTTCGCTTCAGACAACGACGACGCGATCGTGGCGGCCGACGAGGGCGGCGTGATGAACGGCCCTGACGCCGCTGGCGGCGACGCGGACAGCGATGGCGAGTTCAGCGACACCACCAACGGCTCGGGTGGTGCTCTTGTGAACGCATTGGGGGATTCATCTGACTGATTGTGCATCGCTCCTACTTCCTTACCCTGTATGAATAAAACTCTGGTTTGGGCCTGATTACAGTGAGAGCATTTTGGAGGGGGAGCCCCTTATGTAAAACTTGTGTTCATCGTATTAGTAGATGCTACATTGCCCATGCGCCCGCGCCAAGTGGTTGGCCCAAGCGACGCGCTGGTCGGCTAATTTACCTTTGTCCCGTGCTGGCCCTGAGGCATCCCGCGGGGGGTTGTGGTGTTTCGAGTGTTCCCTGATTGGGCTCGTAGGTTCTGCAGTAGAACACCCTCCTGAGAGGTCATGTTGGCGGCAGTCTGGGCTGCGCGCAAGCTAGGCTTGACCCGGCTCGTGAGGGGCTCGCGAGGGGAGGAAGCTGAGTCGATGCGGTAACCAAAACGCGAGAAATTGCTCGAACGAGACTAAGCACCCCTTCCCCGAACACACGCAAATCTCAAATTCGAATTCAACTTGAATCCAGCGGGGGAAAGAGGCAACCAAAGGGAAAAGCGACGAAAGCAAACAAAAGGCCGCGTCCGGCACATAGTCTAGTCTTGGACGTCTTCTCACCAGCGCGGAGCTAAGTGCTGCCACTGGGTGTGGGAGGGAGCCCCAGGGCCTGAGGCCGGCACCCTTGAGACTCCGAGGCGTGTATAGCCCCACTCATTATTACGTGAGAGTGTCAAGGGGCGGCGAGCTTCACAGGCACTGGGCCTTCTTCACAGGTACTGGCCTTGCTTCATATCGCCAGATGAGGGCCCCACCTTGCGCCACACTCTAGTGCCATCAACGACGACCGGAAACCAGGACGCCGCCGATGGGGTAGAGCGGTCGCCAGCGGTTCCCCCGACGACCACGGGTCCTCCACCGGGGGCAGGCCCTAAGGCACCTCCCCAGCGGAGGGCCTACCTCCTGAGAGCACCTTGCTCCGAACGCTGCGGTTGTGATGTCGGATCCCGACCCCTCTCCTGCAGCCCCCTACGCCCTCCTCCCGAGAGGCGGGAGACTGTGGGAGCGGGGCAGCTGCTCGCTGTGGCGACCTACACCTCCTGCGATCCATGGTTAGTGTATGCCTGCTCCTGAAAAATTAGCGGTACCCGATAATCGTTGGCGCCATCGTGGCCAGTGGGACAGTCCCGGGGCTCCCGAAAAGGCTCAGCTTCTGGCGCCTCGTCCCCCCAGCTTGGGCTGAGGAGCGAGCCTTGTTCGCTCTCATGTGGGTGTCCTCGGTCTATCATGAGGGGCACGTATTCCTCCGGCGCCGTCATCCCGAATGCCACGCCGTAATGCCTCGC
Organism: Triticum dicoccoides; assembly: GCF_002162155.2. Lineage (NCBI taxonomy): Eukaryota > Viridiplantae > Streptophyta > Magnoliopsida > Poales > Poaceae > Triticum > Triticum dicoccoides. Next base: position 353,639,917 of record NC_041380.1, read on the forward strand.
ATGCCACGCGGTCCTGCCTGACGCGCCCATCATTGGGTGGCAGCGCGGCTGTCCACTGGTGTCGCGGGTCGTGTCGAGTCCTTCTTCTTCGCGGACCGGGAGCGGGGGCAGCGCCGCCGCCGGTCCGGCGCTGACAGCTTCGCTGGCGTTGGAGTAGCCTTGGAGCCCGCGGGCGCGAGCGGAGCCCCCGCGTGGGCCGCCCTGGGCCCGAGATGGGGGCTGGGTGGAGAAGGGGTGAGCCCCCGAGGCGGCGAAGCCCGGGAGCTCCGCCCCTCGCTCCAGCAGTACGTCATGTCCGCCCTCCAGTAGCCTGCACTGCAGCAGCTCTCGGGCCACTGTGAGCGCGGCCTTCGAGTTCGCCTGCTCCCTGCGGGTGTACGGTGTCGTGGTCGCGGCGTGATTGGAGGCCCTTGCTGCCGACCGCACCTGCCGCGGTGTGAGAGCTATCGGAGCCTGTCCGTGTCGCCCGCGGCCCGCAGCGCCCTGCGGACCGCGAGCTGCCTGGGGCACGGGGTCGCCCGAGGCAAGCGGCTCTGCGCGGGCAGGCCACGCCGCCCACGGATCAGGGTTGCCCGCCTGGTCGCCGGACATGGTGATGACGACGCGACGGAGCGCGAAGCGGTAGACGGTGGATTCGGGCGCACCCCTACCCAGCGCGCCAAATGTCAGATTTCGGGTTCCGACAGACCCTTGAGGTTCGAACACTGGGGTGCGCGTGGAGATTTCACCTCCTACCTACCTGCTCCCCTCCGCCTTGCTAGGATCTAAACTATGGAAAGAACAACACAAGAGACACATGGTTTATACTGGTTCGGGCCACCATTGTGGTGTAATATCCTACTCCAGTGTGTGGTGGATTGCCTCTTGCGCTGATGATGAGGAACAATACAAGGAAGAACGGCCTCGCAAGGGTCTGTTCTTGGCTGGGGCGATGAACTGCTGGGAGGAGCTCAGTCACCTTTCCCTCTCTCTCTCTTTCTGATCTTCTCTCTCTGCTCCCCCTTTGCTCTGTGGGTGGCTGGCCCTATTTATAGAGGCCCTGGTCCTATTCCCAAATATCGAGCGGGAAGGGAGTCAACAATGGCGGGCTAATTTGAAGGGAGACAGCTAGTATCAGCTATCCTGACAAAAGTAGTCTTCGCCTGCGCAAAGCTCTGGTGATGACGCCGTCTTGGGCTCCACGGTGACCTCCATCTCGTAGTCCTCCTGGTCTTGGTCTCGTTGCACCGAAATGGCAACCTTTGCCAGATGCCTCGGTACTCCGCGGCTGCGCTTGCCCCCTTTGCACCAAAGAGGAAGAGAGGACACTGCGCGGGCTGGCACCCGCCTGCTGCCCCCGGTCGTCATGGCTTGCGTCACGGGCACCTCATGAGGTACCCCGCCTTGATCTCTCCGCCTCCTCGTGAGCCAGCCTGACGAGGCCGCGCCTGAGGAAACTCCGCGTCGTCCGCCCCGCGAGGCTTGGCCCCTCGCGAGGGTCTTGGGTTTGTCTTGGTGAAGATGGGCCGCGCTGGGCCCCCCTTTGAGCCATGCCGCAGGCTGCAGGCAGGCAAGTCTGGGGACCCCCGTTCCCAGAACGCCGACAGCGCTGAGGGCAGCTGCTCGTCACCCTCAGCCTCAGCGGCACGGGCCCCGAGAGCTGCTCCCTCATGGGCATCGCCCGGCGCCGGCACCCCGTCGGGAGCCCCCTCAGCCTCTGGCGCCTCATGCCTCCCTGCTCCGCCGCTCGAGGAAGAGCCGCCTTGGCCGATTGGAAGGGCAGTAACCACCACTGGGTTCTCGCGAGGCCCCTGGAGGCCGGCGGGGCGCGACCCCCACTCATCAAAGATAGGCACCTGCTTCACAAAATCGCCCCTGCTCTGGCAGAGGTACAGCAAGGCCCCTCCCTGCTGGATGCTGCCAGGGTTGGGGTCCCCAGTCAGGGTCAAGAGTGCTGTCCTCAGCACTTCAGGAGTTAGGTCCTCTTCCTGGAGCCTCATACGATCATCGCGCCCGCTGAAGGCCCACATCCGGCGGGAGTGGCACTGGAGAGGAGCGACGCGGCGTAGCAGGAACTCCTTCACCACCTTGGGCGCTGTTGCGCCAAGCGACCTCAAGAACGCGAAGCGGTGCCAGACGAAGACGAGCCGGGGGCTCTCAAGCGTCTCCTGGCCCTAGCACAAATTGGGGACGGCAGGAGCAGGGGGCTGGGCACCCCTGCATCCACATACAGCCACGGCTCGCGAAACCCAGCCGCGGGCAGGGGGAGCTTGAAGTCAATCCCAGAGGCCGCAGTCTCAGACACGGCAACGAAGCTCACGCATGCCCAGCATTGGGTAGGGTCGACAAGGCGCAGCGAGAAGAAGTGGTGCAGCAAGGCAACCGAAGGAAGGATGCCCATCATAGCCTCGCAAACAAAGGTGAAGACCGAAAGGAGGGTGATGGATTCAGGACCTAGATGCATCATGTGGATATGATAGTGGGAAAGCACGGCATTGAAGAAATCAGAAAAGGGAGGAACCAGACCCGCCCACAGGGCATTGGCAAAATACGGGACCTCGGTGACTATCCTGTCGATGGAGAAGTGGGATGCGGGCCAGGCCGTCGTCCTCCCACATTCGTTGAAGATAGTGGCCAGAGCCGAGCTAACCTTGCCTAAGCCCTCGGCGGGGGCCGCCAACGGCGGTGCACAAGGCGGAAGCGCGGGTTTCTTCCCTCTTCCCTTCTTCGTCGGAGCCATGGCGATGGGAAGGGGGGAAGGTTCGAGATTGGGTTGAAAACAGAAGCTGGAGTTCGAGCGGAGGAAGGATAGAGGGTGCTTGCCCAACAGAAGGGGGAGCGACTGTGTAAAACTACGAGTCCGCCTAGCATGGCGCAAAATAAGGGGGGCGTGGGGGAACAGTACCGCCCACGTCCAATCAATCGCCACGCGGCGCCCAAGGCCGCAGGCTGTTAGGGCTCGCGGCAGTTCGCTCTTGCCCTTCCGCCTCCCTGCACGGCCAAGTCCGGGCGCGCCTTGGGCCCGGGGGCTACTGTCGGCGTTCTGGGAACGGGGGTCCTCAGACTTGCCTGCCTGCGGCCTGCGGCGTGGCTCAAAGGGGGGGCCCAGCACAGCCCATCTTCATCAACACAGACCCAAGACCCTCGCGAGGGGCCAAGCCTCGCGGGGCGGACGACACGGAGCTTCCTCAGGTACGGCCTCATCAGGCTGGCTCGCGAGGAGGCGGAGAGATCAAGGCGGGGTACCTCACGAGGTGCCCATGACGCAAGCCATGACGACCAAAGGCGCCAGGCGGGTGCCAGCCCGCGTAGTGTCCTCCTTTCCTCTTTGGTGCAAAGGGAGCAAGCGCAGCCGCGGAGTATCGAGGCATCAGGCAAAGGTTGCCATTTCGGTGCAACAAGACCAAGACCAGGAGGACTGCAAGACGGAGGTCATTGTGGAGCCCAAGACGGCGTCACCACCAGAGCTTTGTGTATGCGAAGACTACTTTTGTCAGGATAGCTAGTACTAGCTGCCCCCCTTCAAATTAGCCCGCCATTGTTGGCTCCCTTCCCGCTCGATATTTGGGAAGAGGACCAGGGCCTCTATAAATAGGACCACCACCCACAGGGCAAAAGGGGGGGAAGAGAGAGAGTTTTAGGGGGGTCGAGACCAGCAATAGAAGAGAGAGAGAGAGAAGGGTGACTGAACTCCTCCCAGCAGTTCATCGCCCCAGCCAAGAACAGACCCTCGCGAGGCTGTTCTTCCTTGTATTGTTCCTCATCATCAGCCCAAGAGGCAATCCACCACACCACACACTGCAGTAGGGCATTACACCACAACGGTGGCCCAAACCAGTATAAACCCTGTGTCTCTTGTGTTGTTCTTTCCATAGCTTAGATCTTAGTGAGGCGGAGGGGTGCAGGTAGGTAGGAGGCGAAATCTCCGCGCGCACCCCAGTGTTCGAACCTCAAGGGTCTGCCGGAACCCGAAATCCGACAACAGCAGCCTGAACCAGCTTTATCAGGACACAGTGTGCAAAATGGGTATTGACCCCTCAAGGATCAAACCCACAAAATCGACCTTCAAAGGCGTCATACCAGGTGTAGAGGCCCATTGCACAGGCTTAGTCACACTGGAAATGGTCTTCGGATCCCCGGATAACTTCCGAAGCGAGGAGTTAATCTTCGATATAGTCCCTTTCTGCAGTGGCTATCATGCACTACTCGGGCGAACCGCATTTGCGAGGTTCAATGCGGTACCGCATTATGCATACCTTAAGATCAAGATGCCAGGACCTCGGGGGGTCATCACAGTTAATGGAAACACAGAGCGCTCTCTCCGTATGGAGGAGCACACTGCGGCCCTCGCATCAGAAGTGCAAAGTAGCCTCTTAAGGCACTCCATCAGTTCGGTGATTCAAGACCCCGACACCTTCAAGCGCGCCCGGAGTAATCGGCAACAAGACCGCCTCGCACGTTCAGAGCTCGCATAGCAATGCGGCCCCCACCCCAGCACCAGCCAAACAGCGAAATCTGTACCACGCGTACATAACTGCGCCTTAAAAATACCATGGGCATAGGTGGGGAGGGGGGCACGACTACGGCACGCCCCAAGACGTGGCTTAACCGCACTAGGGGCTTCCCATTTTGTTATTTTTCTCTCTTTCAGGACATCAATCTCTGGAAACCCTGTCCGGCAGTATGATGGCCGAACACATGATGCAGCAACCAAGGGGGCAGAAAGCTACATCGCACCATGGAACTCCCAGGTGGATTACGATAACGAGTGAAATACTTGCTTTAATACAATTCCTCAGCTTGCCCTTGGAGGGGACATGTCAAATAGTCCTACTTTTTTGCTTATCGCACTACTTGTATCATTATGCTCTAGTGCACCTTTTTGAATAAACAATGCATAGCACTAGACTATTATTGCATTCTCTATTCTTCTTATATATATATATACATACGTTCATTCATGACATCTAGCACCCATACACTCTGGTATGGCCGATACGCTAGGGGCTTAAGCATACCCCATAATACGGCCTGAGAAGTCCGAACACTTTAGACAGTGCGGCACCCCGAATTTATAGCATTATATGCATCAGCTCCAAATCATGTCTTGGGTCAATAGTTGGGTTTGCCCGGCTCCCATGTTTTGGTACCTTACGTTCCGCTATATTGGCTAAGGTAGCACTGGGAGAACTACTGCGATTGTGCCCCGGTTCTGTTGGGCTAAGCACCTTAGTAGAGAAAGCTAAAACTGATTGTCATGATAAGGCGAGAGACTGGTCGTTGTTCAAGAGGTTTCGAGTCCCTAAAGACTTATGCCGCTTAGAGCGAGGAGTCGGCTTTGTCCGGCTTAAGGCGTGTATAGCGCCCCGAATTCGGCCTTCCGAATACTAGGGGCTTCCCTAAAATTTAAAATTATAGAATTCTATGGCTAAGTGAGAGTGATAAAGCATTACAGTCCGATTTCCTTGTTCGTTGTGCTGAGCACCTCCCTTGAAGGACCCAAATATGGGAACAAGAGTGCTCAGGTTTATCCCGAACACCCCAGCACTCGTGGAACGGGGGCAGAAGCCAACGACTAGCCATCTCTCAGATAAGATAAACAGCCGAACAGAAGGTAATATTTTAAATTCAAACCAGCATTGCATAGCGCATATGAACAAGTTTTCATAATACAGGATCACACGAGCAAGTTCATTCAAATATTACATCTTTCGCACACTCGTCCGCTACAAGACGGGCACCCTTCAGGACACCCTCATAGTACATCTCGGGGTGGCGATGCTCCTTGCCCTGCGGCGGCCCCTCCTTCACCAGCTTCTCGGCGTCCATCCAGGCCCAATGCACCTTTGCACGGGCAAAAGCCCGGCGTGCACCTTCGATACAGAAGGACCGCTTGATGACTTCCAGCCGAGGGCAGGAATCTACAAGCCGCCTCACCAGGCCGAAGTAGCTGTTGGGAAGGGCTTCGCCAGGCCACATCCGGACTATAAAGCCCTTCATGGCCTGTTCGGCCGCCTTGTGCAGCTCGACCAGTTGCTTCAGCTGGTCGCTCACAGGCATCGGGTGTTCGGTCCCAGTATACTGAGACCAGAATAGCTTCTCCATCGAGCTTCCCTCCACGGCCTGGTAAAACTTTGCGGCATCCGACACGCTGCGGGGCAAATCTGCGAATGCTCCTAGAGAGCTCAGGATTCGGGTAAGTAACAAGTAATTTACTTTCACATGCTTGCTTTGCATATTGAATGCCTTACCCACCGCTATCTTCCTCATCGCCTCTCCTGGAGGGCCTTGTGGGCTTCAGCCTTGGCATTCTTTGCGCTCTCAAGGGCAGTAGCAAGCTCAGACTGTCGTGTCTTCGAGTCAAGCTCCAAAGCCTCGTGCTTCGTCACGAGAGCCTGGAGCTCTTGCTGCACCTCGCCCACCTGTGCCTCCTGCTTTTCTCGCTCGGCGCGCTCCTGGGCCTCTTTGTTTTCGGCCTTGGACAGCGCTTGCTTCAGGGTTGCCACTTCGGTCGTAGCCCTTGGCAAATTCATGATGATCCTGTCATTTTGAAATCGCACCTTTTTCGTATACATATATATCTATAGACAAGGTATTACTTACCTTTGTTCTCCTCGAGCTGCCTCTTGGCAAGGCCGAGCTCTTTCTCGGACCCCTCGAGGTCCTGCTTCAGTGCGGCAACCTCCGCAGTCAGTGCGGCAGAGGTCAGCAATGAAGCCTGCATATGCATATAGACATACTTATATTAGACTCCTGCAGATATTAATTGAGCCTCTGTTCGGCTCTTCTTCGTGAACACCAAACAGAGCATCAGGGGCTACTGTGTATGCGGTAATATTTTCCGTATATTTTAAATACTTACCTCGAAGCCTGTTAGAATGCTGGCACAGGCTTCAGTCAGTCCGCTCTTGGCGGACTGAACCTTCTCGATCACCGCACTCATAACAGTGTGGTGCTCTTCGTCAATGGAAGCACCGCGAAGCGCTCCTATCAGGTCATTAGGTGCCTCTGGATGGGCAGAGGTCACCGGCACGGGCGTCTTACCCCTTTTGGAAGGGGGCCGTCTGCCCGAGTCCGAAACCACTGGAGGTTCCGGCGCGATGTTCGACTGAGAGCCGAACTTGGAACCCCCGGGAGCCTTGCTCCCTTTGCTCCTGGAGTCCGGAAGGTCGCCTTGAGGCGCCTCCGGGACTGTCTCCCGCCCCGGCTTGGTGCCCCTTGAGATAATACCTCAGTATTTTCCGTAGGGCAAGGGGAGGAGGCGGTCGGAAGTGGATCGCTATCCATATCCGACAAATCCAAGGAGCCGTCCGACGAGGATACGTCGATACGGGCTTAGGGCGGTCTGCATAATCATATTCAGCGTTAGGAGAAGCAATGCGACAAAGGAATGCTATGAGTTACTCTGGTATCCGAATACTTACGACTTCGCCAGGGGCTTGGCCCTGAGCAGCCACTCGTCTTCGCCTTCATCGGTGGTGGTGGAGCAGTCCAGAAGAAGATTCCTTCCCTTCTTGGACCCTTCGACCTCCCCGGTTGGGGCGACCTTCCTTTTCTTGTCTCCCCCGACTAGAGGGGGAGAATCTTCATCTCCCTCCTTGTCTTCATGGGAGGAGGGTCTCGCGGAGTTATCGGACGATGAGTCTGATATCACCTGGCGCCGGGAACTCTTTCGGGTTCCCTTGGCCTTCTTCTTGGTCTTCTCCGGCACCTTATAAGGAGCCGGAGTCAGCATCTCGGTCAGGAGAGTGTCCGCGGTGTCTTCGGGCATGGGGGCCAGACAGTCGATCTGCTCCCATGCCTCCACCTAGTCCTGTTAAAGGCATGAGAGCTCAGACACAACACATGGTTAAGCTATGGGAAATAAATATCCTGCCAAATGTACAGAACTTACCGAATTCGCAGGGCGCTTTGCGCTTAGCCCGTGGACCTCGGTGAGAGAGGGAGGGACCTCGGCGCCCTTGAACAGCACCCTTCGGACGTACTTGTGCGTCGTGTCGAAGAGCTCGCTTAGAGTCTGGTGCCGGGCCAGGTCGAACTCCCATAACTTGAAATCCCGTTGTTGACATGGGAGGATCCGGCGGAAGAGCATGACTTCGACTATGTTGACAAGCTTAAGTTTCTTGCTTGTCATGTTCCGGATACATTTTTGGAGTCCGTCCAGCTCCACCGATAAACCCTAGGACAGGCCCTTCTCCTTCCAGGAAGTGAGCCGCGTGGGGATTCCGGATCGAAACTCAGGGGCCGCCACCCAGCTGGTGTCGTGCGGCTCGCTGATGTAGAACCACCCCGAGTGCCACCCCTTTACGGTCTCCATGAAGGAGCCCTCGAGCCATGCAATATTGGGCATTTTTTCCACCATGGCTCCACCACATTCCGCTTGTTGGCCGCCTACAACCTTCGGCTTGATATTGAAGGTCTTTAGCCATAGGCCGAAGTGGGGCCGGATGCGGAGGAAAGCCTCGCACATGACAATGAACGCCGAGATGTTGAGGATGAAGTTTGGGGCCAGATCTTGGAAGTCCAGCCCATAATAGAACATGAGGCCGCGGACAAATGGATGGAGGGGAAACCCCAGTCCGCGGACGAAGTGGGGGAGGAAGACCACCCTCTCGTGGGGTTCTGGGGTAGGGATGACCTGCCCCGCGGCTGGCAGCCGGTGGGCGATGTCCGCAGCTAAGTATCCGGCTCCACGCAACTTTTTGATGTGCCCCTTCATGACGGATGAGGCCATCCACTTGCCTCTCGCTCCGGACATGTTTTGAAGAGATTTGAGGAGGAGTATGCGGACTTGGGCGCTGGAGCTCGAGTGCGTGAGAATGGATGAGCAAGGAGTAAGAAGGCGTGGGTAGAAAAAGGTGAGATCTTATCCCTTTATAAGGGCGGACTAAACTAGGCGACCCCACTAGCCTGGTAAAACTCGCTTATCCCCCAAGCGTCGTAATTGATAGCGCGGTTGGGTTACCCACGTCCGTATTGATGAGAATCCCGTAATAAGGGGAACACAATCTCTGCTTCGACAAGACGTGTCAAGAAACCGCCTCGCGTTATGTGCGGGGCTGGTTAAAGAAAAACGGTTCAAATAATTATCGGGCCGTGGTGTGATGTCATGCTGCCAAAACGTGTCAGCAGATTAGATTTAAGATAATATTATTCTCTCTACGGTGGTATGTGGAACTTATTTTGCAGGGTCGGACACTATCCTTGTATTCAAATTCTTCCGTGGTGTATTCGGAGGAGGAACCCGCCTTGCAATGCCGAAGACAACACTGCGCGCCGGACTCATCGTCATTGAAGCCTGGTTCAGGGGCTACTGAGGGAGTCCTGAATTAGGGGGTCTCCGGATAGCCGAACTATATCCTTTGGCCGGACTGTTGGACTATGAAGATACAAGATTGAAGACTTCGTCCCGTGTCCGGATGGGACTCTACTTGGCGTGGAAGGCAAGCTGGGCAATACGAATATGTATATCTCCTCCTTTGTAACCGAACTTGTATAACCCTAGCCCCCTCCGATGTCTATATAAACCGGAGGGTTTTAGTCCATAGGACAACATACAATCATACCATAGGCTAGCTTCTAGGGTTTAGCCTCTCCGATCTCGTGGTAGATAACTCTTGTACTACACATATTATCAAGAATAATCAAGCAGGACGTAGGGTTTTACCTCCATCAAGAGGGCCCGAACCTGGATAAAACATTGTGTCCCCTACCTCATGTTACCATCCGCCTTAGACGCACAATTCGGGACCCCCTACCAGAGATCCGCCGGTTTTGACACCGACAATAGGCCTACACGGCGTCACAAGAGAGGTGGTACTCTTCCATATGTGCTTAAGTTATTGATCTCACCTGGAAAATAGATTGTAATTTGTTTACTGTACTTTTCTTGTCCATACCAAATCGTAGTGGCTAGTTGAAAGCAAACATTGGTTGCGAAGTAGCTTTGTCCGGTTTGCACCTTCAGATCCACCATGGCACGGGCACTATACTCGAAAAGCTTATGGTTTCCCCCCTTTATATTCACTACCATCATCGTAGGTGCTTCGTGTCGTGCTAGCACTGCTCCTCAAGACCTCAACCCAAAGCTTACGTGTTGAAATACGAATCTGATATGATGCTCATATCACTAAAACAGAGAATGTTTAATTGGTCACCTAATGTTCCTATATTCGTTTTGAAAAGCATGTGCACCACCCACTCGTCCAGCTAGTTCCACTTTCCTGATTTTTCTCTTGATGCTTAGGGTTTTCCCCTTTTCTCTACTCTACTATGATCTGCGTAGGTGCTTTCTGTCGTACTAGCATTACTCCACCCTTCAAGCTAAACAACACAACACTCAGAATTCGAAAGCTTAGTTATTCAAATATGATTATGATATGATACCGATACTAGTTAACCGACACATTTAATTGGTTAGCTAAAGGTCCCACTTGAGTTTCCAAATGCATGTCGCGACATATAGAGAGACAGCATAATTGCATTTCTTTGACACTTGTTGACCGTACTTTCTTGTCCATACCAAATCTTAGTTGTTATTTCAAAGCAAACGTTGGTTGCTAACTACCCTTTTCGCGGTTTGCAGCTTCAGATCTGCCATCCCACTGCCACGGTCAACACTGTACTCATCATGCTTATGTTTTCCCCATTTTATGATGACCACAAGCAGCCTGCGTGGTTCGTGTCGTAATAGCACTGCTCCACCCATCGAGCTAAACAAGCTTAGTTGTACAAATTCATATCTGATATTATTGTTGATATTAGTAAAACTAAGATATGTTTAATTGGTTAGCTAAATGTTCCTACTTTAGTTTCAAAATGCATGTGAGCCACATATGGAGAGACCCGAAAGAATAGTATTTCTCTGTGCGCTCTGGTTCAACATGGGTGGCCAACCGACATTGTATTGAAAGACTTGTAATATCTTCAATCTACTTGATCTTCTGCTCTTCTTTAAGATGATACTCTTCTCTTGCGGTCGACTGGTCAGGTCGAGTTGTTCTCCCTTAGTATATTTTGAATCTGTCAGGTCAGGTCTACTTGTTCTTCTTTACTATATGTTGAAGCTATCATCTGCGAAGTGTCATCACTTCTAGAGCTCTCATATTTTGAGTAGTAGGCCACATTATATTAATGCACACAACAAATTACAGCATGCATGGCATCTTTTAAAAGAATTGCAGAGATAGCACAAAGGGGTTTATAGGGAGGCAGTATTGGATTAGAATCATTTCTGCATTACAAAGAAAATCTCACTTGTTTTTATGTTTTCATGCATGTCAGATACTGAACATTATCAAAATGAATATGAGAATGGGCGCACGAGAAGAATATGTGGAACGATCCACTGGCTAACAAACTTGGCATGGTGGAGGATGGCCTATCTTATTCACCCATCAAGGTGCTTTCTCTAACTTTGCAAAGTTGTATTGGTCGCACATATTTTGCATCTGACCTCTTGCATTACTTCTACTTTGTTACACCATCTGCTTAGTTTAAGCATCATATATGAGTATATGCCATACCTATCCATTTTCTGCACCTATTCCATGTGTCGTCACACTATGTTTTTCCAGTCAAATGTTGTTCTTTCATAATAGATGTCCAAAAGGAAGAGGGGTAGTGCAGATCCTCAAGGAGTACAAACTAGGTATTTGGAAAAGGTAGTGATACCTGTTAAATCAGATAGATCAGCAGCCACAGAAAACATAAGCCCAACTGTACCACACTTTACCCCTACTCTAGTGGCAAACCCCTATTAGAACTGCTGGGAGCCCAGCGTCAGGTACTGTCTATGATATCAATTCAAAATTTGAACTCCTAAATTTCTGCTTGTGCCTTACCTTCTCTCTTGTATGAAACTAATTTCAGATGAATCTCCTTGCTTAAAGGATCATACGATCTCAAAACAATAATGGGCTCTGCATTGCTCTTGTCAGTACCTCTCTCCCTTTTGCCTTGTAACGATGTACTTAATTAATTGCTATTTGATTATGTATCATCAGTCTGCACCTGAGCTTCATTATCCTCTGTTTCTTCCAATATTATTTGATCTATATTTACTCTTTGCAAAATGTAGAATAATGGCAACGCTTATAAAGAATTTTCCTTGGGGAATTTATTGAAGTATTCTTCCATCAACATGGAGAAGGGCTTTGTCCAGCCCGTGTTAATATGTAATGTAAGTTCATCCTTCTCAATCCTTCAAACTTTGTTCTAGTATAGATTTGGATAGGCATCATTTCCTCCACTACTGTTTGTTTTGCTGTTTACATCTGATTAGATGTTTGCAACAACTACCGGTTTCAAATTGTAGTTGTAAAAACATGTTCCTTATGCAGAACAGATCCATTTATTTGCTTATATAATTGTGAAACCTGTTACGTGTCTCCTTGTTTCTCTTTCAGACTCGTATCTCTTACGCTAGGCAGAACTTTAGGGAAGATAGTGAGCCAAACCATCTTGAGGACAGCGAGATGACCCCAAGGTCCTGTCTTGATGAAGACAGTGAGTTGAAGCTACTCACTAGCGGGTGTGAGACAACCTCTGTGCAGTCGCTGCCTCAATCAGTTCGACTTCTTCAGTCTCAACTTAAAGCGGAAAGGCTTACTTCAGCTCAGCTCCGACTTGAAGTCAAAGATGCAATGAAGATGTCAGAGGACTGCCGTGCGCACCATCATGCCTTAAATCTAGTGTTGATGCATCTATAGGTGACACAACTAAGGTCTACTCAGCTTCTTCAGCTGTTTGGGGGGGCCGACCTGGCCAGGCCTAGTGCCTTCTGAAGTGCTCTCAGTTTTGTATATTCTTTTGTCAGCGCGTTTATTTGCACTGGTGGCGAATTTTGATGCCCAGTGGATGTAATATGTGTGATAGCCGTGATAGCCTAGCGCAAGTTGCTTGCTTATTTATTTCCTTGTTGTCTTGTTTATTTGTTTGCTTGTAGTCATTGCAGTTATTTTTCCGAGGTTTGCTAGTAGCTGCAATAACCTATTTTTTAAAACTAGGCCACAATAACCATGGGCTAATATTTACTGTAGTGACACTGGGCCTCCTACGGGTCATAGAAACAATGGGCCTTCTACGGGCCGTAGAAACAATGGGCCTTCTACGGGCCGTAGAAACAATGGGCCTTCTACGGTCCGTATCATCAATGGGCCTTATACGGGCACTATGATCGATTGGCCAAACATGGGCCAATAACAGGCCACATAATGGCCGTAAACGGGCTAGAGTTGGAATCGTCCGTTCATGGGCCGACCATAACGGACCATCGTTAATAGGTCGTATTTGACGATGCTATGAAAACGGCCCAACGTATTAACGGACCACAAACGGGCTGACTGTAACCACGGGCTGAATTTGGCCCACAAGCAGAAAATGACAGTAAAGGGCCGTAAGTAAACGAATGCTGGAAATGAGCCCAAGAATAAATGGGCTCTGAGAAGGCCGAAATATAACATGGGCTGGAAACGGCCCAACGGAATAACGGGCCGTTAATGGGTATAAAGTGATACACTATTCATTACAGGCCAGTTTCACCATGGGCCGTTAATGGGTGTAAAGTGATACACTGTTCATTATGGGCCAGTTTCACCACGGGCCGTTAATAGGCCAAGAGTTACATAAGGCCTCATATGGGCCGAAAGACATCATGGGCCAGAAGTGAAAACGGGCTGGAATCATATTGGGTGGCCCAGATGATGCTACTGGGCCTAATTCGGATAGGGCATAACGGGCCTTGGGTTAGCGGGCTGTAAATGGGCTATATGTGAACAGGCTGTTAATAGGCTTTACATGGGCCAGCCCACCACCTTTTGACCAAGTCAAATGGGCCGGCCTTTTCACAGGAATGGGCCTCTATTGGGCCGTGCCACGCATCGACGTATCATAGGCGCCTTCTGTCCAATGAGTGGATGACATCTGTCCCAACGATGAGCCGACACGTGTTTCCTCCAGTCAATGATGATTTTACACGTGGAAAGTCCCCATTGGTCGTGGTTGTTAACGGGTTATCGGATCCAAAACCCGACCCGATAGCTTAATGGCATTCCGTTACGGTGGATGCCACGTGTCGGTCACCCTTGACGAAAACACTTCTGTGACGCGGGATTTATCATCATGGAAGTGGACACTTCCATGATGATAATTTTGGTAATGTCATGGAACACATCTACGACAGCACAGGTATGACTATCTTGATTCTATCATAAAATCGTCATGGATGTACATGCATGACAGAAAATGTGACCTACTGTGACAAACATGTATCATCACGGAAGTGTATTTTTTTGTAGTGAGCCACGCTCGCTTCGGTCAGCGTGGGTAGGTGGCGCACTGTTGCCATGTGCGCCCCGTTGTGGCGAGTTGTCTTGTCGTACGTCTGGATGGAATGGTTGCTGACCCACGACCAGCCGGCATGCGGCCAGTGAGTCGGCCGGGTCGCCACACCTACACGGCTCGCATTAGGGAGCCGGCCAGCGATCTGTCGGGTTGAGGGGCGCCTGTAACCCCAATGTTTTAAAAAGGGACCCGGGTTCAGCTGCCTACCCGGGGGTCATCCCCCATACAGTAGTCCCCGACATTGTGAAGGCCCGCTAACTCGGAGCAGGAGGACCTTTGTAGCTTACCTCAAGGCTTACGGTTTGTTGGTGAAGTAGAAACGCCCGCCCGGAGGACGCGGGTCGCTCGGACATTGGTTTTGAAGTCATGGATGCCGGCAACACCCATTGGTTGCCGGCTTCTAGTAGCCGGATCGTGGAACTCGACCAGGGCGGGAAACGGAAGCGTCCGCCACGACGTGTTCCATAATATTATCAAGCAATTTTGTGGCTTCACCCAAAGTAATTTCCATAAAAGTACCACCCGCGGCGGAATCTAAGAGATTATGAGAAACAAAATTCAACCCCGCATAAAAATTGTGTATGATCATCCAACGATTTAACCCATTCATTGGGCAATTCCTTGGCATAATTTTCATCCTTTCCCAAGATTGTGCAACATGCTCATGCTCAAGTTGCTTGAAATTGATGATCTGGGTTCTAAGGGAAATAATTTTTGTGGGCGGAAAATACTTAGTAGTGAAAGCATCTTTGGACTTATTCCAAGAATCGATACTATGGAAAGGCAACGAAGAAAACCAAATTTTTGCATGATCTCGCAAAGAGAATGGAAATAATTTCAACTTCACAACATCATTGTTCACATCTTTTTTCTTTTGCATATGGCATAATTCCATGAATATGATAAGATGGGACCTGGCATCCTCATTAGGAGTACCGGAAAATTGATCTTTCATAACAAGATTCAGCAAAGCGGTATTAATATCACAAGACTCGGCACTTGTGGCAGGGGGAGCAATCGGAGTGCCAATAAAATCATTGTTATTGGTATTGGAGAAATCACACAACTTGGTGTTCTCTTGAGTCATTGTGACTACACAACAAGATTGCACTCAAAAACAGATCCGCCAAGAAAACGCCAAACGAAAAAGAGGGCGAATAAAACAACAATTTTTTTGTGAAGTGGGGGAGAGGAAAACGAGAGGCAAATGGCAAATAAATTCCTTTTGATTAGGCAACTTGGTGTTCTCTTGAGTCATTGTGAGGACATGGGATTTGTGATTAGGAACCTGGTAGATGTTGATGATGTCTCCCCGGCAACGGCACCAGAAATTCCTTTTGATGTCTGCTAGAACTACGTCGGTATTTCCCCAAAGAGGAAGGGATGATGCAGCACAACGACGGTAGGTATTTCCCTCAGTGATGAGACCAAGGTTATCGAACCAGTAGGAGAACCAAGCAACACTACGTAAACAGCACCGGCACACAAATAACAAATACTCGCAACCCGACGTATTAAAGGGTTTGTCAATCCCTTCCGCGTAACGGCGCTAGAAATTGGCAAACAGACATGAGAGAGTTGTAATAATTTGATAGATATATCACGCGGGAACAGGAGATAAAATAAATTGCAGCAAGGTATTTTTGTGTTTTTAGTTTAATAGATCTGAAAATAAAAGTAAAGGAAAATAGATCGCAAAGGCAAATATATTATAGAAGAGACCCGGGGGCTATAGGTTTCACTAGTGGCTTCTCTCGAGAAATATAGCAAATGGTTTAATTGATAGAACTTCAAATAATCATGACGATATCCAGGTAATGATCATTATATAGGCATCACGTCCAAGGTCAGTAGACCAACTCCTGCCTGCGTCTACTACTATTACTCCACACATCGACCGCTATCCAGCATGCATCTAGTGTATTAAGTTCATGGAGAAATGGAGTAATGCAATAAGAACGATGACATGATGTAGAGAAGATCTATTTATGTAGAAATAGACCCCATCTTGTTATCCTTAATAGCAATGATACATATGTGTCGGTTCCCCTTCTGTCACTGGGATCAAGCATCGTAAGATCGAACCCATCACAAAGCACCTCTTCCCATTGCAAGATAAATAGATCAAGTTGGCCAAACAAAACCAAATATGGGTGAAGAAATACGATGCTATAAGCATTCATGCATATCAGAGATCAAAGAAGACCCAAATAACTTGTATGGATAAAAAGATAGATCTGATCATAAACTCAAAGTTAATTGGATCCCAACAAACACACCACAAGAGAAGTACATCATATGGATCTCCAAGAGACCATTGTATTGAGAATCAAATGAGAGAGAGGAAGCCATCTAGCTACTAACTACGGACCCGAAGGTCTACAAAGAACTACTCACGCATCATCGGAGAGGCCCCAATGGACATGATGAACCCCTCCGTGATGGTGTCTAGATTAGATCTGGTGTTTCTGGAACTTGCGACGGCTGGAATTAATTTTCGTCGACTCCCCTAGGGTTTCTGGAATATTGGGGTATTTATAGAATAAAGAGGCGGTCCGGGGGCACCCGAGGTGGGCACAACCCGGCTCAGGTGCGCCCTGTTGAGTTGTGCTCCCCTCGGACCACCCCCGGGCGCTTCTCTGGCCCATTGGATGTCTTCTGGTCCAAAAAAATCCACAAAAAGTTTTGCTGTGTTTGGACTCCGTTTGGTATTGATTTCCTGCGATGTAAAAAACATCAACTGACACTTGGCACTATGTCAATGGGTTAGTACGAAAAAATGAAATAAAAATGATTATAAAACATCCAAGAATGATAATATAACAGCATGGAACAATAAAAAATTATAGATACATTGGAGACGTATCAGCATCACCGAGCTTAATTCCTACTCGTCCTTGAGTGGGTAAATGTTAAAAACAGAATTTTTGATGTGGAATGCTGCCTAACATGTTCATCACATATTCTTTTCTTTATAGCATGGACATTTGGACTTTTATATGGTTCAAACCAATAGTCTTGTTTTGACATGAGACTTAAATACTCAAGCATATCAACAAGCAACCATGTCTTTCAAAATATCAACGCTCAAATAAGTTATCCCTAGCCCATCATGCTCAATCATTGATCCATTCATGAAAAACACTTGCATATTAGCTAAACCCAATGCTCAAGTACGATCATAGTGCCCCCTAGTTGGTGCTTTATAAGAGAAGATGGAGACTCAAATTAAAAATAAAAATTGCATAAAGTAAAAGAAAGGCCCTTCGCAGAGGTAATTAGGGATTTGTAGAGGTGCCAGAGCTCAAAGCGGAAAACATAGAGATAAAAACATTTTGGGAGGCATGCTTTTTCTATCAACGAGAACGATCGAGAAGTTCCCAATACTTTCCATGCTAGATATATCATAGGCGGTTCCTAAACAGAAATCAAAGTTTATTCCTTTTTCAACCATAGTATCACTTTCCATGGCTAGCCATATCCACGGGTGTCTTCCATTCCAACACTTTCCAAGGAATTTATTATTTGAAAACATAAAGTAAATTCATTTTTCATTTCGGAACTGGGCATCCCTAATACCTTTGCCTTACTCTCGTGCAATGACAAGTGAATAAACACTCATCGTGAGAATAACATATCTAGCATGGAAATATATTAGCCACCCCCTACCGATTCATGAGCGGTACGAGCACACAAAAGAGAAATTTATTATGAAAATTAGAGATGGCACATGCAAATTTGCTTAGAACGGCAAAAGAATACCGCATATAGGTAAGGTATATCTATGTTCTAGATCCGATCTTGCAAGTTATATTCACCTATTACGTGTTATGATCCGTAAACCCCGGAGTGACAATAGTAGGGATACTTTCCAGTGATGACCATAGTTTGAGTTCATGTATTCACTATGTGTTAATGCTTTGTTCTGGTTCTTTATTAAAATGAGGCCTTAATATCCCTTACTTTCCTTCTGGGCCCTGCTGCCACGGGAGGGTAGGACAAAAGATGTCATGCAAGTTCTTTCCATAAGCACATATGACTATTTATGGAATACATGCCTACATTATATTTATGAACTAGAGCTAGTTTTGTATCGCCCTAGGTTATGACTTTTATATGATGAATATCATCCAATGAATTCACCGATCCAATGCCTACGAATTTCTTACATATTGTTCTTGCTAAGTTACTACTTCTGATGTTACTGTTTCACTTGCTACAGACTCATTGCTATCATTGTTACCGTTACTATACTGTTATCACTACTATCAAAACTATCGTACTAATTTGCTATTGATCACTTTGCTGCAGATAATTAATCTCCAGGTGTGGTTGAATTGACAACTCATCTGCTAATACTTGCAAATATTCTTTGGCTCCCCTTGTGTCGAATCTATAAATTTGGGTTGAATACTCTACCCTCGAAAACGGTTGTGATCCCCTATACTTGTGGGTTATCAACAATGCAACTCGATAAGATTACAGAATCTTCGTAATCAGGTCAAAGAAAATAAACAGTAGAAATAGTTCTAGTATTTCATACTTCGACTAGTATGGAAGCCTCTACATAGGATGTAGTAATTTCGGTCGAACATGCAGCTGAAATATATAGGTTGGAAGATTCGTATAGACCTTGAGTGTGTGCGGAAGAAATATTATTGAAACAAACAATGAACCAATAATACACAAAGAAGCATTGATGGGCCCTGACCCCGAAATTGGCTATGGCCAAAATAATCTAAGATAGTACCCATACACATAATCAAGTTTAGAATTTGATAGACCCTCTGAAAGATTTAAAGTCTAAAGTGTAGTGATGGATCTATAGATTGACAAAGATAAAAAATGTTTTGTAATGCTTGACTTGTTGCAAATAGTTTATGACAAGATCAAGGAGTTGATTATGACGAGATTGTCTCATCATAATAATACTTAAAGTCAGTTCAGATTAAACTAGCAATTACTAAATATTTCAGTTATGAGATATAACAGATGGATGTCAAAATGATTCCACTGAGATGGAAACAGAACCAAGGTTGCATATTTGATATGGTCCAAGGTAATTTTTTTTGATCCAGAGGATGCTAGTAAGTGTGCAAACTTTGAGGGATCCAGTGATGATCTGAAGCAAGCACAGCGGAGTTGGAATCTTTGTTTTGATGAATTGATCAAAATATGATTTCATCGATAGAAACAAAGATGTTTGTATTTACAAGAAAGTAACTAGGAGCATGATAATATTTCTAAACACTGTATGTGCATGACACATTGTTGATTGGAAATTACATAAATTCCTTGACACGAATTAAGACTTTATTGAGAATAGTTTTTTCAGTAAAATACTTACGCAATATAGTCATTGTATTAGACATAATAATCTATGGAGATAGTAGTGTCTAATCGAGCTTAGCCAAAATACATATTGATAAGATACTAAAGCTGATTAGTATGGAAAATGCCAAGAAAAAGTTCCTTGTCAAAAGTCACATTGAAAGAGTTCTTAGCAAGAATTGGTATCTTGAAATGCTGATGACTGAAATACATGATTTCAATCACACTTGTATTAATTCCATGGTATGTAAATAACCAGATATGTCCATGACTCCAAGTAAGTTGTGAGTAAAGTTACTGGAATGGTCAAATTGTTGATCATATGACAACAGTGAAAATGTCGTTGATTACTGACGACATGTTTTTCCGCATACGGAGAAAATGAAGAGATTTTTGTAAAGAGTTACATCAATACATGCTTGATGTAAGTAGTACATTGAAAAAAAATCTTCAATCGGTGCTCCAAGTGAATTTGATTTAAATTAAATGATTTATGGTGGCACACTAAGTTGGATTTGGTCCAAGAAAGTTACTGGGGTGAATTCCATAACAGAAGACTGAGTATGTTGTCGCTTTAGAAGCAGCAATAGAGGGTGATGCATCAAGAGTTCATTTATGAACTGGGTATGGTTTCTAAATGATTGTACAAATGGAACATTGTTCTAAAATAGTGGTTCTATAGCTCAATCTAAGGAATCAAAGGTCTTACCAGTGATTCAACATATACTAAGCTTGTTTCAGACAAATTATGAATTTATGTGAAAGCATGACAGATACATTGAAATGAAAATAATACACATGGATATGAAGTTGTCAGATTGGATAAGACAAAGACTATACCACAAGCAAAGCATGGACTGACACCGGATTGTCATAGGTGTAAAAGTTAAAAGTGTTAACTAGGTTATTGCTCTACTTCAAGTGGAGACTGTTGGAAATATGCCCTAGAGGCAATAATATTGTATTATTATATTTCCATTATTCATAATTAAATATTTTATATTTCATGCTATAACTTCTATAATCTTGGAATATGCAATTCAGTGGAAAACTCGTATGCACGTGTGGAATCATAAACCGTAAACAATGTCGGCGTTCTGGGAACGGGGGTCCCCAGACTTGCCTACCTGCGGCCTGCGGCGTGGCTCAAAGGGGGCCCGGCATGGCCCATCTTCATCAACACAAGACTCAAGACCCTCGCGAGGGGCCAAGCCTCGCGGGGCGGATGACGTGGAGCTTCCTCAGGCGCGACCCCGTCAGGCTGGCTCACGAGGAGGCGGAGAAATCAAGGCGGGGTACCTTGCGAGGTGCCCGTGACGCAAGCCATGACGACTCAGGGCGCCAGGCGGGTGCCAGCCCGCGCAGCGTCCTCCTTTCCTCTTTGGTGCAAAGGGAGCAAGCGCAGCCGCGGAGTATCGAGGCATCAGGCAAAGGTTGCCATTTCAGTGCAACGAGACCAAGACCAGGAGGACTACGAGACGGAGGTCACCGTGGAGCCCAAGACGGCGTCATCACCAGAGCTTTGTGCAGGCGAAGACTACTTTTGTCAGGATAGCTGATACTTGTTGTCCCCCTTCAAATTAGCCCGCCATTTTTGGCTCCCTTCCCGCTCAATATTTGGGAAGAGGACCAAGGACTCTATAAATAGGACCATCCGCCCACAGAGCAAGGGGTTGGTCGGAAAAAAGGAAGGGGAGGCTCGATAGAGAGGTTGGAAGCATAGAGAGAGAGAGAGAGAGAGAGAAAGGTGGTTGAACTCCTCCCAGCAGTTCACTGCCCCAGCCAAGAGCAGACCCTCGCGAGGCTGTTCTTCCTTGTATTGTTCATCATCATCAGCCCCAAGAGGCAATCCACCCACCACACGCTGGAGTAGGGTATTACACCACAACGGTGGCCCTAACCAGTATAAACCTTGTGTCTCTTGTGCAGTTCTTTCAGTGGTCTAGATCGTTGCGAGACGGAGAGGTAGAAGACGTAATCTTCGCGCGCACCCCAGAGTTCGAGCCTTAAGGGTCTGCCGAAACCCGAAATCCGACATTTGGCGCGCCAGGTAGGGGTGCGCCGGAGTTCGTCTTCCACCACACCGTTCTCCTCCGACCGTCGCGTCCATGTCCGACGCTCGTCGGGCCCGCGCCGAGCGCCGGGCCGCCATCGCTTCCCGCGTCGCCCAGACGGCGCCCGTCGGCGGACGTCCTCATTGTTCCCCGTCACCTGCCATCAACGCCTCCACCGGCCCGGCGGGGGGCGAGCAGCAAGCATCGTCTCAGCATCCATCTGTGCGGCAAGATGGCCGCACCGCTACTCCATCGCTCACACCAGCTAGTTCTTAATCCCGCGCGCTCCAGGCACCCTTGGAGGCTCGAGCTGCGCTCATCGCGGCAAACGAGCTCCTGCGCTACCGTCCCGTCGACGACGTCTACGAAGAATGGCTCGACCGCGTCGCTGAGCTCGTCTGCGCCACAGGGGGCTCTCCCGCGCCGTCCGTTCCGCTGCGCCGCACCCCGCCCCGCGTGGGCAACGAAGCTCCAGGGGCGTACCAGCCGCCTCCTCTCCAAGAAGACGCCATGGCTCCAAGGCGTGTGGCCCCTGGGCGGAACCCGCTCCATCAGGTGCCAGCGCAGCAAGAACGAAGCTACCAAGAAGTCCCTCGCCCGCAAGGAGCTTCCCTGGGGCTCCCTGCTCCGGCACGCCGCGACCCTGCTCCGGCTGCGGCACGCCAAGACCCCGCGCTGCTCCTAGCTGCAGCGCATGGGGACCCTCAAGACCGAGCTCTCCACCAGCCGAAGCCTTTCGTGGCCACCGCAGGCTGCCGTGCCTACACCACCGAGCTGCGTAGCGTCGCGTGGCCCGGCAAGCTCAAGCCAGACCTGCCTCCTCATTACGACGGCACGACTGACCCTGCAGAGTTCCTCCAGCTCTTTGAGTTGGGCATCGAAGCTGCCAGCGGGGACGAGAAGGTCATGGCGAACCAGTTCCCCATGGCGCTCAAGGAAGGAGCTCGCACCTGGCTCCTGAATCTGGCTCCAGGCACGATCTCTTCCTGGGACCAGATGCGCACCCGCTTCATCGCCAACTTCCAAGGTACTCGCGACAGGCCACCCTTCGTGAGCGACATGCGCCACATCAAACAACAACCCGGATAGACCCTGCAGAAGTACATCCAATGCTTCAACAACGCAGGCCTCAAGATCCCCAAGGTGTCCGAGGAGGCCATCATCTCGGCCTTCTCCGATGGTGTGCGCGACGTCAAGATGAAGGAGGAGCTGGTGATGCATGAAGACCTGCGCACCTCCCTGGAGTTGTTCAACTTGGCGACCAAGTGCGCCAGGGCTGAGGAGGGACGCCTCTCCCTCCTCGAGCTACCTACCGCAGACCCAGAAGAGAAGAAGCCCAAGGCCAAGGACGTGAAGCGCAAGGGGGCTACCATGCTCGCGGCAGAACCAGACACCAAGCGGGGCAAAGATCTGCCTGAGTCCTCCAGGGGCGGCCGGTACTGTGTGTACCATGACCTCCACACCCACAACACCAACGAATGCCAAGAACTCCGCACCGTGCGAGAAGGAAGGATCGACCATCGTCCCGAACGTGCCGATTGGGGCTACGGCCGAGGAGGAGGAAGAAATGCAGGACGCTGGGAAGACCTCGGCCCGCGCCAAGGGTGGCGCGATCAACCTCGCGAGGATCGCTGGCGAGACCTGCCTCGTGAGGGGGACTGGAGGGATCAGCCTCGTGAGGATCGCCCGCAGGGCAACGCAGGCCTCCCTCCACTGCCGCCTCAGCCAAGGAGAAACGAGGACCGCCATCGAGACGAAAGGGCTGGGGGGCTTCCAGGAGCCACGGGCAATCGCCTGCATCCTGGGCGGAGCTCAAGCCCCAGCCTCACAATGCATCTTCAAGCAGTTTTCCCGCAAAGTGAATGCAGTCCTCCCCAGGCTTGAAGCAACGCGCCCTCTCAGGTGGTCGGCCTGCTCCATCACATTCAGCTCAGCGGATCAACTCAAGTGTGCGTCCACAGCCGGGGTCCTCCCGATGCGTTGCTCCCCAGTCATCAGCAATGTACTGGTCACCAGGACCCTCATCGACGGTGGGGCAGGGCTCAACGTCCTGTCCGTGGAAATGTTCAACAATCTCCAAGTGCCCTACGACCAGCTTCAGCCAACCAAGCCCTTCTCCGGAGTCACCGACGGCTCCACGGTCCTGATTGGGCAGGTCCACCTCCCTGTCACCTTCGGGGCACGCAACAACTACCGCACCGAGCTCATCGACTTCGACATCGCCCACATCCGCCTGCCGTACAACGCCATCCTCAGGTACCCAACGCTGGCCAAGTTCATGGCCGTAACTCACCATGGCTACAATGTCCTCAAGATGCCAGGAAGTGGCGGAGTCATCACGGTGCCCTATGAAGAGAAGGATGCAGTGTGTTCCCTGGAGCGAGCCTTTCAGGCCGCATCACTGGAAGACCCGGATCGCGGAAGCAGGAGGCTTCCCGAGACCACCCCCAAGAAGAAGAAGACATCGTTCGGACCAGCCCCTCGAGAGGTGGGCCCCTCAGGGCCCGCATCTGCCCAGGGGGAACCTCCTTCCATCGCATAGGAAAGCACGCCCGGCGCCCTCCTCAGGCAGGGCACAGGGGCTCTCCCCTGGAGGGCCACCGACCTAGCCAAGGTCACGAGGGAGGCGCTTGGGCACCACATGGAGGTGTGTTACGAAGCACGTTTCCCTTAAGAAGGAGCAAGGCAAGGAAGGTCAGACCCGCAGGAGTTCGTCGACAAGGCCATTCAAGAATTACAGGAATCAAGAATCACGAGGGGTTACCGCCGTCTACCGGCTGTGGCTCCCCATCCAGGCGAGGATGGTAGGTTGCGCGTCTGCATCGACGTACCAGGGCTCAACCAAGTCGCTACGATAGAGCGCCTCTGGCCCTCGCGAGTGGGGCGCTGCGGGGGTCCGTCCCACAGCTACGTTCGCATGCCTTACGGCTTGCCGAGCGCGGTTACAATGTGCCAGCACCTCATGAGGGGAATCATGGAGGCTCAAGAAGACAGGCGATCCGCAGCCTTGGCGGAGATGGAGATGATTCGCGAAGAGCTACCAGTGCCTCCGGAGCCACCCGAGGCCCCTGGGCCTGGGGGCTCGTGAGGATCGGCTTCCGCAGCCCGCCGAGTCTACTGTACCAACACCCCTTCGCCCTCAACACCTTCAGGTGACATCTTACAAGTTTCATTTCCAGCTGGGAGCACCCTCCCAGGGCTGCATCGTTCCCAGGCCGCGTGGGTCCGTCCCTGCGGTATGTATCCCTTTTATTTCATGTCGTTAGCTTGCTTTGTTGGGGGCGGCCCTCGGGCTGCATCATCCCCAAGTCACTCGGACCCGACCCAGCGATGTCTACCTTCCCAGCGTTTATTTGAATGAATCCTCTCCTTCGCGGCTAACGTGTTTGATCTAGCTGCCTGCTCAACTGACGCCAACTGACGGAATTGCTCCCATAACGGCACGACGCTTGCGCATGGGTCCGTCCCTGCAACACCGACAAACCTGAATGGCTGAGCTCTGGCCGCGGCAGCCCCGCATGGCGCCACCTCATCAAGCCTCCAGTGCCTCGCCTCCCCTCGGAAGCAACTAACGGCAGACTGATAGTTGTCATGGCAACCTCTTCTTCCTTCTGTGATGAGTTTACAGGATCCCCTAAAGGAGTTGCGCCAGGCAAGGCCCTCACGGCGTTCCTTTCACTCTCGTCCGTGCGAACCGCTTGCATGTTAAAGGGGGGTGCCTGAGCATCGCGACTCAGGGCTCCTACTGGCTCTCCAGCCCTCACCCTCTGGCCTTGACCACGGCATCGCGACCTGGCATACCAGCGACGGCTGAGACTAGCTCGAGGGCCGGGACCCGAGGACGTAGAGCAGAAAGGGGAGCAAAGGCGGGGGAGAAGGGGCGCGCGAGGACCTCGCCGAGCGATTCCGCTCCTGCCGACGCACGGACCCGACGACACACCAGGAGTAATCCCCGACTCTCGAGATAAGTCACCACCCGAAAGCACCGGCTATCGTAGCACTACCCCCGCACCTAATGCAATTCTGTATCAGTGACGCCGCTCTCCTTTCTCACCGAGCGACGGCTGCTTGGGCGCCAAAGGGGACCTCCTGAGCATCACGACTCAGGGGCTCTTACCGGATCCCGGGTCGCTCACCTCCTGGCCTTGACCACGGCATTGCGACCTAGCATACCAGTGACGGCTGACGCCGCCTTGGGACTGGGACCTATCGATGCAGAGCACCAAGCCCTCGTGAGGTTCGAAAGGGAGAACTGAGCTAAGACGGAATCAGCAACTCGCACAGCTCTACAGCAAGGGTTATGTATTAACGAACAGGATTACATGCACCTTACAAGCCCCCATGGGGCGCATTTTGATTCCTCGCAGGGAACGGATCCTAAGGGATGCTAACTAAATGCGCTCCTGCAAAAGATGCCATCATCAACAGTGGGCCGTCAAGCGCCGGCGCCAACCCCATCCAGATCAGAGTCGGCGACGGCCAGACGAGCCCGCCCTGCTCCAGGAGTGGCGCCGACTCGTGGGCTCGTAGCTGTCGTCACTCGTCTCCGGAGTCGCGAAGATCTCGCTGGAGTCGCTGGGTCCCTCGGCGCCTCCGTCGCCTGCAGAGCCGCCAAGGGAGCGGTCGACGGGCCTAGCCTTCACCATGGCGAGGTCTTGGCCACCTCTCCCGGGGCAACACTCCAGCCGGCGCCCATCCGCGTCGAAAACCTTGAAGAACATCACCGAAGCGCCATCGTACTCCAAGTGGACCACGAAGACGCCCCTCACCCTACAAACCCGGGCGATCTCTCTCCAGCCACGAGTCATGTAGACCTCGCCCGGGGCAGCGACCGCGACCTCTGCCTCGGTCGCGAGGGTGCTGCAGCCGGCGTGCTGCAGCCAGAGCTCCAAGGGAACCCCCCGCGGGATGATGGAGGCGAAGAAGGGAGGCAGGCGGATCCAAGACTGGAGAGGAATGGCGACATGGAGCACGAACTCTTGGGAGGAGCCCTCGGCGTGGACCCCAGGAGGAACAACCCACACCTTCGTGACCCGTCGGCGCCGACGACGGTGCTGACCGCGGGGATCGGCATCGACCCCTTCGAGGCCCTCGGCGTGGGCATACAAGGGAAGCGGGAACCCCGGCGGAGCCCGCTCGCACCGAGGCCTCGACACCACCTAACGGTCCTCCTCGTCCCGGCCGCAGAGGGCGAGCCGTTTCTTCGGCGGGAGCGGGTCTGGTCCCACTCGAGGAGCCTTTCCCTTCTCCGCTGCAGAGAACCAGCGAATCGGAGCCATCGCGGCAAGACGGAGCAAGGATCGGGAAGAAGGAGAAGCAAGGAGGGATGGACTGGAAGGGCACGCGCAGTTCCGTACTTATAGCCGCGAAGGCCAACCGCCAGCCTCCACGACCGCAAGTAATCATGATACGATTTGCATGCAGGGACTTGTCCAACCCGCACGACCACCGAGGCATCAAGGAGAAGCGGAGACGCCCACGTCCAATCAACCGCCACGCGGCGCCCAAGGCCGCAGGCTGTTAGGGCCGTGGCGCTTCGCCCTTGCCCTTTCGCCTCTCAGCATGGCCAAGTTCGGACGCGCCTTGGGCCCGGGGGCTACTGTCGGTGTTCTGGGAACGGGGGTCCCCAGACTTGCCTGCCTGCGGCCTGCGGTGTGGCTCAAAGGGGGCCCGGTACGGCCCATCTTCATCAACACAAGACTCAAGACCCTCGCGAGGGGCCAAGCCTCGCGGGGCGGACGACGTGGAGCTTCCTCAGGCGCGACCTCGTCAGGCTGGCTCACGAGGAGGCGGAGAAATCAAGGCGGGGTATCTCGCGAGGTGCCCGTGACGCAAGCCATGATGACTCAGGGCGCCAGGCGGGTGTCAGCCCGCGCAGCGTCCTCCTTTCCTCTTTGGTGCAAAGGGAGCAAGCGCAGCTGCGGAGTACCGAGGCATCAGGCAAAGGTTTCCATTTCGGTGCAACGAGACCAAGACCAGGAGGACTACGAGACGGAGGTCACCGTGGAGCCCAAGACGGCGTCATCACTAGAGCTTTGTGCAGGCGAAGACTACTTTTGCTAGGATAGCTGATACTTGCTGTCCCCCTTCAAATTAGCCCGCCATTGTTGGCTCCCTTCCCGCTCAATATTTGGGAGGAGGACCAAGGACTCTATAAATAGGACCATCCGCCCACAGAGCAAGGGGTTGGTCGGAAAAAAGGAAGGGGAGGCTTGATAGAGAGGTTGGAAGCATAGAGAGAGAGAGAGAGAGAAAGGTGGTTGAACTCCTCCCAGCAGTTCACTGCCCCAGCCAAGAGCAGACCCTCGCGAGGCTGTTCTTCCTTGTATTGTTCATCGTCATCAGCCCAAGAGGCAATCCACCACACCACACACTGGAGTAGGGTATTACACCACAACGGTGGCCCGAACCAGTATAAACCTTGTGTCTCTTGTGCAGTTCTTTCAGTAGTCTAGATCCTTGTGAGACGGAGAGGTAGAAGACGTAATCTTCGCGCGCACCCCAGAGTTTGAACCTTAAGGGTCTGCCGGAACCCGAAATCCGACAAACAATAGGTTCCCACTCTTGCCTCTAGGACTGGCTCAAGTGTTGGTGGCGATCATGTTTTTCAGATCTTAGGATACCGTTAAGTATAACGATAGTCCTAAAACAACATTGGGGGTACGATGTTAGAAGAATGATCATATTGAATTGACCCAAACTTGTATGTTATACTTTGTGATTTTATCGTCTAAAATCATTTTTTATAACATGGAGTGTTAGCGTGTGTTTTAGTTCCTCGGACCATGAGAGTGTCTCGATCACTTCCTACCATACGGTGGACTTTGGGGTTGCTCAAACGTCATCTGTAACAAGATGATCATAACGACAACTTTCAGGTTCACTAGAAAGTTTGACAAGTAACCGGATAGCTTGAGAGTGGGATTTGCTCCTCCGACGATGGAGAGATATTCTTAGGACACTCTTGGTGTGACGGCATCCATCATCGTATGACCAGACATAGGTGACTATGTCACGGGGATGCTGGAACACATCAACGAGAAAGAACAAAACTGGTAACGGGAGCAACGGTATAGTGAGCATGGTGATGACTTAGGAGGATACCGATGCACACCGTGTTTTGTAAAGTATCACGAAGAAAAGGGGGCATCACATGATAACCGAAGTTCCACTAGAATATTATTCATGTAATCATAGGGAGTGATATGGATGTCCATGGTTCCTCTATCGGTCATTGGACGAAGGGTTTTTTGACTTTTCGTTCATGTCTATGAATTACCGAACCTATGGGGTCACAATAATAAGGTAATCACGATCTGTTGAGTGTTAGTGCGATGGGAGTGACGAGAATATATTTGTGGAATTGTTTCATTAATATCCGGAACAGTTCCGAGAGGTTCCGGAAGCGTTTTGTGGTCACCGGAAGGGTTTCGGTGAATCTCGGGTAATACCGGGTATTACCAATTAATATATATAGGTGGAAATGTTTTCGGGGATGTTAAGTTCTATATATAATGCTCGAAAAAATTTAGAACAAATAAATATTTAATTTAATATATTTGGGCCTAATAAGGCCAAGAGGTGGAAGGAAACTTGGGCCAAAAAGGCGTGAGTGGGAAAGTGCCTCCCTTCCCTAAGGAAGGGGGCGAATAGGAGTAGGGGAGGAGTCCTACTCCTCCTCCCATTAGTCGGACGCCCCAATGGAGGGTTTCCCTCCTTGGTGGCAGCACTCTTTCTCAAATAGTGGAGGTTTGGTGCCCAATTGATATATACAAGTTTTGGAGCCTCCTCTAGTTGATCTAGTTCTAGTTCTTGTTGGTCCTAGTTGACTAATTAGAGATAGCCCTAGATACCTCTAATCCTCATAATTAGAAGACCCATGTGGTTCTATTCTCCTCCCTCTATTTCTCCGGTGATGATTAGCTCTAGACGGCGAAGCGCTGTCGGATCGTGAAGACCGTACACTTGCAACCAAGTAGAGAGGTCGTGCTTTCGGTCTTCCATTCGAGGGATTGTTCGAGGGCATTTCGTGGGATCGTCATCGACGTTCAAGGGACTCCAAGTACGATATACACCGACTTTTCTACTTCCGTTACACTCCCAAAGTCGGTAATGATCGTTGATCCAAACCCTATATGCATCTTCATATTGTTCCTGGGTGATCACAGGACGAAATTTTTTGTTTTCTACTACTCCCAAAAAGGGGATGTGTTGCATGTTATAAGAAGGGGCGGACCTACCTATAGCGCATACATCGGAGAGATTACAATC
This sequence comes from Triticum dicoccoides, assembly GCF_002162155.2. Taxonomy (NCBI): domain Eukaryota; kingdom Viridiplantae; phylum Streptophyta; class Magnoliopsida; order Poales; family Poaceae; genus Triticum; species Triticum dicoccoides. The sequence goes on from NC_041380.1 coordinate 353,669,895, forward strand.
TTGAAGAGCAAGACAAGAAAAGAGATAACTATTTACAGGAGATAAGCCATGCAACAACCTGTTGACACAATCTATCTTCATAGATTCAACTACTCTCAAACTACTCATGTAATCTATCTCTATATGTCATGTTACAGGAGACAACATTGTTTAACAAATAGTAGCATGTATTATTGTTGCTAAGAAACGTCAATCATAATGCATCACCAATTTCGTCTCACCTGAGGACCTTGGAAGATGATATTGGATTTTCAAAAATGTGGAGGCACCATTATCCTTTTTATGGCACAAAACTTGAGGGAGGGTATGGACATCATGTACATTTCTTCTTCGAGCAGTTGCAGGTTCAAGATGGTGTGACAAATGATCAGTTGCTTCCATCAGCAAATCAATGATTGTATCATCCTGAAAAACAGCAGTCGGTAACTTCCCTTAAGTTAGTTATTGCATATCATTCTTCTTGGATAAAAGGCTGAAGAAAAAGAAGCACCAGACCTTTAGCACATAGAGGTATAAAATCTACTGAGCTAATTTAGCCTCCTTTTCAATAACATCTGATGGTAAACCTTGGCCTTCTGCTATAAAAAGATCCTACAAGAAAATATTCAAGAGTTATGACAAGTAAATCTTACAATCATATGTCCAGTTTCACAAAGGTGTCAACTTGTTAAAATGATATGCTCAATGTCTTGCAAGACTCCTACTACTTTTCTAACTCACGAAATGTACAACATAGACATGCTTAGTCTTATTTTTCACCTTGAGCATAGCCAGATCATATTTCCTACTATCCACATCTGTCTCAAAAAATGCGTGGGATGGGCCTCCATCCAGTAGGACCCAAATGAGTCCTTCCTAATTGAAGTTAATGTTTGAAATTTAACCATCTTGTACATTAAATAAATAAGATATTTAAAAAAACGGCACCTATGAGAGCATAGAAAGATAGACATCTACCACGCATGCTTGAAAAACTCTCAGCACAACTTGGTCTCTTAACACGTCAACAATTAGATCACATACCTGATCAAGAACATGCAACATATGTCGTTCATCCGTTAATAATAAAGCTAAAAAGAAGACATATGTCTGACTGAACATGTGGGTAACTAGGTATCTCAAGTTTGGGTTCACTACCTCTTCAATTATAGGGATAAAAATATCCATGCGTGCACTTTCAACGCTTGTACGGTACAAGGAGAAAAGAAGCGAGTCCCTGATATCCCAGAATACAGCCCTTGTTCATGCAAAGCATTACTATGGCAACTCAAGTGATCTGTATCGGAATAATGGTTCTTCCAAGAAATATCAGGTTAGTGCAACAACAAAACAATGAAAGGTTATTATTCCGTATACATTTAAAATGTATTGCTTCTGAACGAGCATAGAAAGTTCCACAATTGTAGCAATAGTGCATCACCATGATCTATCGTGCACATCTTGATCTAACTAAGTGTTATGCAATGAGCTAATTGTATTATAATGGCTCGGTGAGGCAATGTATGTATAACAAGGAGGAAACATACATGGAGTCCCTGCCGGAGAGAGAGAGAGAGAGAGAGAGAGAGTCTACTCCAACACAAAGCAACTCAAGAAAGAATAGCTCGGCCAATTGCTATAAGTTATAACAATATACACTATACATGCCATATGGATTTTAAATTCTTGTTCATATACTTCCCAACTGGATATTTATGTAGCCAAAGGAGCACTGGGTTAGCAATTTGATAGCAACTCTAGCAATAAACTATCATGGGCACATGGAATCATGCAGCCAGCCTGTCAAGTGTTGAGTCCCATGGAGTTGGTGCACCTAGGGTACCAATAGCACAATACTAGAGTCGGCTAAATAGGCTTAAGAATAATTTAGTCATGTTGGGGGAAAGTTGATAAAGTTAGATGGAAAATAATATTATCTTTAGATGAAAATTTCTTTGAGACATACATTGTTTCTCTAGAGGATGAGTTCAGTTGGTATTTTCGAGCTAAAAGGGTTCTGGTACATGCGGCTCTGATTCTATGAGTCATGACTTCTTCAGGTTCATCGCTTGAAGGAAATATGCCCTAGAGGCAATAATAAAGTTGTTATTTATATTTCCTTATATCATGATAAATGTTTATTATTCATGCTAGAATTGTATTAACCGGAAACTTAGTAAATGTGTGAATACATAGACAAACAGAGTGTCCCTAGTATGCCTCTACTAGACTAGCTCGTTAATCAAAGATGGTTAAGTTTCCTGACCATAGACATGTGTTGTCATTTGATCAACGGGATCACATCGTTAGAGAACGATGTGATGGACAAGACCCATCAGTTAGCTTAGCATAATGATCGTTTAGTTTTATTGCTATTGCTTTCATCATGACTTATACATGTTCCTATGACTATGAGATTATGCAACTCTCGAATACCGGAGGAACACCTTCTGTGCTATCAAACGTCACAACGTAACTAGGTAATTATAAAGATGCTCTACAGGTGTTTCCAATGGTGTTTGTTGAGTTGGCATAGATCGACATTAGGATTTGTCACTCCGTGTATCGGAGAGGTATCTGTGGGCCCTCTCAGTAATGCTCATCACTATAAGCCTTGCAAGCAATGTGACTAATGAGTTAGTTGCAGGATGATGCATTACGGAACGAGTAAAGATACTTGCCGGCAAGGAGATGATACCGACGATCGAATCTCGGGCAAGTAACATACTGATGACAAAGGGAATGATGTATGTTGTTATGCGGTTTGACCGATAAAGATCTTCGTAGAATATTGAAAGGATCGAGAAGAGGTGTCTAGAGGGGGTGAATAGATTCCTAACAAAGAAAAGTTACAGTTTTTATTTTCTTCAAGTTAAGGTAGAGTTTTTAGAACAAGTTTAAACATCCACAATACATTCAAGCAAGCATGGCAAGAGTATATGAGAAGCGGAAAGTAAAGCATGCAATTTTCAAGAAAGTAAAGGGATGGGATTGGAGTGTGCAAACGCAATTGGAGACACGGAGATTTTTGGCATGGTTCCGATAGGTGGTGCTATCGTACATCCACATTGATGGAGACTTCAACCCACAAAGCCTAACGGTTGCGTGAGTCCACAGAGGGCTCCACCCACGAAGGGTCCACGAAGAAGCAACCTTGTATATCCCACCATGGCCATCGCCCACGACGGACTTGCCTCACTAGGGTAGATCTTCACGAAGTAGGCGATCTCCTTGCCCGTACAAACTCCTTGGTTCAACTCCACAATCTTGTCTGAGGCTCCCAAGTGACACCTAACCAATCTAGGAGACACCACTCTCCAAAAGGTAATAGACGGTGTGTTGATGATGAACTCCTTGCTCTTGTGCTTCAAATGATAGTCTCCCCAACACTCAACTCTCTCACATGTTTGGATTTGGTGGAAAGATGATTTGAGTGGAAAGCAAGTTGGAGAAGGCTAGAGATCAAGATTTATGTGGTTGGAGTGGATTATCTTGACCTCAACACATGAGTAGGTGGTTCTCTCTTAGAAAATGTACGCTGGAGGTGTAGGCATATTCTGATGGCTCTCCTCACGAATGAAGAGTGGGTGGAGGGGTATTTATAGCCTCCACAAAATCTAACAGTTACACACAAATCACCAAACTCGGTGGGACCGAATCAGAAAACTCGGTCAGACCGATTTAGTTCAAAATGTGACCGTTAGGCGTTTCGGTGGGACCGATATGATCAACTTGGTGGGACTGATGTGCTAGGGTTAGGGTAATACCTTGTATTGGTTTGACCGGTTACACAAAACTCGGTGAGACCTACTTTGGTAATAAGCAAAACAGAGAGTTGGTCAAGCAAACTCGGTGGGACCGATTGCATATCTCGGTGGGACCGAAATTATTGCAATAGGTAACAGAGAGTTTGCAAGCCTATCTCGGTGAGACCTAGATCCCATCGGTGAGTCCGAATTAATTAGGGTTTGTGGCAGTGGCTGTGTCAAGTGAACTCGGTGGCGCCGGATGGAAAATTTCGGTGGGGCCGAGTTTGACTTTTGGTTTAGGACATATGTGGATATGGGAAAGTGGTTGAGGGTTTTGGAGCATATCACTAAGCATTTTGAGCAAGCAAGCCATTAAGCAACACCTCATCCCCTTTTAATAGTATTGGCTTTCCTATGGACTCAATGTGATCTTGGATCACTAAAGGTAAAATGTAGAGTCTTGATCTTTTCGAGCTTGAAGCAATCCTTTGTCCTTAGCATCTTGAAAGGGTTCCATATCCTCTTGTCCATGCCACTCCATCTGTTGAACTTGTCTGAAATATACTAGATGAAAACATTAGTCCAACAAGAGATATGTTGTCATTAATTACCAAAACCACCCAGGGAGCACTTGTGCTTTCAATCTCCCCTTTTTTGGTAATTGATGACAACATACATCAAAGCTTTAGATAAAGATATAGAGAATAATAAGTAAAGCTTTGGAAAGACATGTAACATGCATGGGCCCCCTACATGTATGCATCCATGTCAATATGGAATGTAAGAGCATGTAAATGCATAATCATGACAGAGCAAGCAATGTGTTACATGTATCTTGGCTATATGCATCAGGGCAAATGATATGAATATATGAAGTGTAACTTCATGTTCATGATTCCTTCTTGCAAACAATATGTACATCAGCAAGAAATATCCATGCACATGAGTGTGATGCATATACTTACCTTGTGGTCTTGAGCTGGCTTAGGAAGGGATGAACCTGAGTAAACAAGGTTAGATAACACAGATACATCTACTAGGCAGAGCAAACAAAAGAGCCACAAGAGTACCAAGATTGGGATGACATGTAGAGTGTGAGTACTGGGTACTCTATTGGATATAGACATGTCCCCAAGGATAAAGATATGCAATGAATTTCAAGGATTTCCTTCCCTAGCCGTCTTTCTCCCCCTGAATCTTGTATTGGATAATGGGAGAACATAGGGAAACAAAATCAGAGCAAAACAGATCATAAACATAAACATAACATAGACATGTCTTTCCCCTCTTAAAGACATGTGACTTCTGTCCTCTTGAACACCAAGCATCTTGGGCCTTTGATGTGATTACCTCTCTCTTCCTTTTTCTCTCTCTCCCCCTTTGAAGAGAATAGCTTTGATGTGATCT
>NC_041380.1:353675383-353722220 GCF_002162155.2 Triticum dicoccoides
AAGGGATCTTCTGGAGTGTGAGTCAAAATAGGTTTGGTCCTTGAGTCACAGAGCAAAGCAGCATATAGATTGTGATGCTGGTAGAGGACAAGAATCATCGAGTGGAGCTGGAACAAAAGTGCAGGAACAAGTGGCAAATTGTTTTCTCTACAGTGAAATTGGTGACACCGAGTTATATTTTTTGGTTGCACCGAAATGGTTCGGCTTGACCGAAAGAGACGAATCGGTATGACCGAGTTCCAAACAGAGAGAACATTTGTCACCTCAGCTCACTAGGCAAATAAGATCTCACAAAGATTTGCCAGGAATTAACTAAAGGATTTGCAATGAATTGGATGTTGGGAATGCAGAACAAAAACAAAGAAAAAGAAAAGAAATCTAGATGAAGGGAAACAAATATGCAAGAGACAAATGCAAGAATACATAGAAACACTAGAGAACTTCATCTAGAATTGGTCGGCGATAGAGTCACCTATGTTAGAGCATATTGACTGAGGAGTCAAGTGAGAGCACTTGATCGTAGGTCATACTCATCGTTTTAAGCTCAAAATGGGGTTACCATTTATCGTTTAAGCTTTTGATGTATTCGCATCTTGTTGAGTTGCTTTGACCCATGACTCGGGGTAAAGCTTCTCTAAGATGGAATAACATACCTTGGGTGGTGGTGTTGAACTTGATCATGTAGTTGAACTTGTGTGGGATGCTCAGGGTTGATGTACCTCATCAAAGATTGGGAGCACCACTTGAAGTTTGAGTTCATCTACCTACATGGGTTAGTCTTGCAAGGAAGAGCACTTGTGTGTCCAATTTGACAATCATGCATTTGATACCAAATGAAATTTGATATATAGAATTTGTCAAAGGATATGCTGAGGGGTTTCATGCTTCCTTGTCTTCAACCACCATTGTGTAGAGACTTGGTTATGTAGAGATTGCTCAAGATGTGAGTAAGTTGCAATCTCATGGATTTATATTCATCCAAGTACCTACAAGGGTTAGATAGCATGCAAGGGTACAAATGTATCCAAGACATATGATCATCATCATAAGAGAAGAAGTCAAGGATTAGTTAAAGGCTTATGCCTTGCATGTATCCAAATGGAGTTCCTACTCCAAGTTTGAAGCATCAATGATGTTCAATTCACCTCTCAAATGGAAAAATACTTTCTCATCAAGCGGTTTGGCGAATATATCCGCCAATTGCTTGTCGGTACGAACATGCTTAAGATCAATATCAACTTTAGCAACGTGATATCGAATGAAATGATGACAACTTCAATATGCTTAGTTCGAGAATGTTGCACGGGATTATGAGCAATCTTAATAGCACTTTCATTGTCACAGAGCAATGGAACATGTTTCACATAGATCTCATAATCTTTAAGAGTTTGTGTCATCCAAAGTAACTGAGCACGACATGAACCGGCAGCAATGTATTCCGCTTCGGCGGTGGATAAGGATACCGAGTTTTGTTTCTTGGAGGACCAAGACACGAGAGATCTACCAAGGAATTGACAAGTACCTGAACTGGACTTTATATCAACCTTGTCTTCGACGTAGTCCTAATCGGAGTAGCCAACAAGATCAAACGAAGACCTCTTAGGATACCATATGCCAAATTTGGTGTATGTATTAGGTATCTCACTATCCTTTTCATAGCCTTAAGATGGCATTCTTTGCTGGCCGCTTGATATCGTGCACACATGCACACACTTAGCATGATATCGGAACGGGATGCACATAGATATAACAATGAACCAATCATAGAGTGATAAACCTTTTGGTCAACCGGTTTGCCATCCTTGGTCAAGTCAAGATGTCCACTAGTAGGCATGGGAGTTTTCATACCTTTTCTTTATTGCATGTTGAACTTCTTGAATAAGTCCTTGGTGTACTTTGTTTGAGAAACAAAGGTGCCTTCCTTAGTTTGCTTGATTTGCAAACCAAGGAAGAACTTGAGTTCACTCATCATAGACATCTCAAACTTCTCCGACATTAGCTTCCCAAATTTTTCACTAAAGTGAGGGTTAGTCGAACCAAATATGATATCATCAACATAAATTTGGCACACAAATAATTCACCATTAACCCTTTTAGTAAAAAGAGTAGAATCTATTTTTCCAATCTCAAAGCCTTTTTCAATAAGGAACTTGGTCAAGCATTTATACCATGCTCTAGGGGCTTGTTTAAGACCATAAAGAGCTTTGTGAAGCTTGTAAACATGGTCGGGTTTCTTAGAATTAACAAAGCCGGGAGGTTGTTTAACATAAACTTCCTCCTCAATTTCACCATTAAGGAGAGCACTTTTAATGTCCATTTGGTACAAGGTGATATCATGGTGATTATCATAGGCAAGTAAGATGCGGATGGACTCAAGTCTAGCAACGGGGGCATCTGCCTCACCATAGTCCATACTTTCGACTTGAGTGTAGCCTTGGGCGACGAGACGTGCTTTGTTGTGGACGACTTTACCATCTTCGTCTTGCTTGTTGCGAAACACCCATTTGGTACCAATGATGTTGTGGTTGTTGTCGGGCTTCTCGACCAATGTCCACACTTGATTTCTCTCAAAGTTGTGTAGCTCTTCGTGCATGGCATTTATCCAATCTGGATCTTCCAATGCTTCTTCAACCTTCATGGGTTCAATGCTAGAGATGAATGAATAACGTTGACAAAAATTAGCCAAACGAGTTTCAGAGTGAGTGATTCTCCCGATTTGAATATCGTTGAAGATTCGTTCAATGGGATGGTCTCGTGAAACTCTTGCTCGAACTCGTGGGAGCTTTTTTTTGGATCGGGGTGGAGCATCTTCTTCATCATCTCGTTCTTCTTCTTGACCTTCTTCATTGTTGGCATTGTCGTTCTCTTGTCAAGGTGGAGAAGGAGGTTGATGAGGTTCATCTTGGTGTACTTCCTCGTTTTCTTCATCTTGGCATGTCCCACTTGTGGATGCTTCCATGTCAACTCTTGGTTCACCTTGTCGTGAGGTAGAAGCTTCCACTTGAATGGACGAGGTACTCTCCTTCACCTCCGTTGGACGAATCTTGCCAATAGACAAGTCTTGGATTGCTTCTGAAGGGTCTTTGTCTCCTACATCAATTGGAAATTGCTCAACTTGCGAGCCGTTAGATTCATCAAACTTCACATCTACCGTCTCTTCAACCTTTCGGGTGAAATTGTTGTAGACATGGTAAGTGTGAGAGTTTGAGCCATAACCAAGTAGGAAACCCTCATGAGATTTAGGAGCAAATTTAGAACGACGATGCTTATCAAGAATATAAAACTTTGAGCCAAACACTCAAAAGTATCAAAGTTGGGGTTTTTTACCGGTGAGAAGCTCGTATGTCGTCTTGTCAAGTAGCTTGTGAAGGTACAAGCGATTTGCTGCATGACAAGCTGTCTCAACCACTTCCGCCAAAAAGTGTTTTGGCGTCTTGTACTCATCAAGCATCATTCTCGCCATCTCAATTAGAGTTCGGTTCTTCCTCTCAACAACTCCATTTTTTTGAGGCGTGTACGTAGCTGAGAACTCGTGTGAAATCCCTTCTTCATTGAGAAAGGTATCCACATTTGCGTTCTTGAACTCCGTTCTGTTGTCGTTGTGAACCTTCTTGATCTTCACATCAAAATGATTTTGTGCCTTCCTAGCGAAGTTCTTGAAGATCTTTTGGACCTGTGATTTATCATCAAGAAAGAACACCCACGTAAATATTGAAAAATCATCGACTATGACTAGACCAAATGAGTCACCACCGAGACTTTCGTAGGCGTTTGGACCAAAAAGATCCATATGAAGTAGCTCGAGCGGTCTTCTCGTGGTCATGATGTTCTTCACGGGATGGCTTCCTCCTACTTGTTTTCCTGCTTGACAAGCACTATAAAGTCTATCCCTATCAAATATAACATATTTTACTCCAAGGATATGATCACCTTTAATAAGCTTATCAAGATTTCGCATGCCCACATGACCTAACCTTCTATGCCACAACCAGCCTTTCAAGGATTTAGCGATTAGGCAAGTTCTAGGTTGAACCTTTTTAGTGAAGTCAACAATATATAGATCACCTCTATGTATACTGGTAAAGACCATTTTATGATTATCTCTACGAAACACTTGGCAATCTACTTCAGTAAATAGGACATTGAAACCAAAGTCAGCAAGTCTAGATACGGAAAGTAAGTTGTAGACAAGAGATTCAACGAGCATAACATTTTGTATGGATCTATCATATGCGAGATGGCCACCTTACCAAGGCCAACCACCTTACCCTTTGAGTTGTCACCAAAAGTGACATACTTTTGAGGGTCGTCGTTTTCAGCAAGCTCACAAAACATATCTTCGTCTCCGGTCATATGATCGGTACACCCACTATCAAGAACCCATTCCTTTCCTCCAGCCATGTAGCCGTGAAGATTTGCCATAAAACCAAAGTGTCTCATAGACTCATCAAGATCAAGGTCACTATCATCATCCTCATCATAGTATCCATGTTCATCATTGTCGTGTGATGAATCAATTCCTAGAGAGGGTAATTCATTAGGTAAATGGTCATCACAATAGTCATTTTTATGAATTCTAATGGCTGCGGAGATGATATTGCTAATGATTTCAACATCTCCTTTGGCACTCATAAGATTAGTAAGCTCAAATAAACAATCACCAAATTTGGGATCATTGGAACTCATCTTACTCAAGGCAATAGACTTATGAAGGATCTCATCTAAGTTTTTCAAGGAATAGTTTGGAAATCGTTCCTCAAGAAATCTCCATATGGTGTAGGCACAATCAAGAGTAGGCAAGCTAGCAAGAAAGTTTCTAGGCAAACCTCTAGTGATTAAATTGATAGTTCTAAGATTATGGATCATGTCAATAGACTCATTAAGGGTAGGATGCAAAGGATCAACATGAGGTGCACAAGGGCTAGTAATGTACTTGTTCAAATGATATTCATTGAAAATCTCAAGCATCTCAATTTTCCACTCCTGAAAGTACTCTCCATCAAGAATAGGCACTCTACGTCTAAGACTCCCCAATGTAGACTCATCCATCTTCCTCCAAAGGTGTTTAAACCAAAGCAATGGAGACCAATGCTCTGATACCAATTGAAAGGATCGAGAAGAGGTGTCTAGGGGGGTGAATAGACTCCTAACAAAGAAAAGTTGCAGTTTTTATTTTCTTCAAGTTAAGGTAGAGTTTTTAGCACAAGATTAGACATCCATAGTACATTCAAGCAAGCATGGCAAGAGTATATGAGCATCGAAAAGTAAAGCATGCAATTTGCAAAAAGTAAAGGGATGGGATTGGAGTGTGCAAACGCAATTGGAGACACAGAGATTTTTGGCGTGGTTCCGATAGGTGGTGCTATCGTACATCCACGATGATGGAGACTTCAACCCACAAAGGGTAACGGTTGCGCGAGTCCACGGAGGGCCCCACCCACGAAGGGTCCACGAAGAGGCAACCTTGTCTATCCCACCATGGCCATTGCCCACGAAGGACTTGCCTCACTAGGGTAGATCTTCATGAAGTAGGCGATCTCCTTGCCCGTACAAACTCCTTGGTTCAACTCCACAATCTTGTTGGAGGTTCCCAAGTGACACCTAACCAATCTAGGAGACACCACTCTCCAAAAGGTAATAGACGATGTGTTGATGATGAACTCCTTGTTCTTGTGCTTCAAATGATAGTCTCCCCAACACTCAACTCGCTCTCACAGGTTTGGATTTGGTGGAAAGATGATTTGAGTGGAAAGCAAGTTGGAGAAGGCTAGAGATCAAGATTTACGTGGTTGGAGTGGATTATCTTGACCTCAACACGTGAGTAGGTGGTTCTCTCTCAGAAAATGTATGTTGGAGGTGTAGGCATGTTCTGATGGCTCTCCTCATGAATGAAGAGTGGGTGGAGGGGTATTTATAGCCTCCACACAAAATCTAACCATTACACACAAATCACCAAACTCGATGGGACGGAATCAGAAAACTCCGTCAGACCAATTTAGTTCAAAATGTGATCGTTAGGCATTTCGGTGGGACCGATATGATCAACTTGGTGGGACCGATGTGCTAGGGTTAGGGTAATACCTCGTCTCGGTTTGACCGATTACGCAAAACAAGGTGAGACCGATTTTGGTAATACGCAAAACAGAGAGTTGGTCAAGCAAACTCGGTGGGACCGATTGCATATCTCGGTGGGACCGAAATTATTGCAATAGGTAACAGATAGTTTGCAAGCCCATCTTAGTGAGACCGAGATCCTATCGGTGAGATCGAATTGATTAGGGTTTGTGGCAGTGGCTGTGTCAAGTGAACTCGGTGGCGCCGGATGGAAAATTTCGGTGGGGCCGAGTTTGACTTTTGGTTTGGGACATATGTGGATATGGGAAAGTGGTTAAGGGTTTTGGAGCATATCACTAAGCATTTTGAGCAAGCAAGCCATTAAGCAACACCTCATCCCCTTTTAATAGTATTGGTTTTCCTATGGACTCAATGTGATCTTGGATCACTAAAGGTAAAATGTAGAGTCTTGAGCTTTTTGAGCTTGAACCAATCCTTTTTCCTTAGCATCTTGAAAGGGTTCCATATCCTCTTGTCCACGCCACTCCATCTGTTGAACTTGTTTGAAATATACTAGATGAAAATATTAGTCCAACAAGAGATATGTTGTCATTAATTACCAAAACCACCCAGGGAACACTTGTGCTTTCAAATATGTAGGACCAATATGAGCATCCAGGTTCCACTATTGGTTATTGACCGGAGATGTGTCTCGGTCATGTCTACATAGTTCTCGAACCCGTAGGGTCTGCACGCTTAACGTGCGATGATGATTTGTATTATGAGTTATGTGATTTGATGGCTGAAGTTTGTTCAGAATCCTGGATGAGGTCACGAACATGACGAGGAGTCTTGAAATGGTCGAGAGGTAAAGATTCATATATAGGACGATGGTATTTGGACACTGGAAGTGTTCCGGGTGATACCGGGTCACCGGAAGGGGTTCCGGGCAACCCCCGACAAAGATATGGGCTTAATCGGCCAAGTAAGGGAACACACCAGCCCACAAGGGGCTGGTGCGCCCCCTATAGGGCCAGCCACGTGGGGAGAAAGGGAAAGGAGAGGAGGAAAAGGAAAGTATGAAGTAGGACTCCTACTTCCTTCCCCTCCCCCTTCTTCCTTTCCCCCTTGTACAAATATGGTAGGGGGGCGAATTGAACTAGGGGCCCAAGTAGGATTCCTACTACTTGGGCGCGCCCTAGGCTGCCTCCCTCCCTCTCCCTCCTTTATATACGTGGGGAGGGCACCCCTAGAACGCACACTAGGTCTTCTCTTAGCCGTGTACGGTGCCCCCCTCCACAGTTACACACCTCAGTCATATCGTTGTAGTGCTTAGGCAAAGCCCTATGCCGTTAACTTCATCATCACCGTCGCCACGTTGTCATGCTGACGGAACTCTCCCTCGGCCTCAACTGGATCAAGAGATCGAGGGACGTCATTGAGCTGAACGTGTGCTGAACACGGAGGTGCCGTACTTTGGGTGCTTGGATCGGTTGGATCACGAAGACGTTCGACTACATCAACCGCATTACTAAACGCTCCCACTTTCGGTCTACGAGGGTACGTATACACACTCTCCCCTCTCGTTGCTATGCATCTCCTAGATAGATCTTGCATGATCGTAGGATAATTTCTGAAATACTGTGTTCCCCAATAGTGATATCCGAGCCAGGTCCATGCCTAGATGTTATATGCACGAGTAGAACACAAAGAGTTATGGGTGATAATAGTCATACTGCTTACCAGTAACGTCTTACTTTGATTCAGCGGTATTGTTGGATGAAGCGGCATGGGCCGACATTACATGACCGCGTTCATGAGACTGGTTCTACCGATGTGCTTTGCACACAGGTGGCTGGCGGGTGTCTATTTCTCCAACTTTAGTTGAATCAAGTTTGACTATGCCCGGTCCTTGTTGAAGGTTAAAACAGCACACTTGACAAAAAAATTGTTGTGGTTTTAATGCGGTAAGAACGGTTCTTGCTAGAAGCCCGTAGCAGCCAAGTAAAACTTGCAACAACAAAGTAGAGGACGTCTAACTTGTTTTTGCAGGGCATGTTGTGATGTGATATGGTTGATGACCCACAAGTATAGGGGATCTATCGTAGTACTTTCGATAAGTAAAAGTGTCGAACCCAACGAGGAGCAGAAGCAAATGATAAGCGGTATCAAGCAAGGTATTCTCTGCAAGTACTGAAATAAGTGGTAACAGATAGTTTTGTGATAGGATAATTTGTAACAAGCAACAAGTAACAAAAGTAAATAAGGTGCAGCAAGGTGGCCCAATCCTTTTTATAGGAAAGGACAAGCCTGGACAAACTCTTATATGATGTAAAGCGCCCCCGAGGAGACATGGGAATATCATCAAGCTAGTTTTCGTCACGCTCATATGATTCGCATTCGGTACTTTGATAATTTGGTATGTGGGTGGACCGGTGCTTGGGTGCTTCCCTTACTTGGACAAGCATCCACTTATGATTAACCTCTATTGCAAGCATCCGCAAATACAACAAAAGTATTCAGGTAAACCTAACCATAGCATGAAACATATGGATCCAAATCAGCCCCTTACGAAGCAACGCATAAACTAGGGTTTAAGCTTCTGTCACTCTAGCAACCCATCATCTACTCATTACTTCCCAATGCCTTCCTCTAGGCCCAAATAATGGTGAAGTGTCATGTAGTCGACGTTCACATAACACCACTAGAGGAGAGACAACATACATCTCATCAAAATATCGAACGAATACCAAATTCACATGACTACCAATAGCAAGACTTCTCACATGTCCTCAGGAACAAAAGTAACTACTCACAAAGCATAAACATGTTCATAATCAGAGGGGTATTAATATGCATATAGGATCTGAACATATGATCTTCCACCAATTAAACCAACTAGCATCAACTACAAGGAGTAATTAACACTACTAGCAACCTACTAGCACCAATCCTGGACTTGGAGACAAGAATTGGATACAAGAGCTGAACTAGGGTTTTGAGATGAGATGTTGCTAATGAAGATGTTGATGGAGATTGCCCTCTCCCGGTGAGAGGAGCGTTGGTGATGACGATGGCGATGATTTCCCCCTCCGGGAGGGAAGTTTCCCCGGCAGCACAGCCCGCCAGAACCCTAGATTGGTTCCCCCAAGGTTCCGCCTCGTGGCGGCGGAGTTTCGTCCGAGAAGATGGCTTCTGATTTTTTTCCCATCGAAAGAGTCCATATAGCAAAAGATGGTCACCGGAGGGCCACCAGGGGGCCCACGAGGTAGGGGGCGTGCCCAGGGGGTAGGGCGTGCCCCCCACCCTTGTGGGCAGGGTGTGGCCCCCCTGGTGAAGTTCTTGCGCTCAATATTTTTTATATATTTGGAAAACATCATCCGTGAAGTTTCAGGACTTTTGGAGTTGTGCAGAATAGGTCTCTAATATTTGCTCCTTTTCCAGCCATAATCCCAGCTGCCGGCATTCTTCCTCTTTATGTGAACCTTGTAAAATAGGAGAGAATAGGCATAAGTATTGTGACATAATGTGAAATAACAACCCATAATGCAATAATACTGATATAAAAGCATGATGCAAAATGGACGTATCAACTCCCCCAAGCTTAGACCTCGCTTGTCCTCAAGCGAAAAGCCGAAATCGAAAAATATGTCCACATGTTTATAGATGAAGGTGTCGATAAAAAAATACGGACATGAGGGCATCATGATCATTCTTAGAACAGCAACTTATATAATTCTTGTCATATGACATCTTATACTAGAGTAATAATTCAATCACAATATCAAGTATGGATCGTAAACATCATTGAAAACTAACAAACTATAATCTCAGTCATTGAAGCAATTGTAATTTATCATAACATAGGAAAGAGTCAATGTATAAGAGCTTTTCAGCAAGTCCACATACTCAACTATCATATAGTCTTTCACAATTGCTGACACTCACGCAATACTTATGGGTATGGAGTTTTAATCGGACACAGAGAAAGATAGGGGCTTATAGTTTTGCCTCCCAACGTTTTACCTCAAGGGTAATGTCAACAGTAATAGTTCATGAAAACTCACATCCAATTAGCCATATACCAAGATCTTTCCAACATATTGTGCTTTGCCAAAGGATAAAATGAAAAAAGGAAGGGTGAAGATCACCATGACTCTTATGCAATGTAGGAGATAAAAGTAAAATATAGGCCCTTCAAAGAGGGAAGCAGAGGTTGTCATGCGCTTTTATGGTTGGATGCACAAAATCCTTGTAACATCCCAAAATTCTAATTTTGGAATGTTATAATAAATAGATAGATTTGATTGAATGTGTGATTGATTGACTGAAAGTGAGTGAAATTCGAAACTTTTTGAAAGTTAAATGAGAGGGAATAAAAGGACTTTCCAAACTTTCATTTTTGCATTTATGATCTCCGTGAATTCAAATTCTTTTCACCACGAAACCCTGGAGATAAGATGACATGACTTCTTCCATTTATTTAAATGACAAGGGGTGTTGAAAATATTTGAATTTCATTTGGAAAATATTTCCAATTCTGAAACTTTATGCAACTCAATGATTTTCACGAGAGGAGATAAAATGACTTCTTCAAATTATATGAAATATGAGTTGGGAGTATCAAAGGATCAAATTCAAAGTCTTTTTGGAATTATTTTTTCAATTTGGAGTTATTTGGATTTTATTCCAATCATTTTTCTCCAAAAATAAAATACATGGAAAATAGGGTAACATGATTCCCTACAACAAAAAATTGGAGAGAAATAAATTTGATTTCATTTTGGTATTTTTTTAAATGATTTTTGTTGGATTTTAATAGACCAGTAGCACTCTTTGTTTTGTCAGAATTTGTATGAACTTTAGTTGACTCTAGAAAAATGTTCATGTCGTAGAAAATCTTTTTCTGAAAATTATGATATATTATATGCCTATATAATATTTTTATTTATTTTGCTTTTATTATTTTTATTTGTCTGGAAATGTTTTTTTTACTCCTTCCCCGACTGGGCAGGGCCAGGCCACGGCCCAGCCCAGCAGCGCCGCCCCTCTCCTTCCCGAGCGGGAGACCCGCTCAGGCACGCCGCCGCGCCGCCATGGACGTCGTGCGCCGCCCGGCCTCCTCATGCCTCCTTCCCCACGCCACCCCTCGACCCCCCTATAAAGCCGCCGCCCCGGGCCCCGTCCTCCTCTCTGCTCGCGCCGCCGCTTGCCTCCTCGCCGCTGCGCGCTGCCACCTGCCGCCGTAGCCGTGCCGCCACCCGATGTTGCCGCTGCTCCTCGCAATCGTCGGACGCTGCCGCCGCCCTGACGCCCGCGCCGGAGTTCGCCGCCGGCCGGATCCCCTCCGCCTCTGGCTTTTCGCCGTAAACCGCTGTCGAACCGGTAAAAAACCGCTGAGCTGCCCGGTTTTCCTTTTTTTTATTAGTTTAGGTTTTCTCTTTTAAAACCGAACAGTTTTTCTTTTAGTCTAGATTATCTAACGAACGTTCGTCGTTTAGATTTCTGTAGCAAGCGTTCGCTCGATAGATTTTTCCTTTTTCTTATTATTTCGGCCAGAGACCTATTCATGATAATTTTCGTCACAGATTAGTCCCTGTACTTCAAACGATCACAACTTTTCGCTCGTTTGTCCAAATCCAATGAAACCAACGCCCACTTCTTCGTTATGATCCCCTCTATCCATTAATCCAACTCAAAAATGTTTTTGAGAAGTTTAAAATTTGAATTAGATCATATTTAGATTCAAACTTCGTTTGATCATAACTTGAGTTTCGTAGCTCCGTTCGAGTTGATTCTTTTTGCAAATTGAAGCTCTTGACCTAACCCTTCTGATAAGGCCAAATTCATATAATTTTTGTACTGTTAGAAATTGTTTTATGTTGCAAGAGTTATTTGCTTGGTTTTGGTGTTTTCCGAACCGTCTTCTTCGTTCTTTCCGATCTTTTGAGTGATTGCTTATGTGTGGTTACTATTGCTTGCTTACGATAGATTGACCGGAGTGTGAGGAGTAGAACTATCAAGAGTTTTGAGTGCGAATCATCTTCATCAACATTGCAGGCAAGTTCACACTTTGATCATATCCCTTTCGTACCCAGTTTTTATGCATTAGTTTCACCCTCAAACATTGCATGAGTAGGATTCATAACATGTGGGTATTTGGAAGTAGTTGATGAGGTAGGAACCTATTGCCCTGCATTCAAACCTTGGGAGTTACTACTATGCTATGCTTATATTGCCATGCTATGCTCGTAGACGTGGATTGGGTTTGAGAGTATTTCATGACAGATGTGAGATTCTTAATTAATGGTTTACTTAAGGTGGCAACTTTAACACACATCTGGGTGGATTGAGGCACCTGGGTATTCCAGCGATTGCCTGTCTAGGCACCTGGGTATTCCAGGATTGCCTGTTTTTTTATGGACTACCACCCAGGCTTAAAGGGATCATGAGATTATTCATACTAGAAACTTCCGTGTGCAACCACAAGCTATTATGGGCTCTAGCATAGTTGATTAAGTCGTGTGAACTCTTACAGTGGTAGACTAGCAGATGTAGGGGTTGTAGGTGGTACGGTCTACCCATCGTAAGGTGCAAACGCTTCCAAAAGACTATGTCTCGGTCATCCGTTTCTCAAATACCATGTAGTGCGAGAAATCCTACGGAGGAGATCGAGTCTTGTGGGGAAAAGTGCGCAAACCTCTGCAGAGTGTATAAACTAATCATGATTAGCCGTGTCCCCGATTATGGACGTTTTGAGTATCTAGTACTTGGATTATCATGTGAATCTCATCATGTGACTTTAAATAATTTTGTTGGGTTTAATGATGTTACTTAATTGGGATTGAGAATGCTGTCAACCATTCTCAATGATCAACAACCACCATGATAGTTAAATAAAATTTATTCCTTTGTAGTAGGGAAAATTTGGCTTTTCGCAAAAACCTTATAACCATAGAGCTTTTCCACCAGCCAAATATGCATGTAGTGATAGCATTTATTCATCATTCTCTATGGTGTGAATTTGCCAGTAGATTCAATGTACTGACCCTTTGTGGCTGCAACGTCTCATGTTGCAGGAATCTCACGACGAGTAAGTGATATGTTAGGGTTACTATTTCTACACTCAACTTTGCCGTTGGTGTTGATGGGAATCCACAACCTTGTTACTTCCGCTATTTGGATTGAGGTAATAGTATTTACGTTACTTTTTACATGTGATTTACCTCTGTTATAAATCATCGAGTACTGTGTGTGTCAGCATACCGATCCAGGGATGACACTTAAGCACAGAGACTTGACTGTCTGAGATCGGGTCGCTACAAGATGGTATCAGAGCACATGTTGACTGTAGGACGTGACCCTAGAAACTGGCAAGCCCATAGCAAAGATTTTTCTCTACAACTTTCCCTTTCAAAAGATCTTTTACCTCTCTTCTCTTCTGAGCTTATTCAAATATTCCCTTTTAGTGAGACTATACCCCTTTTCCCTTTTGACCACGAAGATTCAGCTGATGAGACCACTCCAAGAAGTACAAGATATGGGACAACTAAGACCACTTCAGAATGAAGAGTATTTTCCGTGCATTTGAATAATGATGGAAACTACAATGGTTGAAGACTCCAAAGACTAGGGGAATTTGAAGGCCCTGTAGAATTTTCCAGATTTGTATGACCTAGGAAGGCACCCCTTATGGAACTTGGCAGACTAAGGAAGCTGCCAATACCTGAGATCAAGGTGTATCAGAGAAGGACCGAGCATGGAGAGTTAGAAACCTCAAAGTTTTGTGAAGAAAACCCTAAGGTAGGAGATATCAACTATGGAAGATAGCTCATGGCAATATCAAGGGCAGAAACACAGCTATCCATGATGTTATCGCCCGCTTATGCCATTGTCACCGTGCTGAGTTAAGCATGCATATGCATGGAAGGATTGGATGGTAGAAGGCTGATGGAGCATCTATCAGCAAGAGGTGAAGTTTTAACCTTAGCTAGTGTATCACCAGGATCTGGAGTGTTACATCAAGAAGTTAAGATGGACCTACAAGAAGCAGTATTTTGACAAGGAAGCATTTCGTGAAGAACTTAGGTCCAAGAAGCTGAAGTAGCCAAACTGGAGGAGCAAAACCTCGAGATACCGGAGATTCATCAGGAACTGAAGGATAGTAGGACCATGGTTCATGCCAAGGATGTTGAAACCCAGAAGTTTGGAACGCCACTCCGGAATATTAAAGGATGTCATGAGAGATTTCACGTCAACAGAGATGATCTGGCAAAAGAACTTGAGAAGGACAAGCACGATCTAAAGAAGCCATCGGAGACATGAACAAGACTCGTACAGCTTGATGACTTTGAAGATTTATTGACCTTTAGAAGACTAAACCCCTGTTATATACCTACGTTAGATGCGATGGTTGTGAGCTGTCATTTGTTTGATGTTTTTCGACAGCCACAACAAAAATCTATCTTTTCAAAACTTTTGTTTGTATTGTGTGTATCCCTCTCTATCTCTCTTATCGCACCCCAAACCCATGAACCAAATAGAGGATGAATGAAGATGAGCTTATATTTTCTGGACCGATGAGTCAGTTGGAGACAGACCAATGGATTCAGAACATGGAGGATCACATGAAGAATAACCTTATAGTTGGACATGATATGACCCAGCATGCTCTTCAGTGCTTTGAAAGAGGTGCTGCTACTTGGTGGAGGATGTACCAAACCATCAATGGATGGCAAGGAGTAACCACTTGGAAAGAATTTAAGTTGACTCTGCCAAAGTCTCGGCTTGTGTCCCAGAAGTTGAAGCCTTATGGAAAGGATATGAAGAAACCTTGTGCATGCAAGATTTGTGGAGAAATAGGACACACCCATAAAGAACACAAGGATGAATGCCCTAATTGTGAAGGAAGTCACCCAGTTGAAGAATGCTCAATTAGGCAGATTACTTGTTTCTTGTGTGAAGGGACTACCCACTATCCTGCTCAGTGTCACATTTACCCCATGGTACAACGAACCATCCAGCAGAAGAAAGAAGTAATGAAAGGAGCCCTCGTGGAAATTTTAGAAGAAGTTGTGATGAAGGAAGAGATGGAGGACACGCCTAAAGAAGACCCGAGTAAACCCTGCACTAAGTCTTGCTATTCATGTGGAGAAGAAGGACACATCTCCCAAAATTGTTTGAATGGGGATCTAGTAGAATTCCCAACAGAGGAAGTAGAATATGACCCACAAGAAATAGAAGCCATGATTGGCATGGAAAGGTCCAGGAAGAGAAGCAGATTGGATTCCAGGAAGGACCTGAGTCATATCACCTGTTATAGGTGCAACAAGTCAGGGCACTACCTCAACAGTTGCCCAAAAAGGAAACCTCGAGACTTGTCAGAAGTAATATGTTTTAGTTGTAATGGAGCAGGGCACTTTGCGAGAGAATGCCCCAAGGAGAAGGAAACTTGTGCTAGATAGTTGAGTTTGCAACAAAAGAAATGGAGTAGTAGAAGTGAGAACATTTTCTTTTATACTGAGGTGTTGAGTTGAGACATGTAATGGAAAAGCGAGAGATTGTAATCACTTGAGAATGAATAAAGTTAGCATCGTTGGTACTGATATGGATTTTATGAGTTGTTACTCTATGAA
Organism: Triticum dicoccoides; assembly: GCF_002162155.2. Classification (NCBI taxonomy): domain Eukaryota; kingdom Viridiplantae; phylum Streptophyta; class Magnoliopsida; order Poales; family Poaceae; genus Triticum; species Triticum dicoccoides. The sequence continues at coordinate 353,691,073 of NC_041380.1, forward strand.
GAAGGATTTTGACCATTTTTGAGGATATGAGAAATATGGTCCATGGAAGATTTGTGCATTTTAAGGGTGGTAGTACCCTGTAAGAACCGTTGACCCCTAGAAAAGATAAGGATACTCCACTGAGTGGATTTCAGACAAAATGAATACGAGTTTTGTCTCGATATGTGTGATGCCCCAAGAGTATGTGGGATGAAGTTGGAGACCGTCAGTTGTTGGACCAAATGTGATTAAGGAGTCAGAAGAGAATGTTAAGTTGATTCGAGATAGACTGAAGGTAACTCAGTCCAGGCAGAAGAGTTATGCAGACCCAAAAAATGCAAGGAGGTAGTCTATGAAATTAGAGACAGAGCATGTCTTCGTGTGCCCCCTCTGCAAGGAGTTAAACGAATTGGAGTTAAGGGAAAGTTAGCCGCGAGATTTGTAGGACCATACCGAGTTTTGAAGCATATGGGAGAAGTGGCCAACAAGTTGGAGTCACCCGAAGGACTGTCAGGAGTTCAAGATGTGTTTCACGTTTCCCAGTTGAAGAAGTGCCATGCAGAGATGGCCAATATTCCCATGTAAGGACGCTTGACCCTGGAAAGGATAATGATGTTCCACGAAGTGGAATATGGACTCCATAAGTATAAGTTTTTATCTCAATATGTGGGATATCCCACGAGGATGAAGAGATAAATTACTATTGGATATAAAGGAGGTATGATGTCGGAAATATGAATCAATGGAAACTCCATGATGAGTCTGAGTAATCATGTCCTAGTTTGGTGCCAATAGAAGGAAGTAAGACAATACAATTGGATGGATTTAAGAATACTTGGAAGTTGGAAGTTGGAATAATGATCAGTTGCCCGATGATAAGTTCAAGGACTACAAGTGATGAGATGGGCCATAACCCACAGGCCCCATGACCTACCAAGAAGCAAGCACATTCCTGTTGAAGGAAAAACCCTGGAGGAAGATATGACGTTTATCGGCAGACGATTTTATAGGAGTAACGCAAAACCTGAGAGTTGTGAAGGAACGATAGATGTTTGTTTGGTTTGCAGAATCAATGGATTTATCCGAACCTTGGTTCATCGACAAGAGAAATCATGTAATGCTTGTGAGGATGACCGAGTGTTAGAATGAGAGATTCGCTAAACCGTATACAAGGTAATGATTTGGGTGCGGGATGGATTGATCACCACACTGACTTACTCTTATTGTTCGCCTTGCTATATGGGGTGGTAAATCTGAGTGACTTACCTATAGTAGAGCGCCGACGATCAAAACCTAGCTTAAAACTTAGAATGGTATAAGTATTTTCCCTTGTACAAGGCAGCTTTTGCCAACCGTAGGTTATACGGTGAGGATCAACCCAGACCCATTTCCTGCAGGAGAAACCATAAATTGTTGCCACCATGAGATATCGAATAGTTGTTTAGTTTTGGCGCTAGACCCGTCAGCTAAGAAGACCCAGTCACAGAAGAACCTTACCAAGATGAAAGACAGAAAAATTGAGGAAAAGGTTATCCCACTACCGAAAGAGCCCAGATAAGGAATTATCCTGAAGATGTGAGAAGACCGACACTGTTAACAATATGGATGAAGTATATGAGTTTTGATGAAACCGTAACCATGCTTCTAAGGGTGGTAACACCCCAGACCCCGTGTGATGATCGATGGTTTTTGAGGAGACCCCAAACCCTAACCTATTTCTTGCTAGCCTCTCCGAATCTCGAGGATGAGATTCATTTTAAGGGTGGTAGGTTTGTAACATCCCAAAATTCTAAATTTTGGAATGTTATAATAAATAGATAGATTTGATTGACTGTTTGATTGATTGACTGAAAGTGAGTGAAATTCGAAACTTTTTGAAAGTTAAATGAGAGGGAATAAAAGGACTTTCCCAAACTTTCATTTTTGCATTTATGATCTCCGTGAATTCAAATTCTTTTCACCACGAAACCCTGGAGAGAAGATGACATGACTTCTTCCATTTATTTAAATGACAAGGGGTGTTGAAAATATTTGAATTTCATTTGGAAAATATTTCCAATTCTGAAACTTTATGCAACTCAATGATTTTCACGAGAGGAGATAAAATGACTTCTTCAAATTATATGAAATATGAGTTGGGAGTATCAAAGGATCAAATTCAAAGTCTTTTTGGAATTATTTTTTCAATTTGGAGTTATTTGGATTTTATTCAAATCATTTTTCTCCAAAAATAAAATACATGGAAAATAGGGTAACATGATTCCCTACAACAAAAAATTGGAGAGAAATAAATTTGATTTCATTTTGGTATTTTTTTTAAATGATTTTTGTTGGATTTTAATAAACCAGTAGCACTCTTTGTTTTATCTGAATTTGTATGAATTTTAGTTGACTCTAGAAAAATGTTCATGTCGTAGAAAATCTTTTTCTGAAAATTTTGATATATTATATGCCTATATAATATTTTTATTTATTTTGCTTTTATTATTTTTATTTGTCTGAAAATGTTTTTTTTAACTCCTTCCCTGACTGGGCCGGCCCAGCCAACCGGGCCAGGCCACGGCCCAGCCCAGCAGCGCCGCCCCTCTCCTTCCCGAGCGGGAGACCCGCTCAGGCACGCTGCCGCGCCGCCATGGACGTCGTGCGCCGCCCGGCCTCCTCCTGCCTCCTTCCCCACGCCACCCCTCAACCCCCCTATAAAGCAGTCGCCCCGGGCCCCGTCCTCCTCTCTGCTCGCGCCGCCGCTCGCCTCCTCGCCGCTACGCGCTGCCACCTGCCGCCGTAGCCGCGCCACCACCCGCTGCTGCCGCCGCTCCTCGAAATCACCGGACGCCGCCGCCGCCCCGACGCCCGCGCCGGAGTTCGCCGCCGGCCGGATCCCCTCCGCCTCTGGCTTTTCGCCGTAAACCGCTGTCGAACCGGTAAAAAACCGCTGAGCTGCCCGGTTTTCCTTTTTTTTATTAGTTTAGGTTTTCTCTTTTAAAACCGAACAGTTTTTCTTTTAGTCTAGATTATCTAACGAACGTTCGTCGTTTAGATTTCTGTAGTGAGCGTTCGCTCGATAGATTTTTCCTTTTTCTTATTATTTCAGCCAGGGACCTATTCGTGATAATTTTCGTCACAGATTAGTCCATGTACTTCAAACGATCACAACTTTTCGCTCGTTTGTCCAAATCCAATGAAATCAATGCCCACTTCTTCGTTATGAACCCCTCTATACATTAATCCAACTCAAAAATGTTTTTGAGAAGTTTAAAATTTGAATTAGATCATATTTAGATTCAAACTTCGTTTGATCATAACTTGAGTTTCGTAGCTCCGTTTGAGTTGATTCTTTTTGCAAATTGAAGCTCTTGACCTAAACCTTCTGATAAGGCCAAATTCATATAATTTTTGTACTGTTAGAAATTGTTTTATGTTGCAAGAGTTATTTGCTTGGTTTTGGTGTTTTCCGAACCGTCTTCTTCGTTCTTTCTGATCTTTTGAGTGATTGCTTATGTGTGGTTACAATTGCTTGCTTACGATAGATTGATCGGAGTGTGACGAGTAGAAATATCAAGAGTTTTGAGTGCGAATCATCTTCATCAACATTGCAGGCAAGTTCACACTTTGATCATATCCCTTTCATACCCAGTTTTTATGCATTAGTTTCACCCTCAAACATTGCATGACTAGGATTGATAACATGTGGGTATTGGGAAGTAGTTGATGAGGTAGGAACCTATTGCCCTGCATTTAAACCTTGGGAGTTAATACTACGCTATGCTTATATTGCCATGCTATGCTCGTAGACGTGGATTGGGTTTGAGAGTATTTCATGACAGATGTGAGATTGTTAATTAATGGTTTACTTAAGGTGGCAACTTTAACACACATCTGGGTGGATTGAGGCACCTGGGTATTCCAGCGATTGCCTGTCTAGGCACCTGGGTATTCTAGGATTGCTTGTTTTTTTATGGACCGCCACCCAGACTTAAAGGGATCATGAGATTATTCATACTAGAAACTTCCGTGTGCAGCCACAAGCTATTATGGGCTCTAGCATAGTTGATTAAGTCGTGTGAACTCTTACAGTGGTAGACTAGCAGATGTAGGGGTTGCAGGTGGTACGGTCTACCCTTCGTAAGGTGCAAACGCTTCTGAAAGACTATGTCTCGGTCATCCGTTTCTCAAACACCATGTAGTGCGAGAAATCCAACGGAGGAGATAGAGTCTTGTGGGGAAAAGTGTGCAAACCTCTGCAGAGTGTATAAACTAATCATGATTAGCCGTGTCCCCGGTTATGGACATTTTGAGTATCTAGTACTTGGATTATCATGTGAATCTCATCATGTGACTTTACATAATTTTGTTAGGTTTAATGATGTTACTTAATTGGGATTGAGAATGTTGTCAACCATTCTCAATGATCAACAACCACCATGATAGTTAAATAAAATTTATTCCTTTGTAGTAGGGAAAATTGGCTTTTCGTAAAAACCTTATAAGCATAGAGCTTTTCCACCAGCCAAATATGCATGTAGTGATAGCCTTTATTCATCATTCTCTATGGTGTGAATTTGCCAGTACATTCAATGTACTGACCCTTTGTGGCTGCAACGTCTCATGTTGCAGGAATCTCACGACGAGTAAGTGATACGTTAGGGTTACTATTTCTACACTCAACTTTGCCATTGGTGTTGATGGGAATCCACAACCTTGTTACTTCCACTATTTGGATTGAGGTAATAGTATTTACGTTACTTTTTACATGTGATTTACCTCTGTTATAAATCCTCGAGTACTGTGTGTGTCAGCATACCGATCCAGGGATGACACTTAAGCATAGAGACTTGACCGTCTGAGGTCGGGTCGCTACAATCCTAATGCGAAAGAACGTCACTTTATATTGCCACTTGTGATATGGACCTTTATTATGCAGTCTGTCACTTTTATTACTTCCATATCACACGATCGTATAAAGCTTATTTCTTCCACGCCAATCAATCATACATATTTAGAGAGCAATATTTATTGCTTGCACCGATGACAACTTACTTGATGGATCTTACTCAATCCATAGGTAGGTATGGTGGACTCTCATGGCAAAACTGGTTTTAAGGGTGTTTGGAAGCACAAGTAGTATCTCTACTTGGTGCAATGAATTTGGCTAGCATGAGGGGGAAAGGCAAGCTCAACATGTTGGAGGATCAAAGACAATATAATATATCTCAGATGTAAGAAAACATAACCCATTACGTTGTCTTCCTTGTCCAATGTCAACTCTTTAGCATGTCATATTTTAATGAGTGCTCACAATCATAAAATATGTCCACGATAGTATATTTATATGCGAAGACCTCTGTTTCTTTATTACTTCCTATTAATTGCAACGATGACCAAAACTATGTTTGTCAACCCTCAATAACTTTTATTCATCATACTCTTTCTATGTGAGCTCATTACTCTCCATAAGAGTCACATGATCTCTTTGTTTCTTTTTATTTCTTTCTCTTTTCTTTTATTCACTTAGGATCATGGCAAAATAATCAAGCCCTTGATTCAACACTAATCTTTATTATATAGCTCACGGACTCGATTACATAGAAGGATAATAAAGCAAAACTCACAACTAGATCATACTAAGAACCTTTATTCTACTAGACCAAGATATTACCAAAAGGATCAAACTAGGAAAAACGGTAAAGATAAAAGTGACGGTGATACGATACCGGGGCACTCCCCCAAGCTTGGCAGTTGCCAAGTGCAGTGCCCATACCAGATACTCAATTCTTCTTTGTTGGAGGAGACGGTGGTGATGTTGCTGATGACGTAGGCTTGTCGTCCTTCTTCCAAGGCATAGTCTCACCATCATAAAAGGATGACCAAGTCTCCGGGATCCTCAAATCTGCAGCCAAACTCATCCTTTTGAATCTATATTCATACTCACAGTTTTGGTTTTGCAGGTCATAGATTTGAGCTTGGAGGTGCTCAATTTTCTCGTGAAGCTTGAAGATGGTCTCCCCGTGTTGTCAGCATCCAGCTTGTGTTTGTTGGTGAACTCTATGATCATCATGTACGTGGAGTTGAGTCCACGCTCCACCATCCCCTGACACTTGAAAACTTGTTGCTCCATTGCTTCGAGCCTCGTCTCCACGCTTCCGGTCCCCTTCGGTCCCTCAGCATCACGGATGTGCAGCAACCCATCACGCATCTCAATGGTCTGAGGGTGTCGCTGCACCTCCGCTAGGTAAGGGCTGATGACCTTCTCGAAGAACTTGTCCTTGGGTGCACTTGGAGACGTCATGATAATCTAGATCTATCAGAAAAACAACTCGAAACAAAGACAAGAGATTTTTGCGTGATACGGCAGTCAAAACCCCCGGGAGATTATATAATGAATTTTTACCGACCAAAATACGTGTCATGTAAGAAAAAAGAGTCCGAAGAGCACACGAGGTGCCCACGAGGTAGGGGGCGCGCCCTCCACCCTCGTGGAGCCCTCGTGTCCTTTCCAGATTGCTGCTTATTTTTCTATTTTTCTAAATATTCCAAAACGGACTTAAAAACTGTTTTGGAGTCGGTTTACCTACCGTACCACATACCTATTCCTTTTCAGAGTCTGAAACATTCCGGAAAGTGTCCCTTATGTACTCCTCAAGGGTTATGGTTTCAATAACATTGGTTTCAACATTTATGGGATTACCTGAGATATAATGTTTGATTCTTTGACCATTTACCACCTTCGGATTTGTGCCTTCGAAGTTGTTGATTTTTATGGCACCGGAATGGTAGACCTCTTCGATAACGTAAGTACCTTCCCATTTAGAGAGAAGTTTTCCTGCAAAAAAAATCTTAAACGAGAGTTGTATAACAATACATAATCACCTACATTAAACTCATGCTTTTGTATTCTTTTATCATGCCACATTTTAACTTTTTCTTTAAACAACTTGGCATTTTCGTAGGCTTGGGTTCTCCATTCATCAAGTGAGTTAATATCAAATAACCTCTTCTCACCGGCAAGTTTAAAATCATAATTTAGTTCTTTAATAGCCCAATAAGCCTTGTGTTCTAGTTCGAGAGGTAAGTGACATGCTTTTCCATAGACCATTTTATACGGAGACATACCCATAGGATTTTTATATGCAGTTCTATAGGCCCATAATGCATCATCAAGTTTCTTGGACCAATTCTTTCTGGACCTATTAACAGTCTTTTGCAAAATTAATTTGAGTTCTCTATTACTCAATTCTACTTTACCACTAGACTGAGGGTGATAAGGGGATGCAATTCTATGATTAACATCATATTTAGCAAGCATTTTACGGAAAGCACCATGAATAAAACGTGAATCACCATTAGTCATTAAATATCTAGGGACTCCAAACCTTGGAAAGATAACTTCTTTAAGCATTTTAATAGAAGTGTTATGATCAGCACTACTAGTTGGAATAGCTTCTACCCACTTAGTAACATAATCAACAGCAACTAAAATATGAGTATAACCATTAGAGGAAGGAAAAGGTCCCATATAGTCAAAGCCCCAAACATCAAATGGTTCAATAACAAGTGAATAATTCATAGGCATTTCTTGACGTCTACTAATATTACCAATTCTTTGACATTCATCACAAGATAAGACAAACTTACGGGCATCCTTGAAGAGAGTAGGCCAATAAAAACCAGATTGTAGTACCTTATGTGCAGTTCTATCTCCAGCATGGTGCCCTCCATAAGCTTCGGAGTGACACTTGCGTAGGATCTGTTCCTGTTCATGCTCAGGTACACAACGTCTAATAACACCATCTACTCCTTTATAAAGATGTGGGTCATCCCAAAAGTAATGCCTCAAATCATAGAAGAACTTTTTCTTTTGCTGGTATATGAAACTAGGTGGTATAAACTTAGCAACAATGTAATTAGCATAATCAGCATACCATGGAGCAGTATGAGAAGCATTTATGACATTTAATTGCTCATCAGGAAAGCTATCATCAATAGGTAGTGGGTCATCAAGCACATTTTCTAACCTAGACAAGTTGTCTGCAACTGGGTTCTCAACTCCTTTTCTATCAACAATATGTAAATCAAATTCTTGTAGCAAGAGAACCCATGTAATAAGTCTAGGTTTAGCATCTTTCTTTTCCATAAGATATTTAATAGCAGCATGGTCAGCGTGAATAGTTACTTTAGAATCAACAATATAAGGTCTAAACTTATTACAGGCAAATACAACTGCTAAGAATTCTTTTTCAGTAGTAGCATAATTTCTTTGAGCATTGTCTAGAGTTTTACTAGCATATTAAATAACATTTAGTTTCTTATCACCTCTTTGTCCTAGAACAGCACCTACAACATAATCACTAGCATCGCACATAATTTCAAAGGGTAAATCCCAATCAGGTGGCTGAACAATAGGTGCAGAGATCAATGATTTCTTAAGTATTTCAAATGCTTCTACACAATCATCATCAAAGACAAATGGTATATCTTTTTGTAATAAATTAGTCAGAGGCCGAGAGATTTTTGAGAAGTCCTTAATGAACCTCCTATAAAAACCGGCATGACCAAGGAAACTTCTTATACCTTTGATGTCCTTGGGACATGGCATCTTTTCAATAGCATCAACCTTGGCTTTATCAACTTCAATACCTCTTTCAGAAACTTTATGCCCCAAGACAATACCTTCATTAACCATAAAGTGGCACTTTTCCCAATTCAAGAAAAGATTAGTTTCTTCACATCTCTGCAAAACTTGATCAAGGTTGCTCAAGCAATCATCAAAAGAAGATCCATAGACGGAAAAGTCATCCATGAAAACCTCACAAATCTTTTCACAAAAGTCAGAGAATATAGCCATCATGCATCTTTGAAAGGTAGCAGGTGCATTACATAAACCAAAAGGCATACGACTATAAGCAAAAGTACCAAAAGGGCATGTAAAAGTAGTCTTTGATTGATCTTTGGCTGACACAGGTATTTGAGAGAAACTAGAATAACCATCTAGAAAGCAAAAATGTGTATGTTTGGATAATCTTTCTAGCATTTGATCGATATAAGGAAAGGGGTAATGATCTTTTTTAGTAGCCTTATTTAATTTGCGGAAATCAATTACCATCCTATAACCAGTAATAATTCTTTGAGGAATCAATTCATCTTTATCATTAGGAACAACAGTAATACCTCCCTTCTTAGGGACACAATGGACAGGGCTTACCCACTAACTATCAGCAACGGGGTAAATTATACCTGCCTCCAGGAGCTTTAGTATCTCCTTCCTTACCACTTCTTTCATTTTAGGATTCAGCCGGCGTTGATGATCACGAACTGGTTTAGCATCTTCTTCCAAATTAATTTTATGTTGACATAGAGTGGGACTAATGCCCTTAAGATCATCAAGAGTATACCCAATAGCAGCACGGTGCTTCTTCAGAATTTTCAATAATCTCTCTTCTTCATGTTCTGAAAGGTTAGCACTGATAATAATAGGCTATATTTTTTTCTCATCAAGATAAGCATATTTAAGAGTATCTGGTAATGGTTTAAGCTCAAACACGGGATCACCCTTGGGTGGAGGAGGATCTCCTAGGATTTCAACAGGTAAACTATGTTTCAGAATAGGTTCCTGTTTAAAGAATACTTCATCTAATTCCCTTCTTTCATTCATAAACATATCATATTCATGGTCTAGAAAATATTGTTCTAAAGGATCACTAGGAGGTACGACAATAGAGGCAAGACCAATAATTTCATCTTTACTAGGTAATTCTTCTTCACGATGTTGTCTACTAAATTTAGAAAAATTAAATTCATGAGTCATATCATCTAAACCGACAGTAACAACATCTCTTTTGCAATCTATGGTAGCATTAATAGTATTTAAGAAGGGTCTACCAAATATAATGGGACAGAAGCTATCTTGTGGGGAACGAAGAACAAGAAAATCAGCAGGATATTTAGTTTTCCCACACAAGGCTTCAACATCTCTAACAATTCCCATTGGTGAAATAGTATCTCTATTAGCGAGTTTAATTGTGACATCAGTATCTTCTAACTCAGCAGGTGCAATGTCATGCATAATTTTGTTGTATAAGTCAACAGGTATTGCACTAGCACTAGCACCCATATCACATAAGCCATGATAACAATGATCTCCTATTTTAACAGAAATAACATGCATGCCTATCACAGGTCTAGGTTTATCTGCATCACGAGGTTTAGCAATTCTAGTAGTTTCATCACAGAAATAAATAACATGCCCATCTATATTATCAGAGAAGAGATCTTTAACAATAGCAATATTAGGTTCAACTTTAACTTGCTCAGGAGGTGTATATGTTTTAATATTGCTTTTACGAACCATAGTTGAAGCTTTAGCATGATCCTTTATCCTAACAGGGAAAGGTGGTTTCTCAACATAAGAAGTAGGAACAATAGGATCATTATAAGTAATAGTCTTTTCTTCAACTTTAATAGGTGCAACTACTTTTACTTCTATGGGAGGATGATATTTAAACCACTTCTCCTTGGGGAGATCAACATAAGCAGCAAAAGATTCACAGAAAGAAGCTACTATCTCAGAGTCAAGTCCATATTTAGTGCTAAATTTACGAAAAATATCAGTATCCATAAAAGATTTAACACAATCAAAACTAGGTGTCATACCTGACTCCTTACCATTGTCGAGGTCCCAATCTTCAGAGTTGTGTTTAATTCTTTCCAATAAATCCCATTTGAATTCAATAGTCTTCATCATAAAAGAGCTAGCACAAGAAGTATCAAGCATGGTGCGATTGTTATCAGAAAGCCGAGCATAAAAATTTTGAATAATCATTTCTCTTGAGAGCTCATGATTGGGGCATGAATATAACATTTATTTAAGCCTCCCCCAAGCTTGAGCGATGCTTTCTCCTTCACGAGGCCAAAAATTATATATATAATTTCGATCACGATGAACAAGATGCATAGGATAAAACTTTTGATGAAATTCCAATTTCAATCGTTTGTAATTCCAAGACTCCATATCATCACATAGCCTATACCATGTCGATGCATCTCCCCTCAAAGATAAGGGAAAGACCTTCTTCTTAACAACATCTCCGGGTACACCTGCAAGCTTAAATAATCCACAAACTTCATCCACGTATATTAGATGCTCATCAGGATGTTTTGTTCCATCTCCCAAAAAAGGATTAGCTAGCAGTTTTTCTACCATACCCAAAGGAATTTCAAAGCAAGCATTTTCATTTTCAGTAGGTTCAGTAGGTTGAGGAGAAACTCTTTGCTCTACTGGTCGGGGTGAAGATACCCCGAACAAGCCCCTCAGAGGATTACTTTCCATAGTAACAAGTCACCGTAAATTTCAGCACACTATATAAATTTTTCCTTACCAAAGGCGCTTCACTCCCCGGCAACGGCGCCAGAAAAGAGTCTTGATGACCCACAAGTATAGGGGATCTATCATAGTCCTTTCGATAAGTAAGAGTGTCGAACCCAACGAGGAGCAGAAGGAAATGATAAGCGGTTTCCAGCAAGGTATTCTCTGCAAGTACTGAAATAAGTGGTAACAGATAGTTTTGTGATAGGATAATTTGTAACAAGCAACAAGTAACAAAAGTAAATAAGGTGTAGCAAGGTGTCCCAATCCTTTTTGTAGCAAAGGACAAGCCTGGACAAACTCTTATATGGTGTAAAGCGCTCCCGAGGACACATGGGAATATCGTCAAGCTAGTTTTCATCACGCTCATATGATTCGCGTTCGGTACTTTGATAATTTGGTATGTGGGTGGACCGGTGCTTGGGTGCTGCCCTTACTTGGACAAGCATCCCACTTATGATTAACCTCTATTGCAAGCATCTACAAATACAACAAAAGTATTAAAGTAAACCTAACCATAGCATGAAACATATGGATCCAAATCAGCCCCTTACGAAGCAACGCATAAACTAGGGTTTAAGCTTCTATCACTCTAGCAACCCATCATCTACTCATTACTTCCCAATGCCTTCCTCTAGGCCCAAATAATGGTGAAGTGTCATGTAGTCGATGTTTACATAACACCACTAGAGGAGAGACAATATACATCTCATCAAAATATCGAACGAATACCAAATTCACATGACTACTAATAGCAAGACTTCTCCCATGTCCTCAGGAAAAAAAAGTAACTACTCACAAAGCATAAACATGTTCATAATCACAGGGGTATTAATATGCATATAGGATCTGAACATATGATCTTCCACCAATTAAACCAACTAGCATCAACTACAAGGAGTAATTAACACTACTAGCAACCTACTAGCACCAATCCCGGACTTGGAGACAAGAATTGGATACAAGAGATGAACTAGGGTTTTGAGATGAGATGGTGCTGATGAAGATGTTGATGGAGATTGCCCTCTCCCGATGAGAGGAGTGTTGGTGATGACGATGGCGATGATTTCCTCCTCCGGGAGGGAAGTTTCCCCGGCAGCACAGTCCCGCCAGAACCCTAGATTGGTTCCGCCAAGGTTCCGCCTCGTGGCTGTGGAGTTTCGTCCGAGAAGATGGCTTCTGATTTTTTTTCCCATCGAAAGTGTCCATATAGCAGAAGATGGTCACCGGAGGGCCACTAGGGGGCCCACGAGGTAGGCAGCACGCCCAGGGGGGTAGGGCGCGCCCCCCACCCTCGTGGGCAGGGTGTGGCCCCCTGGTGAAGTTCTTGCGCTCAATGTTTTTTATATATTTGGAAAACATCATCCGTGAAGTTTCAGGACTTTTGGAGCTGTGCTGAATAGGTCTCTAATATTTGCTCCTTTTCCAGCCAGAATCCCAGCTGCCGGCATTCTCCCTCTTTATGTAAACCTTGTAAAATAAGAGAGAATAGGCATAAGTATTGTGACATAATGTGTAATAACATCCCATAATGCAATAAATATTGATATAAAAGCATGATGCAAAATGGACGTATCAATGGTCAAGACATGATGTGATATAATTTGTTGTATGAGATAATCGTGTTTTGTTAAAGTTATCGGCAACTAGCAGGAGGCTTATGGTTGTCTCTTTATTTCATAAGATGCAAACGCTATATAATTGCTTTACTTTATCGCTATGCGATAGCAATAGTTGCAAAAGCAATAGTTCGCAAGACGACCGTGTGATGACACGTTGATAGAGATCAAGATGATGGAGTTCATGGTGTCATGCCGGTGATGATGGAGATCATGATGGTACTTTGGAGATGGAGATCAAAGGCACAAGATGATGATGGCCATATCATGTCACATATTTTAATTGCATGTGATGTTTATCTTTTATGCATCTTATTTTGCTTAGTACGGCGGTAGCATTATAAGATGATCCCTCACTAAATTTCAAGGTATAAGTGTTCTCCCAGAGTATGCACCGTTGCGATAGTTCATCGTGCCGAGACACCACGTGATGATCGGGTGTGATAAGCTCTACATTCACATACAATGGGTGCAAGCCAGTTTTGCACGTGCAGAATACTCGGGTTAAACTTGACGAGCCTAGCATATGCAGATATGGCCTCAGAACATGAGACCGAAAGTTCGAACATGAATCATATAGTAGATATGATCAACATAGAGATGTTCACCATTGAAAACTACTCCATCTCATGTGATGATCGGACATGGTTTAGTTGATATGGATCACGTGATCATTTAGATGACTAGAGGGAAGTCTATCTAAGTGGGAGTTCTTAAGTAATATGATTAATTGAACTTTAATTTATCATGAACTTAGTCCTAATAGTATTTGCAAATTATGTTGTAGATCAATAGCTTGCGATGTAGCTCCTCGTTTATTTTTGATATGTTCCTAGAGAAAAATAAGTTGAAAGATGATAGTAGCAATGATGCGGACTAGATACGTGATCTGAGGATTATCCTCATTGCTGCACAGAAAAATTATGTCTTTGATGCACCGCTAGGTGACAGAGCTATTGCAGGAGCAAATGCAGACGTTATGAACGTTTGACAAGCTCGGTATGATGACTACTTGATAGTTTAGTGCACCATACTTTACGGCTTAGAATCGGGACTTCAAAATGTTTTGAAACACCATGGAGCATATGAGATGTTCCAAGAGTTGGAATTGGTATTTCAGACTCATGCCCGAGTCGAGAGGTATGAGACCTCTGACAAGTATTTTTTTTCCTACAAGATGGAGGAGAATAGCTCAACCAGTGACCATGTGCTCGGAATGTCTGAGTACTACAATCACTTGAATCAAGTGGGAGTTAATCTTTGAGATAAGATAGTGATTGACAAAGTTCTCTAGTCACTATCACCAAGTTACTGGAACTTCATGATGAACTATAATATGCAAGGGATTACGAAAGCGATTCCCCAAGCTCTTCGCGATGCTGAAATCAGCGAAGGTAGAAATCAAGAAAAGCATCAAGTGTTGACGGTTGACAAGACCACTAGTTTCAAGTAAAAGGGCAAGGGAAATAAAGGGAACTTCAAGAAGAATGACAAGCAAGTTGCCACTCCCATGAAGAAGCCCAAAGCTAGACCCAAACCTGAAACTGAGTGCTTCTACTGCAAAGGAAATGGTCACTGGAAGCGGAACTGCCCCAAATACTTGGCGGATAAGAAGGATGGCAAATTGAACAAAAGTATATATGATATACATGTTATTGATGTGTACATTACTAGTATTCATAGTAACCCCTAGGTATTTGATACTGGTCCGGTTGCTATGATTAGTAACTTGAAACAGGAGTTATAAAATGAACAAAGACTAGTTGAGGGCAAGGTGACAATGTGTGTTGGAAGTGATTCCAAGGTTGAGTAAGATCACCATCGCACACTCCCTTTACCTTCGGGATTAGTGTTGAACCTAAAATAAATGTTATTTGGTGTTTGCGTTGAGCATAATATGATTGGATCATGTTTATTGCAATACGGCTATTCATTTAAGTCAAAGAATAATTGTTATTCTGTTTACATGAATAAAACCTTCTGTGGTCATACACCCAAGGTGAATGGTTTATTGAATCTTGATTGTAGTGATACACATATTCATAATATTGAAGCCAAAAGATGCAAGGTTAATAATGATAGTGCAACTTATTTGTGGCACTGCCGTTTAGGTCATATTGGTGTAAAGTGCATGAAGAAACTCCATGCTCGTGGGCTTTTGGAATCACTTGATTGTGAATCACTTGATGCTTATGAACCATGCCTCATGGGAAAGATGAATAAGACTCCGTTCTCTGGAACAATGGAACGAGCCACTGACTTATTGGAAATAATACATACCGATGTATGCGGTACGATGAGTGTTGAGGCTCACGACGGGTATCGTTATTTTCTGAACTGCACAGATGATTTGAGCAGATATGGGTATATCTACTTAATGAAACACAAGTCTGAAACATTTGAAAAGTTAAAAGAATTTAAGAGTGAAGTTGAGAATCATTGTAACAAGAAAATAAAGTTTCTACGATCTGATCATGGAGGTGAATATTTGAGTTACGAGTTGGCCTTCATTTGAAACAATGTGAAATAGTTTCACAACTCACGCCACCTGGAACACCACAGCGTAATGGTGTGTTCAAACATCGTAACCAAACTTTATTAGATATGGTGCGATCTATGATGTCTCTTACTGATTTATCACTATTGGTTTGGGGTTATGCATTAGAGACTGTTGCATTCACGTCAAATAGGGCACCGTCTAAAAATCCATTGAGACGACACCGTATGAACTGTGGTTTAGAAAGAAACCTAATCTGTCGTTTCTTAAAGTTTGGGGTTGCGATGCTTATGTGGAAAAGTTTTAGCCTGATAAGCTCAAACCCAAATCGGAGAAGTGCGTCTTCATAGGATACCCAAAAGAAACTGTTGGGTACACCTTCTATCACAGATCCGAAGGCAAGATCTTTGTTGCTAAGAGTGGATCCTTTCTAGAGAAGGAGTTTCTCTCGAAAGAAGTGAGTGGGAGGAAAGTAGAGCTTGATGAGGTAATTGTACCTTCTCTCGAATTAGAAAGTAGCTCATCACAGAAATCAGTTCCAGTGAGGCCTACACCAATTAGTGAGAAAGTTAATGTTGATGATCATGAAACTTCAGATCAAGTTACTACCGAACCCCGTAGGTGAACCAGAGTACGATCCGCACCAGAGTGGTACAGTAATCCTGTTCTGGAATTCATGTTGCTAGACCATGATGAACCTACGAACTATGAGGAAGCGATGATGAGCCCAGATTCCGACAGATGGCTTGAGGCCATGAAATCTGAGATAGAATCCATGTATGAGAACAAAGTGTGGACTTTGGTGGACTTGCCCGATGATCGGCAAGCCATTCAGAATAAATGGATCTTCAAGAGCAAGACGGACGCTGATAATAGTGTTACTATCTACAAAGCTCGACTTGTCGAAAAGGGTTTTTGACAAATTCAAGATGTTGACTATGATGAGATTTTCTCACTTGTATCGATGCTTAAAGTCTGTCCGAATCATGTTAGCAATTGCCACATTTTATGAAATCTGACAAATGGATATCAAAACTGTGCTCCTTAATGGATTTATTGAAGAAGAGTTGTATATGATACAACCAGAAGGTTTTGTCAATCCTAAAGGTGCTAACAAAATGTGCAAGCTCCAGCGATCCATCTATGGACTTGTGCAAGCATCTCGGAGTTGGAATATACGCTTTGATAAGTTGATCAAAGCATATAGTTTTATACAGACTTGCGGTGAAGCCTGTATTTACAAGAAAGTGAGTGGGAGCACTACAACCTTTCTGATAAGTATATGTGAATGACATATTGTTGATCGGAAATGATGTAGAATTTTCTGGAAAGCATAAAGGAGTGTTTGAAAGGAGTTTTTCAAAGAAAGACCCTGGTAAAGCTGCTAACATATTGGGCATCAAGATCTATAGAGATAGATCAAGACGCTTGATAAGTTTTTTAAATGAGTACATACCTTGACAAGATTTTGAAGTAGTTCAAAATGGAACTATCAAAGAAGGAGTTCTTGCCTATATTGCAAGGTGTAAAGTTGACTAAGACTCAAAACATGACCATGGTAGAAAATAGAAAGAGAATGAAAGTCATTCCCTATGCCTCAGCCATAGGTTCTATAAAGTATGTTGTGTTGTATACCAAACCTATTGTGTAACTTGCCATGAATTTGGCAAGGGGGTACGATATTAATCCAGGAGTGGATCACTGGACAGCGGTCAAAATTATCCTTAGAAGACTAAGGAGTTATTTCTCGGTTATGGAGGTGATAAAGAGTTCATCGTAAAGAGTTGCGTCGATGCAAGCTTTTACACCGATCCGGATGACTCCGAGTGTCAATCTAGATACATATTGAAAGTGGGGGCAATTAGCTAGAGTAGCTCCATGCAGAGCATTGTAGACATAGAAAATTTGCAGAATACATACGGCTCTGAATGTGACAAACCCATTGACTAAGCTTCTCTCACAAGCAAAACATGATCACACCTTAGTACTCTTTGGGTGTTAATCACATAGCGATGTGAACTAGATTATTGACTCTAGTAAAACCCTTCGGGTATTAGTCACATGGCGATGTGAACTAATCACATAAAGATGTTAACTATTGGTATTAAATCACATGACGATGTGAACTAGATTATTGACTCTAGTGCAAGTGGGAGACTGAAGGAAATATGCCCTAGAGGCAATAATAAAGTTGTTATTTATATTTCCTTATATCATGATAAATGTTTATTATTCATGCTAGAATTGTATTAATCGGAAACTTAGTACATGTGTGAAAACATAGACAAACAGAGTGTCCCTAGTATGCCTCTACTAGACTAGCTCGTTAATCAAAGACGGTTAAGTTTCCTAACCATAGACATGTGTTGTCATTTGATCAATGGGATCACATCATTAGAGAATGATGTGATGGACAAGACCCATCAGTTAGCTTAGAATAATGACCATTTAGTTTTATTGCTATTGCTTTCATCATGACTTATACATGTTCCTCTGACTATGAGATTATGCAACTCCCGAATACCGGAGGAACACCTTGTGTGCTATCAAATGTCACAACGTAACTGGGTGGTTATAAATATGCTCTACAGTGGTGTTTGTTGAGTTGGAATAGATCAATATTAGGATTTGTCACTCCATGTATCGGAGAGGTATCTCTGGGCCCTCTCGGTAATGCTCATCACTATAAGCCTTGCAAGCAATGTGACAAATAAGTTAGTTGCGGGATGATGCATTACGGAACGAGTAAAGAGACTTGCTGGTAACGAGATTGAAACTAGGTGTGATGATACCGACGATCGAATCTCGGGCAAGTAACATACCGATGACAAAGGGAATGACGTATGTTGTTATGCGGTTTGACCGATAAAGATCTTCATAGAATATGTAGGATCCAATATGAGCATCCAGGTTCCGCTATTGGTTATTTCCCAGAGATGTGTCTCGATCATGTCTACATAGTTCTCGAACCCGTAGGGTCCGCACGCTTAACGCTTGATGACGATTTGTATTATGAGTTATGTGATTTGATGACCGAAGTTTGTTCGGAGTCCCAGATGAGATCACGGACATGACGAGGAGTCTCGAAATGGTAGAGAGGTAAATATTCGTATATAGGACGGTGCTATTTGGTCACCGGAAGTGTTCCGGGTGATACCGGGTCACCAGAAGGGGTTCCGGGCAACCTCCGGCAAAGATATGGGCTTAATGGGCGAAGTAAGGGAACACACCAGCCCACAAGGGGCTGGTGCGCCCCCTATAGTGTTGGGGAACGCAGTATTTCAAAAAAATTCCTATGATCACGCAAGATCTATCTAGGATATGCATAGCAACGAGAGGGGAGAGTGTGTCTACGTACCCTTGTAGACCGAAAGTGGAAGCGTTTAGTAACGCGGTTGATGTAGTCGAACGTCTTCGTGATCCAACCAATCCAAGTACCAAACGCACAGCACCTCCGCGATATGCACACGTACAGCTCGGTCACGTCCCTCAAACTCTTGATCCAGTTGAGGCTGAGGGAGAGTTTCGTCAACACGACAGCGTGGTGACGGTAATGATGAAGTTACCGGCGTAGGGTTTCGCCTAAGCACTACGACAATAAGACTGAGGTGTAAACCTGTGAAGGAGGGCACCGCACATGGCTAAGAGATTGTCTGTTGTGCCTTTGGGGTTCCCCCTGCCCCCGTATATAAAGGAGGGGAGGAGGAGGCCGGCCAACAAGGGGCGCGCCAGGGAGAGGGGAGTCCTACTAGGACTCCAGTCCTAGTAGGATTCGGCCCCACCCTTTTTTCCTTCTACCGGAGGGGGATAAGGGGAAGGAGAGGGAGTCGGAGAAGGAAAGGGGGTGGCGCCCCCTCCCCAAGTCCAATTCGGCCTCCTCCCTTGTGGGGGGCGCACTAGCCCCTTGTGGGCTGGTTAGCCTCACTCCTATGGCCCATTCCCCGGGGGTTCCGGTACGTCCCGGTACTCCAGAAAAATGCCCGAACCACTCGAAACCATTCTGATGTCCAAATGCAACCTTCCAATATATGAATCTTTACCTCCCGACCATTTCGAGACTCCTCATCATGTCCGTGACCTCATCCGGGACTCCGAACAACCTTCGGTCATCAAATCACATAAACTCATAATACAAATCATCATCGAACGTTAAGCGTGCGGACCCTACGGGTTCGAGAACTATGTAGACATGACCGAGACACATCTCCGGTCAATAACCAATAGCGGAACCTGGATGCTCATATTTGCTCCTACATATTCTACGAAGATCTTTATCAGTCAAACCGCATAACAACATGCGTTGTTCCCTTTGTCATCGGTATGTTACTTGTCTGAGATTCAGTCATCGGTATCATCATACCTAGTTCAATCTCATTACCGGCAAGTCTCTTTACTTGTTCCGTAATGCATCATCCCGCAACTAACTCATTATTCACATTGCTTGCAAGGCTTATAGTGATGTGCATTACCGAGAGGGCCCAGAGATACCTCTCCGACAATCGGAGTGACAAATCCTAATCTTGATCTATGCCAACTCAACAAACACCATCGGAGACACATGTAGAGCATCTTTATGATCACCCAGTTACATTGTGACGTTTGATAGCACACTAAGTGTTCCTCCGGTATTCGGGAGTTGCATAATCTCATAGTCATAGGAACATGTATAAGTCGTGAAGAAAGCAATAGCAATAAACTGAACGATCATTATGCTAAGCTAACGGATGGGTCTTGTCCATCACATCATTCTCTAATGATATGATCCCATTCATCAAAAAACGCATGTCTATGGCTAGGAAACTTAACCATCTTTTATTAACGAGCTAGTCAAGTAGAGGCATACTAGGGACACTTTGTTTGTCTATGTATTCACACATGCGCTAAGTTTCCAGTTAATACAATTCTAGCATGAATAATAAACATTTATCATGATATAAGGAAATATAAATAACAACTTTATTATTGCCTATAGGGCATATTTCCTTCATATAGGGCCAGCCACGTGGGGAGAAAGGGAAAGGAGATGAGGAAAAGGAAAGTATGAAGTAGGACTCCTGCTTCCTTCCCCTCCCCCTCCTTCCTTTCCCCCTTGTCCAAGAAATATGCCCTAGAGGCAATAATAAAGTTATTATTTATTTCCTTATATCATGATAAATGTTTATTATTCATGCTAGAATTGTATTAACCAGAAACTTAGTACATGTGTGAATATATAGACAAAGAGAGTGTCACTGGTTTGCCTCTACTTGACTAGCTCGTTGAATCAATGATGGTTATGTTTCCTAACCATGGACATGGGTTGTCATTTGATTAACGGGATCACATCATTAGAGAATGATGTGATTGACTTGACCCATCCATTAGCTTAGCACGATGATCATTTAGTTTGTTGCTATTGCTTTCTTCATGACTTATACATGTTCCTATGACTATGAGATTATGCAACTCCCGAGTACCGGAGGAACACCTTGTGTGCTACCAAATGTCACAATATAACTGGGTGATTATAAAGGTGCTCTACAGGTGTCTCCGATGGTACTTGTTGAGTTGGCATAGATCGAGATTAGGATTTGTCACTCCGATTGTCGGAGAGGTATCTATGGGCCCTCTCGGTAATGCACATCACTATAAGCCTTGCAAGCATTGTAACTAATGATTTAGTTGCGGGATGATGTATTACGGAACGAGTAAAGAGACTTGCCGGTAACGAGATTGAACTAGGTATTGAGATACCGACGATCAAATCTCGGGCAAGTAACATAGCGATGACAAAGGGAACAAAGTATGTTGTTATGCAGTTTGACCGATAAAGATCTTCGTAGAATATGTGGGAGTCAATATGAGCATCCAGGTTCCGCTATTGGTTATTGACCGGAGACGTGTCTCGGTCATGTCTACATAGTTCTCGAACCCGTAGGGTCCGCACGCTTAACATTCGGTGACGATCGGTATTATGAGTTTCTATGATTTGATGTACCAAAGGTAGTTCGGAGTCCCTGATGAGATCGGGGACATGACGAGGAGTCTCTAAATGGTCGAGACGTAAAGATCGATATATTGGACGACTATATTCGGATATAGGAAAGGTTCCGAGTGATTCGGGTATTTTTAGGAGTACCGGGGAGTTAGGGGAATACGGGGAAGAAGTATTGGGCCTCATCGGCCAAGTGGTGGAAGAGGGGAGGCAGGGCGCCCCCCCCCCTAGCCCAAACCGAACTGGACTAAGGGGCCAGCCCCCCTTTCCTCCTTTCCTCCCTCTCCTTCCTTCTCCCCTTCCCTCTTCCTTTCCTCCTCCTAGTAGGAGTAGGAAAGGGGAGTCCTACTCCTACTAGGAGGAGGACTCCTCCTCCTGGCACGCCCTAGGAGGGCCGGCTGGCCTCCCCCCTTGCTCCTTTATATACGGGGGAGGGGGGCACCCTAGAACACAACAATTGATCATTGATCTCTTAGCCTTGTGCGGTGCCCTCCTACACCATAATCCACCTCGGTCATATCGTAGCGGTGCTTAGGCAAAGCCCTGCGTCGGTAGCTTCATCAACACCGTCATCACGCCATCGTGCTGACGAAGCTCCTCCCGGAAGCTCTACTGGATCGTGAGTTCGCGGGATGTCACCGAGCTGAACGTGTGCTAAACGCGGAGGTGTCGTACATTCGGTACTGAGGATCGGTCGATCGTGAAGACGTACGACTACATCAACCGCGTTGTCATAATGCTTCCGCTTACGGTCTACGAGGGTACGTAGATGACACTCTCCCCTCTCGTTGCTATGCATCACCATGATCTTGCGTGTGCGTAGGAAATATTTTGAAATTACTATGTTCCCCAACACAAATATGGTAGGGGGGCGAATTGGACTAGGGGCCCAAGTAGGATTCCTCCTACTTGGGCGTGCCCTAGGCTGCCTCCCTCCCTCTCCCTCCTTATATACGTGGGGAGGGCACCCCTAGAACACACACCAAGTCTTCTCTTAGCCGTGTGCGGTGCCCCCCTCCACAGTTACACACCTCGATCATATCGTCATAGTGCTTAGGCGAAGCCCTGCGCCGGCAACTTCATCATCACCGTTGCCACGTCGTCATGCTGATGGAACTCTCCCACGGCCTCAACTGAATCAAGAGCTCGAGGGACGTCATCGAGCTGAACGTGTGCTGAACACAGAGGTGCCGTACGTTCGGTGCTTGGATCGGTTGGATCACGAAGACATTCGACTACATCAACCGTGTTGCTAAACGCTTCCGCTTTCGGTCTACGAGGGTACATAGACACACTCTCCCCTCTCGTTGCTATGCATCTCCTAGATAGATCTTACGTGATCGTAGGATAATTTTTGAAATACTGCATTCCCCAATACCACTCACACACAAGTTCCACGAGTCCACAATCTAATCTCATCTTTCTTTTAAAATCCCTCCCATTCAGCCATGTTGATCAGCTCAATATAGTAATTACCCAGACATACTAGTCAAAAATTGCAACACTTCCCTTGATTTTAAGAGTTAAAGATAAACAAATAGCAAAATGTTTCTAACAGGTTGTGTTTTCCATGATGTAATGACTACGATCTACTATCAACTAGAATCTATTCTTAAACACGCTTTCACAAAGTTTATTTCCAGCACAGACAAATAGCTCACTAATGAAGTTCAAGATTGTGTCAGTTATTGATACGTCCATTTTGTATCATGATTTTATATCGATATTTATTGCATTATGAGCTGTTATTACACATTATGTCACAATACTTATGCATATTCTCTCTTATTTTACAAGGTTTGCACGAAGAGGGAGAATGCCGACAGCTGGAATTCTGGGCTGGAAAAGGAGTCAATATTAGAGACCTATTCTGCACAACTCCAAAAGTCCTGAAACTCCACTGAAGTCAGTTTTGGAATATATAAAAAATATTGGGTGAAGGAAGCACCAAAGGGGGGGCACCCACCATCCACGAGGGTGGGGGGCGCCCTACCCCCCTGGGCGCGCCCCTCTCTCATGGGCCCCCTGGCAGGCCTCCGGTGCCCATCTTTTGCTATATGAAGTCTTTTGTCCTGGAAAAAATCAGAAGGAAGCTTTCGGGATGAAGCGCCGCCGTCTCGAGGCGGAACCTTGGCGCAACCAATCTAGGGCTCCGACGGAGCTGTTCTGCCGGGGAAACATCCCTCCGGGAGGGGAAATCATCACCATCGTCATCACCATTGATCCTCTCATCGGGAGGCGGTCAATCTCCATCAACATCTACACTAGCACCATCTCATCTCAAACCCTAGCTCATCTCTTCTATCCAATATTTGTCTCAAAACCTCAGATTGGTACATGTGGGTTGCTAGTAGTGTTGATTACTCCTTGTAGTTGATGCTAGTTGGTTTATTTGGTGGAAGATCATATGTTCAGATCTTTTATGCCTATTATTACCCCTCTGATTATGAACATGCATATGATTTGTGAGTAGTCACGTTTGTTCCTGAGGACATGGGGGAAGTCTTGCTATAAGTAGTCATGTGAAATTGGTATTCGTTCGATATTTTGATGAGATGTATGTTGTCTCTCCTTTAGTGGTGTCATGTGAATGTCGACTACATGACACATCACCATTATTTGGGCCTAGGGGAAGGCATTGGGAAGTAATAAGTAGATGATGGGTTGCTAGAGTGACAGAAGCTTAAACCCTAGTTTATGTGTTGCTTCATAAGGGGCTGATTTGGATCCACATGTTTCATGCTATGGTTAGGTTTACCTTAATACTTCTTTTGTAGTTGTGGATGCTTGCAAGAGGGGTTAATCATAAGTGGGATGTTTTTCCAAGTAAGGGCAGTACCCAAGCACCGGTCCACCCACATATCAAATTATCAAAGTAACAAACATGAATCATATGAGCATGATGAAAACTAGCTTGACGATAATTCCCATGTGTCCTCGGGAGCGTTTTCCTTTATATAAGAGTTTGTCCAGACTTGTCCTTTGCTACAAAAAGGATTGGGCCATCTTGCTGCACCTTATTTACTTTTATTACTTGTTACCCGTTACAAATTACCTTATCACAAAACTATCTATTACCGATAATTTCAGTGCTTGCAGAGAATACCTTACTCAACACCGCTTGTCATTTCCTTCTACTCCTCGTTGGGTTCGACACTCTTACTTATCGAAAGGACTGCGATAGATCCCCTATACTTGTGGGTCATCAGTTATATTAACGAGTGGACTCGGAGACTATTCTCCAACGCCAAAATCCAACACCATGCCGCTCTATGGACCATCCTTCACCTGGACATCGCTTAGGAGCATCGAAGCCTTTCACCTGCTGAAATTGACCTCTGCTCTAGGCTAAAGAAGATGATCTTTTGCTTAGCTCTGCTCTAGCGTGCGCGTAAGAAACAATGTGCGAGATTGGCCAACCTCAAGTCGGGTGATGACAATACCAAGTTCTTCCACCGCTGGGTTAATGCAAGGCATAGAAAAAACCACATCTATCGGATCAAGCACAACCATGGATGGGTCACTGAGCATGACCACAAGGAGAGCATCATCCATTCTCATTTCTCTCATATTATGGGCAAACGTGGGACTACGATCGATGACTTCAAGTGAGCAAAGCTCAACATGGAGCCCCAAGACTTGACATCTCCTGGGGAGCCCATCTCTGAGCAGGAGGTTAGGGAGGCCATTAACCAAATGCCAAGAGACAAGGCGTCGGGACCGGATGGGTTCAGAGGTCTCTTCTTCAAAAAGTGTTGGGACATCATGAAGGTAATCCCCTCCTTTGGAAGTCTGTGCACTGCACACCTTCACTGGCTAAACTCTGTGAATGTTGTTCTTCTTCTGAAGAAGGGGGAGGCTGAGGAAATCGGTGACTATCGCCCCATCAGCCTTATCCATGTGGTGGCCACAATTATTGTGAAAGTCCTCGCCTCAAGAATTGTCGGCTACATGCACACACTTGTTTCGCATGCCAAAGTGCATTTATCAAGACAAGAAGCATTCACGACAACTTCATGTATGTCAGAAATCTTGCATGCTAGTTGCATAAATCAAAGAGACCCACGCTGATGTTCAAACTTGACATTTGGAAGGCTTTTGACTCGGTAAGATGGGAATACCCGCTTGACCTTATCGAGTGGAGGGGCTTCCCTACCATTTCCCGTGACTGGCTTGTTGTGTTGCTTTGCACCTCTCTTCCCGCATCATGCTGAATGGCATTGCGGGCTAACCTATTGTGTATGGAGGTCTCGATGTGCTTAACACGAAGAAATTTGCATGGGCAGTGAGACTAAGATGGCTCTGGTTTGAATGGAAGGAGCATGCAAAGATGTGGGTTGAGTTGGGGAACCCTTGTGACGAGAAAGAGTATGATTTTTCCTATTCCTTCACAACCATCATAGTGGGAGATAGTGCACATGCGTCTTTCTGGGACGCCCCTTGTGTGCATGACCAAAAGCCCAAGGACATCGTGCCCCTCATCTATGAGGCATCCGCAAGGAAAAATGAGAAGATAAGGGGAGCCCTAAAAGATTATGCTTGGGTATCCAAAATCAAGAGAACTGTTGCCTCCTCGCTTACGCATTTCCACCAATTCGTCCAGCTCTGAGTCAGCATCCGCGACTTCCAGCTCCATGGGGACATGGTACACGGCATCGTGTGTAAACACACGGAGAATGGTCTCTATTCCGTGGAGTCTGCCTACAAGGCACAATTCCTTGCCATGATTCGCTCTCCGATGGAGCACATGATTTGGAAAGCTTGGTCACTGCTAAAAGTGAAATTCTTTACGTAGCTAGCCATGCAAAACCGGATTTGGACCGCGGATAGATTGGCCAAGAGAGGTTGGCCAAACTATAGACTTTGCCCTCTCTGCAAGCGTGAGAATGAAATTGTCGATCATCTACTATTCAAGTGCCAGTTCACATCTAGACTCTAGGAAATGCTCAAAGCATGGCTTCAGCTGGACAGCATCGATACATTGTCTTGGCCTCTACTTAGCTCCACCAAGGATTGGTGGATTATTCTTGCGGAGTACAACATCCTCAATAGGAGTGGCATGGCTTCGCTTGTAATGTTAACCTGTTGGGTTGTTTGGATTGAGAGAAACGCTTGTGTGTTTCGCGGCAAAAGTGCACCGCCCTCAGTTCTTTGAGCACCATCAAAGGGGAGATGGCACACTGGATAACCGCGGGCGCAAAAAAGTTGAAATCTATCATACCGGGAGAGTAATCCGTTTTGTATTCTTGGGGAGTGTTGTAACTCGTGTAAACTCTATTCTTCTTCTCTTTATTTTTGCGAAATATTCTTCTTCTTCTTAATTAATTTTTTTTTGATTTTGCTAACCACATGTCCCATGCGGTCTCTTCTTCTTAATTAAGGGACAAAAAAACTTCGGTAGCACAGGATATTTCCCCCCGTGATAGTTTCTACGTTCAAACAAGGCATGCGCATGGAATCAATAGTGTTTTGCTCCTAATTTGTCCAAGTTCGAAATAAAACTATAACTATACAGAGAGTAATAGAAAAAAAAGTGGCATGCATGGACACGTGAGAAGAATTGGGATCACGCGAACAAGGATCAAACTTGTTGCTGCAACAAGGAAAACGGGTGGGTACATCGCGGTCAGAAACCAGGCATGCCAGTTTTGACGCGGCGCCGTGGTTTGTCAAAACCAGAAAAAAGAAACAGTTGACGTCGCGTTGGACTTCTGACAGTAGAATAGCGTACATTCATTCTAAACCCTGAAATTGGCAACCTATCGCTACTATGCGGACGTTGGTTCGGAGTCAAAAGCGTACGTCGGTGGGCGCCGCACGAACCGATGATCTCCTGGTGGCGAGCACGCCTCCCCCTCGCACAAAAGCTCCTGACCTGCACCAGCACCAGCACCACTAGCGCATGCAACAGAGCGATGGTTGGTCGGTCCAACGGACGGCTCGGGCGCAAGCATCACTGCCGGGGCGACACGACAAAGCGAGAATGCAGAAGCCAGGTTCATGATGGTTTGCCGGTGCCGGCACAAAGGGTCGGGTCGGCCATAGAAAATGGATGGGGCGGGCGCCACAGCGAATCCAACCAAAACCTTGGGCACGCCGAAAGACGATGCGCCAGCCCAGAGCCGCGTCATGGGATCCCTTCGGTTTCCCCGGGCACCGGCGCCAACTCGGGCGCATGCGCGCAGCATCCTCCCAGGCCACAGGTCTGATGAAAAGCACAAGCCATATTCAAATGTTTCCATGGAGAAATCGGGTGAAAGAGAGAAGAATTAGCCACGTCAACCATGCGAGATTGGTGTGTGTGTGTGATCGCATCCGTGAGATGAGATAGATAGAAAACTAGCGTCTCCACCGGTTGCCTCTGCCGCTCTGCGTATCTTAACCCGGGAAAGCGACCCCCCACCGTTGATTCCTTGGGGGGGAAAGCGAAAAGGAGATGCTTTCATGTATAAAAAAAATGATGAAAGGTCGTGGTGATGACCGTGAACAGACGACGAAGATCGTGGCGGTGACGATGAAAGAGAGAAGAGAGAGAGAGAGAGAGAGAATCAACAACTCTAAAGTTGCAAGGGGCATGTGACAGCTGAATATAGTGTAGACACCGGAACAAATCCATGTATGCCAATTTGGCGAGACCTTATTTATTCATTTGGAAAGGTTGGCGAAACCTTCCAGGCGGATCGAGCGGCAGCGACATGTATTATTGCCTTCACGCGATACTTACTTAATCATGTACACTTGCAATCTGCCTGTCCTAGAATGGGAACAGGCACAACATTTAGTACATAGATCAGTCATGCAATTAGCAGCAGTAGCATTTTGCAGTTATGCTCAGAAATCTGACTGGACCAAGAAACATGGCCAGTCTAACAACACAATCAAGTCAGAATTGAGAGTAGTACCATAGAAACTAGGATAACAGCAGAGCAAGAAAACAGAAGTCTCTGACAAGTAACACAAACTAGGAAGGGCGTTGCTATACACACGACAAGATTTGAGCCGATGGCTGCACGATCCAACGTGGAGGGCCAGGAATGAGTGTGCACACAGGAGGTTATTTGTTTTTCTTTTTTTAGCTGATGCTAGTGCTGTTGAAGAGGAACATCGTTTGCAGATCGTGCGTAAAGTGTCGTCCCTCAAGCAATTTCGAACTAGGAAAATGGAAACAAAACCTCTGATCTCATTTCAGCACAACCGGTTTCATCCGCAGCATCAAAGTCTCATTTAGCACCAGGGAGAGAAAAAAAATTACCCATGGGAAGACTGGACG
This sequence comes from Triticum dicoccoides, assembly GCF_002162155.2. Classification (NCBI taxonomy): domain Eukaryota; kingdom Viridiplantae; phylum Streptophyta; class Magnoliopsida; order Poales; family Poaceae; genus Triticum; species Triticum dicoccoides. Next base: position 353,719,771 of record NC_041380.1, read on the forward strand.
ACACACAAACCACTCTCGGACGTAGCTGACCACACAGACCCTGAGACTACAGTTCTTTACACAGACGTTTCATCCGTTGCATACCAGAGCCCAACTTGATAATAGGATTGGGCTGCAAGCTGCGTTCCTCTACAACTCTAGCAGTGCAAGCACCACCACTACAACTACGACGACGATCGCATCTCCGAGATCTTGCCGGTCACCACCTTCTCTTGCTGAAAGCCCTTGGGATACACAAGCACCGAGTCGACGCACAGGCCGCCTTTCGTGTGCGTGCAGTCGATCTGCGCCATCGAGAACTTCAGCTTCAGTGCCTGGCCAGGATTCGTGGAAACAAAATCGCCTGCATGGTACAGAACCCAGCTCCCGGGCTCATCCAGGTAGCATTGAGATAATGCATTCTGGCCGTCCGAGGTGGAGAGCTGGAAGCGCACCGGCTTCTTGTTCCAGCCGTGGACGTTCTCGGTGCTGCACACACGGCGTCCAAACCGCTTGCTGAACTTCCCAAGATGAACCCTGAAGTATAAACTGTAGGTTCCCACGGGGAAGCAGAAATCGAGCTCCCCAACCACTTCAAACCACCAGATTTGCTGAAGGTATGCCACGGACTGGAACCTGCATGAGCATATTGCGTATGCATAGGTCAGATAACAATTCCAGGAACACGGCATCATGCATTCTATTTGTGTTAGGATATAATTACATTGAAAGATACTGCACAGATGTAAACATTTGCTCGAGGTATCACAGTCTGATACTATCTTCCACTGGCACAGAGTAGGTACATACATCTACTGCCATCATTTGGAAGGACTGCGTCTACATTAGCTTTTTGATAGCGAATAGCGCTGATAAGATAAAAGCAGTCATCACTCTATGTTGAATTTATGCGTCTGCCAGAGCAGCAAGCGAGTGAGCTTATATAAAACTAATCATCTACTCCTATAATAGTGTTTATGTTCTGAACAACGGACAAATTTTTCATGTATTAAATGTAGAGGAGCATAATTCTCAAATGCCTCTTGTGCTCAGGGGAAGAAGCATGCAAAAGTAGACGTGTGCTATTTCCCATCTTCTACCACAAACAACGAACAGCTCAGTCTTGTGGGTGTTCAGACTTTTAGTTGCATCGTCTGTAATAATTCTGCTGCGGCTACTTCTGGCTGGAGCCGAGAGCTGTTAACAGTGTGCTTTGGTTGCATTTGCTTTTTCAATAAAAAGTTGGGGCAGGGGGGCAACCCCTTTCGTTTCAAAAAAAAAATTTCTCGCCAATAAGTATGTTGTTTCGGCATTTAATTGCAAGTTGCAACTCAAACATCACATCTTTCTCACACAAACTGAAAAAAAATACTGTGGTCGGAGTAGTAGTAGGTGCGAGATGGAATTTTTACCTTGATTCAGTGGTCGGCATGTGTGTCCAATATCTCCTGTCATCGATGCCAGTTATGACCAGAGCTTTGGAGGATAGCGCCATACAAACCCTACCTTTGCTCTTCTCTAGCCAAAATTCCTGCAATTACAAAGCACACAAAATATAAGCCATTTAGCACTAAAAATAGTTATAACCCTTTAGACAGATAAAAAGGAACCAAGAGAGTTTTCGGTTCTGCAATTGTTTTAAATTTCAGAGAATAATTAAATCAGCTATTCAGGCTCCAATTTTAGACGTCTTTTCAGAAAAGAAAACGTACATACTATTTGCTACGGTATAAGAAAAAAAAATACTGTACATAGTTCTTCCCCTTAACACTAATTAACTCTGGAACGATTAAGATATATAAACAGATGTGGATTAAGACATCAGACTCGGAAAATAACAATGATTCAAGCACAAGACTAACTGGTTAAAATCATAGACAAGCTCATGAGAGGGTCCTGTTTGGCTTGGAAAAAAATCACACGGAAAGGGACCTATATTCCTGTGGAAGAATATCTGACCTTGGTGCCGTCGTCGAAAGAGACGGGCCTGGAGAGCCTGGCGTAGATCTCCTTGGTCCCGGCCCGGCGGCGCCGGCGCCTGCCCTCCTCGCCCCCGCCCTCGACGTACCCGATGAGGTGGCGGTAGTTCTCCGGCAGCTTGGCCTCCCACACGAAGTCGGCCCCCGCGGCGCCGCGGAAGGCGTGGTTGAGGCGCGCGAGGCGGCAGATCTCCGGCGCGTCGAGCCGCAGCAGCACCTGCGCGGCGCAGAGCTCCGGCAGGTCGCCCAGGCCCGCAGCACCCGGCGCAGCCTCCGCCGCCGCGCTGAAGAAAAAGCTCGAGACCCCCGCCCCCATGGCTCCCCGCCTCCTCCAGTCGCAACGACCCCAGAGGCCCGCCCCGCACACCCTTTGTAGCAGCAGATGGGAAACGAATCCCCGCGGAGAAGCCGATCCCCGAATCGAAGGAGCTCCTCGATCGACCAGCACCCGATTCCGCGCCCGTAATGGAAGCCCGCGATCACGCCCGCCCG
>NC_041380.1:353722483-353724178 GCF_002162155.2 Triticum dicoccoides
AACCGGAAGGACGGAGGAAGCGTCGTCGAGGGGAATAAATAGACGGCGAGCGGGGGGGAGGAAGGGGGGCGGTTAATGGGCCGTGGATAGGGTCTCATGGGCAGTTCACGCGGCCTTTCTAGTTTCTGCCCCCTGAAAGTGGTTTGTAATTACGCTTTTTTACCTTCCGAGTGGACCTGTTTGTGACGCTTCAAGGCCGCGATAATATCTCGGAGGGCACGCTCGTAAATGTCGGGACCATGGCGCGGCCCACTCGGGATTTAATGTTTAAACAGGTTGGATATGATGTGGATTAATGGCCGCCATTAGCACGGGACGTCGTCCGTGGACGCGGTCCGCTGCACGGGGCTGATGATGGGTGTGGGGTACCAGAGGGCGGTCCATGGTTACGGGCCCGTGCGGTGGGTGCAGGGAGTGGGGTACAGCTGGAGGGAGGGAAGCAGCCCCGTCGCGCCTGGAGACTTCCACGGGAGGGGCTCGCGCGGACAGGCTGGCGGGGTTATCCATTCTTATCCAAATCCGGCTCAATCACCGCATGCACACAAGCACGCAAATCGCGAGACCGCGTTGCCACGGCACGGAACTAAACTGGGACTAGGCGGGAGTGTTGATGCCCGGCATGTCGCACACGGATTTCCTTTTCTGTTTCCTAAATTTAGAACGTAGTACAGGAGTATTATGAATTAAATCTCTACTCCTAATGGACGAATTGGTTGAATAGTCCCCCCACTTTCAACCGGTTTATTTTCAACCGGTTTTTCTTCGTCCCACCTCCCACCAGCCCCTCTCATCGATTTTTCTCTTTTCTCGTCTGACGGGCAATACCCAACGTATTTATGGTAATCAATCATAATTAATCCACGTATAGTAATAAATCAATCCAGGTATGGTAAGGTCATAACTCAGGAAATTTGAATATGGTAATTATATGGTAATAAATTTAAATTACCCCAAAGGCTATCAATCCAGGTATGGTAAGGCCATAACTCGGGAAATATTAAATATGGTAATAAATTTAAATTACCACCAGGTATGGTAAGGCTATCCACGTATAGTAATAAATCAAATAGTAATAAATCATAATTAATCCACGTATAGTAATAAATCAATCCAGGTATGGTAAGGTCATAACTCGAGAAATTTTGAATATGGTAATTATATCTCTACTTTTAATGGACGAATTGGTTGAATAGTCCCCCCCACTTTCAACCGGTTTATTTTCAAGCGGTTTATTTTCAACAGGTTTTTCCGTCCCACCTCCCACCAGCCCCTCCCACCGGTTTTTCTCTTTTCTCGTCTAACGGGCAATACCCAACGTATTTATGGTAATCAATCATAATTAATCCACGTATAGTAATAAATCAATCCAGGTATGGTAAGGTCATAACTCAGGAAATTTTGAATATGGTAATTATATGGTAATAAATTTAAATTACCCCAAAGGCTATCAATCCAGGTATGGTAAGGCCATAACTCGGGAAATATCAAATATGGTAATAAATTCAAATTACCACCAGGTATGGTAAGGCTATCCACGTATAGTAATAAATCATATAGTAATAAATCATAATTAATCCACGTATAGTAATAAATCAATCCAGGTATGGTAAGGTCATAACTCAGGAAATTTTGAATATGGTAATTATATGGTAATAAATTTAAATTACCCCAAAGGCTATCAATCCAGGTATGGTA
>NC_041380.1:353724224-353724798 GCF_002162155.2 Triticum dicoccoides
TGTACAATTTTAAAAGTATTCGCATATTTAATAAAAAATCAATATAATTTTTAATTATATGTATATATTTAAAAATTCCCATATGATTTTAACTTTTTGTGTGTTTTTAACAAGTATTCACGTAGTGTATATAAAAGTGTTCATCATTTAAATAATTTTTAAAAATATGTATGGTAAATTAAATGTGAATTATCCAAAAACCATTATTATTTAAATTATACGGATGTTATGATTATTTATAAATATTATTTTTATTATAACAATATTTCTTCAAATAATGCATGAAATAGTATTAAATCAATCCAGGCATGGTAAGGTCATAACTCAGGAAATTTTGAATATGGTAATTATATGGTAATAAATTTAAATTACCACAAAGGCTATCAATCCAGATATGGTAAGGCCATAACTCGGGAAATATCGAATATGTTAATAAATTTAAATTACCACCAGGTATGGTAAGGCTATCCACGTATAGTAATAAATCATATAGTAATAAATCATAATTAATCCACGCATAGTAATAAATCAATCCAGGCATGGTAAGGTCATAACTCAGGAAATTTTGAATATG
>NC_041380.1:353725550-353813234 GCF_002162155.2 Triticum dicoccoides
TATATGGTAATAAATTTAAATTACCCCAAAGGCTATCAATCCAGGTATGGTAAGGCCATAACTCGGGAAATATCGAATATGGTAATAAATTTAAATTACCACCAGGTATGGTAAGGCTATCCACGTATAGTAATAAATCATATAGTAATAAATCATAATTGATCCACGTATAGTAATAAATCAATCCAGGTATGGTAAGGTCATAACTCAGGAAATTTTGAATATGGTAATTATATGGTAATAAATTTAAATTACCCCAAAGGCTATCAATCCAAGTATGGTAAGGCCATAACTCGGGAAATATCGAATATGGTAATAAATTTAAATTACCACCAGGTATGGTAAGGCTATCGATCCAGGTATGGCACGCCCTCACCTGATCACCTATCACAATCTCCAGCCCCACACACGCACCAAAGAACCCACCCGGCACCAAACGCAGCTCCTCTCGATCCCCTCGAGTAAACGCCGCCGCCGTCGTGCGATCTTCCTAACACAGACGCCGTCGCCGCCTCCTTCCCACCTACGGCGTCCCACGTCCATGGTGACGGCGCTCGCGTCCTACACTGACCCTCCGCCTCATATAGGTTGGTCGTTGATGGAGTGGGATGTGCCGCTGCGGTTTGGGGAGGCGAATCACGATCTGGTTGGGATCTCAGTATGGACACGTTCTCTGCGATGAAGGATGGCGCTGCCTCCCTGGCAAATGGGATCGGAGGAAGGGGCTCTACATCGTGAATGTCGGTGAGGCAGCGGCCGAAGGCGAGCCCGACAGTGAGCACGGGTGTTCGTCCCATGAAATAGGCGGCCACGGAGGGCGGATCTGAGGCCACCCCAATCGCCGGTGGCCCTTCCTCCCATCGCTCATCGCCTCCATTCTCTCTCTCCTCTAAATCTTTGTCGCCCCTGCCTGATTCTGCCGACTCCATCCGGCTCTCGCATCGACCACCACCAGCACGGCTGCGGACGAGGCGCAACCGCAGACGCCGCCGCCGCCATCCTCATCCACCTCCTCCACCATCCTTCCCAGCCGTCGTTGGGGGCACCCGCCATCTGCGCTCTAGCCCACCCGCTCCCTCCTATCCCCTCCCCCTGCCTGCCAGCCCCGTGATCCATCGCACAGATGGCAGGTACTACTGCGACCTCCTCCCCGGCGGATCCGGCCTCCTCCGATGGAGATCCATCCTGGGCACCACCTTATTCTCATGCGTGCACGTCTATATCAACGTCTCATTCCACCTCACCTGAGCCTTTACCTTCCCACCTCTGCTTCAGATCCACATCACTTTGCAAGGTATGTGCTTGATTGTTTCGAACTGGATCGATGGATTGTGCAAGGTACTTTGGGTGTTGTCATTGACGGCAATTGTCACGCCATGCTACCATCGGAGGGGCCCCTCATCGATGATTAGGGTCTTCCGAACTGCACGAGCTCCATTGAGAAGGATGTTTTTAATTCTGGTTTTGCCTACATGCTTTCTTTGCTTGTATCTACTTAGCTAATGTCTTCTTATAGATAGTAGCTGCTGAAGTGGTGATCAAAGTTGTTCACTATAAGGAAACAACCATGATAACAAAAGTGTATATTCCCTGACCTTTGACCTGAAGTACTTTTTCATTAGAAACTTGCAACAGCCAGGCATTGAAATTAGCAACAGCTTCGTACGTACTGAACTAATTTGCAGCATCACGTACTGAACTAAGTTAGGTTATGCTCATCGTTCCAACATGCTTAGTGATAACCACCTAGCAAGCTAATCAAACATGAAAAAATTTAAGTGCTACTGCTAATCGTACTATTCTGAATGTGAAAATCTATTTAATTGGCTCTTCTCTAATTGTACACTTGCATAAATCTCAGATCTTGCAAATTACAGTATAACCATAAAAGTCATGCTTTGACTCCTATAGGGCCTTTTGCACTTTAATATGACTAATAATTTGCCTTAATATCATAGATTGGATTACTACCTTTCTAAGTGAATGACATTCAAGAAGGCCATTAAATAAAACCAAGAAATCCTTCTGGTATTGGAGTGTAGGAAAGTTGAGACTATAAAACCAAAAGGTTATATTTACGTTTATTAGAGAAGGTTCTTTACTTTTTATAGGAAAACACAAAATGTTGCGATGTAGAGTCTAGGTGGTGGGCCTCCTTGATCCACTTGGTGGATGAGGGCGACTCCGGTCCTGGCACCCATAGTGCCAGTGATCCAAAAATCATAGGGCCTGGATATAGCTCTAGCAGACGTATGCGGCTTGCGCATCAAGCTTGGTCGTCTCGAGCATGGAGATAGGCGAGTTGTAGACCAAGAACTGGTACAGAGATAGGCGAGTTGTAGACAAGAGCTGGTGGGCAGCAAGAAACGCATGCACACCAAAGAACAAATCTGAGTCACATGCCTACTTCTATTGGTTTCTACAAAGAGCGGCTAGCTTAGATCTTAGACCAGTCGGTCACTGTCGAGGTCGCCAAGGTGATCTTACAGCACCGCCGTGGGGATTTCTCATGATTTTATGTAGGCAAGCCGCAAGCGGTGGTGGTGATTGGCTGGGTGGTGTCGCTACCTTGGGAAGAGACGAAGTGATGGTAAAAGTAAGCAGGATCCGATGATTCTTTCGTGGGGATAGCCAAAGTCAAGATGTCGACTACAGACTCGTCGCAGACTTGCAGTGAACCTGGATGCGGCCAGCCTGATTTGTGGATCGATGGCGGGTCTTGACTTTGTTAGGCTGGGATTGGATGGTTGCGAGGGTGGTGTGCTTGGTTGGGTTCCCATGGAAGAATGTGGCCTCCTCATGGATCTGGTCATGCCCATCCTAGAGAACATTGTGTCCCTAGCTCCCTCGAGGAGCAAGGACAGTGCAAGCGGCAGCAGGGGGTAGGGGTAGATGTGGGGAGGGATGTCGGCGGCTGCTGGTCATCATGATGAAACCCTTGACGTCCCATCTTTATCAATGGAAGTGGAAGAGCACGAAGTCGAGATTGGATAGGAGTTTGAGTTCTTTTTGGCACCGATCGGTTCCCCACTTTAGAGATGTATTTTTTTTGCGTGCGAGCAAACAGTGGGTTGATTCTAAAAGGGATAGGCACTTTTCAACAGAAGTGCATGACGGACCAAAAATATGACCTCATTTTATTCGTTTGATAGATATTGTATTATTCGTTGTTGTTCGTTCGGTGAAATTTCCTAATATTTGATTGTTGTGTTTCTAATTAGAGCACCCCATAATCACCCAATATGAGGGGATGATAAAAAGATACTGATTATAAATTTTGAAGAGCCCGTGGCAACGCACGGGCGTTATACTAGTTAAAATAAATTCTTGGGTCACGGGGTGGACGCGTTGTAGGGTGTTTGACAGGGGTTTGACAGTGGAGAGCCCGATTGTTTCTCGGAAGTTCGGTCCTTCCAACGACACTGGTCGGCTCCTACAGTCCCCGACTTTCTTTGCCGTGCATGGCTATCCACTTACGCATCAAATGAACGTTGGAAGACATGACAAATGTTTCCGATGTGTTTGCTATTGGTGCTTCCACCAAATGTATTGACACTATAGCAGAAGAGATAAAAAATTGATCGTCAAAACTGTGTAGAACGAAGAATCACCCACTAGGGTTTTTAGTTCCTACGGTGGTGAGACCGCCGAGAGTAAACTATCTCCATCCACCGTTTCTCTCCCCCCATGTGCACCTCTGCCCAGGGCTCGCCTCTAGTCGTGGTCTCCCGAGGGTACGGTGGGGTTGATCAACCCTCTCAGGGTTAGGGTTTCTCGAGTGAACTCGAGATGGCATCTCAGGAGGAGGCAGGCGGATCACGCCCAATGAAGGAACCGATCAAGGATCTTCTAAAGCGCTTCGAATTGCAGGAAGAGGAAGAGGATAACTTTGTCTGTGAGGAGGAATTCCAGGAGAACCAGGTGACGGCGAAGTGGATAGCGATCGCGAAAGTCCATACAGATAAGGGATTTAGTCCCTCTGCTTTGTACTCGGATATGAGATTTGCGTGGAACCCGGCGAAGGAACCATGATGGCGCGGGATTGAAGACAACCTATTCACGGCACAGTTCGGCTGTCTGGGTGACTAGAACACGGCGATGAACATGGGACCATGGCTCTTTCGCGATCATGGGCTTCTCATTGCGGAATATGATGGGTTTACGAATCCAACATTAGTGGTGCTTAACAAAATAGTGGTTTGGGCAAGAATCTTGAAGTTGCCTGATAATTACCTAATACCTACAGCAATCAGAGGGATGTGCAGGAAGATGGGAAAGATCGTAGAGATTCAGACTACTCTTCCAGCGGGTTTTGCAGGCGAGTTTATTCGAGTCAGAGTGGAACTTATGTCACAAAAAAGCTTATTTGGTTTGTATGGATCACAAAGCAGGAAGTCACATACTACTACCAAGTTCAATATGAGAAAGCTACCTATCTTTTATGGGCAATGTTGGGACACTGGTACCAAGAATGTGGGACGGGGGAACATGATGTATCCAAGCTTGAGTGGGGAGATTTCCTATTGGCAGATGGTGGTAGAGGCCGTGGGAGAGGTCGTGGTAGTGGACGGAATACGGGAAGAGGTAGAGGTGGTGCTGGAAGAAACGGGGATGTCTTTGGAAGGGTCCATGGCAAGGGTGATCCTACCCCTACCCCAGGTGTTATGAACATGAACATGATGACAAGCTGGCGCCATAATGCTTTGTTTAATAATGGAGGGGCCCAAAACTTGGATACAGAGGGGAACAATATCGAGAGGACCAAGACTGATCATGAAAATGTAGGAACGGTGATGGGTTCGACTTCTATGAACCTACTGGGTAAGCGCTCGGCCTCTGATTCTTTGTTAGGAAAGTCGGTGCCGAGCTCGTCCCTTGCATTAATCCCGGTGGAAGGGCTGGCAATACCAAAGCCCTCGGCCGTGACCAATCTAATGGATCATATTGAAAGAGATAGTTCGGGGGAGAATAAGCAGGAGAATGCCAACACACCTCAAAAGAATCGCAACAGGAAGAAACTGAGGGCAGAGGATGGTGGTGCAGTAGATAATTCTGATGGTGCTAAAACTCATGAGATATCGGCGTCCTCCCGTGAGGAGGATGTCCGGATGCAATGAAAATCATAGCTTGTAACTGCTGGGGGCTTGGGAACGCCCTGACAGTTCGAGCTTTGCTGGATGTCCAGCAAAGATACCTTCCCGATGTGATGTTCTTGTCGGAGACTCACCTCGATAGCTATGCGGCTAAGGTTTTACATAGAAGACTGGAGATGGATTAAAATTTTGTCTTCACAAGTGATGGAAGGAAAGGAGGATTGATCCTCTTCTGGAATAATAATGTTAAAGTCCATAAACTAGCTCTTGATGCAATGTATATTGATGTAAGAATTGAGGAAAGTAACAACGTGTCCTGGCGTCTGACTGGGATGTATGGAGAGTTTAAATGCGAAAACAAACACCTAACATGGAGTCGGATGAGACATCTCCATCAAAACAATAACCTTCCCTGGCTCATGATAGGTGACCTCAATGAGATTTAGTTTATCCATGAAAAAGATCAGGGGGGCAATCCTCGCCCTACTCAATATATGCAAGCTTTTCAGGATGCTATTGGGGACTATGAACTTCATGATCTAGGATTTCTTGGTGATAGGTTTACTTGGCGAAGAGGAAGGATACATGAGAGATTAGGTAGAGGCCTTATAAATGATACATGGGCAAATCTATTCCCTCACGAGGCCTTGGAGAACTTGGAATATAATCATTCTGATCACCGGCCGCTCCTGGTAAACACAGACTACTATGATGGTATGGGAAATAGTAGTGGTTGTGCGTGCCCAAAGATATTTGAAGCGAGATGGTTTTGCGAAAAAGATTTCTATAATCTGGTCACGGAAGCTTGGGAGGAAGCGGGTGAAACACCGGGACTGTTAGATATAGCTGCGAAGTTAAACTTGATGCATGCTAAATTCCATGATTGGGATCAGCGAGTATTGAAGAAGCCAAAGAAAAGATTATGCCAAGCTCAAAAGGAGTTGGAGAAGGTGATGGCAGGCCCGATGGATGATGAGTCTGACACAAAAAAGAAGGAATTGGCTGAGTTTTTTTGAATATGTACTGCAAGGCAACAGCCTCACAACTATTTATTGAAAACAACAAAGTAACACAGTCCTGTTACAAGTCAAATACAAGAAAAAAGAAAAAGACAGAAATACTTACAACCCAAGCAGGGTAAAACACACTAACTAAGGGAGGTTAGAGATCCAGGTTAGAAGGCTATCCTTGTATTTACATTTTATCCTATGAGAAAGAAGAGTTATGTCATGGATAAAGTTGTGCCTCCAGGCTGAAAGAAGGTCTCTCATTCCTGAAAACCTTGCCATTCCTCAAGATCCAAATGTTCCAAGTTGTTGTAAAGACCTCTTCAGTGAAGAAAAGATGCCCAAAATCCTTCCTAGCCTTTACAGCCATGTTGTAGGTTGTCATCCCAGGCTGGGGATCCCAGTGAATCTGCAAGTAATTCCAGACTCTAACACTAAAACTACAAGAGAAGAACAAATGTGCACAGTCTTCATGGATGAGATATGGACATAGGACACAAGTATGATCCTCCACATGCCAATGCCTCCTCTGTAACCTATCTTTGGTGTTTAAACGATCTCTCAGCAGAAGCCATCCAAACATTTTGATTTTCAAGGTGCATGAAGATTTCCAAATCCATTGGAAAATTGGATCTACAACAATATGTTGATGCTCATGCACATAAAAGGATTTAGGTCTGAAGCAGACTTTATGAAAAGGCCATATCCATGTGTCATGGTTTTCAGAGCAAGTATAAGCATTTGTCAATTGTTGGAGACATTCAAGTTCAGCAAAGGCTTGTGTAGAGAGGGGCAGATGCAAATTTGACAGAAACTCCTGGGAAAGCACATCAGACACTGAAAGTTGTTCATCAATAACAAAAGAGAAGAGCCTGGGAAATTTTTCACTGAGGCAAGAACCCTTAAGCTGAACCACCCATCTGTCAGTCCAAAAGAGAATAGACCTGCCATCTCCCAACAATGGATTAGCCAGTTGACAATATTTATGAGCCAATTTGAACACATCACGCCATCAAAAGGACCCACAGAGGCTGGTAGTATGAGGGACAGAGCTGCCATAGTAGGCATTCCAGATGAGACCAACCCAGGGGATGTCATGACGATTATAAAACTTGTGCAAGAACTTCATAAGTAAGGCCTCATTCTGCACCCTGAGGTTTAGCACACCAAGACCCCCTTTATTTTTTGGTAGGCATACCAAGTCCCAAGCGGCCAAAGATTGTCTTGGGGTATCAGAGTTCCCTCTCCATAGGCATTGTCTCTGGATCCTTTCAATTTGTTTCAGAATTCCAGGTGGGATGACAAGTGTGCACAGGAAATATATGGGCATTGAAGTTAAAACAGACTGGAGCAACTGCAACCTACTACCTTGGTTCAGAAAGCATGAAGTGGCAGACAATCTTCTTTCAATCCTATGCACCAGAGGCATGAGATCTTGAATTGAGGGCCTGGTAGTCCCCATGGGCAGACCCAAATAGGTAAAAGGCATGACTCCCACACGGAATTGGCTGAGTTAGTCAAATATCTATTGGAAATTGAGGAGATACAGACTATGCAGCGTTCAAGGGCAACATGGCTTACGTGTGGTGACCGAAATACAAAAAATTTACAAGCCTTTGCTTCTGCTAGGAGGAAAAGAAATTATGTCAAGAAACTGAAAGATGATGGAGGTAGTTGGCTCGAAGGTATTCCAGAATTGAATTCCCACATTCATGATTATGTTTCAAACCTCTTTACATCTGAAGTGCAACACACAGATCCCATCTTATTGCAAAAGGTGCAGACAAAGGTCACCACCCAAATGAATGACTTTTTAGTAGCTCCTTTCTCGGCTGAGGATGTTAAAAAAGCGGTGTTTAGCATAGGGGATCTGAAAGCCCCTGGCCCGTATGGTATCCATGCCATATTTTTCAAGAAGTTTTGGCATGTCATTGGAGAAGATATATCGAATGAAGTGTTGCAGGCAATCAACTCCAGAAAGATACCTGATGATTGGAATGATATGGTAATTGTAGTGATTCCGAAAGTTGAAACACTCGAGCTGGTCAGTCAGTTTCGCCCTATAAGTCTCTGTAATGTTCTCTATAAAATCATCTCCAAAATGTTAGCCTTGCATTTGAAGAACATTCTGCCTGAAATTATCTCGCCCACACAAAGTGCTTTGTACCAGGGAGGATGATTACTGATAACATTTTGATTGCTTATGAATGTGTGCATAAGATCAAGAATAAGAGAGCTGGTAATGGTCTTTGTGTAGTAAAATTGGACATGCACAAAGCATACGATAGGGTTGAATGGTCATTCTTACATGATATGATGGGTGCCTTGGGTTTGCATGAACATTGGATGGATATGATGATGGCATGTGTGACCTCTGTTAAGTACAAAGTCAGGTTTAATTCCCAAGAGACAGAAGTTGTTGTTCCCACCAAGGGTTTAAGGTAGGGAGACCCTATCTCCCAATACTTGTTCCTCTTATGTGCAGAAGGTCTTTCTAGTTTATTGTAGTATGAAGAAGAAGTTGGTGGCATTGAAGGAATCAAAGTGTGCAGAAATGCACCATCAGTATCACATCTCTTATTTGCTGATGATTCTTTGATTCTTATGACAACAGATACCTTAAATGCAACTTCCTTACAACATGCTCTAGAAACCTATTGCCAGAGTTCGGGACAGATGGTGAGTTTGAACAAATCAAGTGTCTTTTTCAGCCCAAACACCTCGGCTGCATCCAGGACTGAAATTTGTCAAATCCTTAATATTGATAATGAAGCATTATCAAATAAGTACCTTGGATTGCCTGCAATGGTGGGTGCAGACCGAAGTGATTGCTTCAGGCACTTCTGTGAAAGAATCAAGGAAAGATTAAGAGGATGGATGAAGAAACAACTATCCACAGGAGGTAAGGAAATACTTATTAAATCTGTTGCCCAAGCAATACCCGTTTTTGCAATGTCTATATTTAGTATTCCTAAAGGGATCTGCAAGGAGATCACATATATGATTGCGGAATTTTGGTGGGGAAATGAGGAGGATCATAAAAGGATGCATTGGTATACGTGGTGGAAAATGTGCTACCCTAAAAATGAAGGTGGTATGGATTTCAGGGATCTGTACTCTTTTAACTTGGCAATGCCCTCAAAGCAATGTTGGGGCCTAATTACTAACCCAGAATCTCTATGTGCTCGGGTGTTAAAGGCAAAATATTATGCAAGTGTCGACTTACTTCATGCAACACTTAAAAATGGTGCATCATTCACATGGCAGAGTGTGCTGAAGGGACTGGAGACTTTCAAGCTGGGGTATATCTGGCGCATTGGTACTGGAGAACATGTAAACATTTGGCAAGACCCATGGGTACCAGCAAGCCCAGATCGAAAGGTAATCTCAAGTCGGGGTCAATCTATCCTAACTTCAGTTAGCGAGTTGTTGGATCCCTATGCAAGAACATGGATGAGGAGCTGATAAGATCTATCTTTAACCCAGTCGATGTTCAAAGGATACTAGAGGTTGCCGCGTGCTTCGCCGTGCCGTTCTCCACTCATGGCATTAACCTTCTTTTTTCTTAGCATGTCATTGCAGTTGACTTTGTCATTTTGATTTTATCTATGTTGGCTTGGATTTTAATTATGTTCTAGCCATATTTTCTTTTCATTCATTGTCGTGTTCGGCTATTGTTTAAAATTGTATTTGTTTTGAGTGGAGAGTGGAGTTCATTGATGTGTGGTGTGGCGTTCTTCCCGTTTCATAGTCAGTGTCAGTTGGTGGTGCTTGTGTGACCCCTCTGAGAGCTCTTATTCCACGTTGAGACCATGGAATTTGCTGCTATAACACTCATATGGGCCGGCCAATGAACCTCTCGCTCACTCAGTTCGTCTCTTGCGCTTCTCGCTTAGCTTTTTTTCGCTCGCTACATTGCTAGCTTAGACAAAACCGGCTATCGGATTTTTATTTGAATTTTTTAATAAACAGGGTTTGTAATTTTTTTTAAATGTATTTTAGAAAATGTTGCGCGTTTTAAAACCATATTTTTTAGAACAATCATACATATTAGAAATATTCATGAATTTTAAACTATGTTTGTGAATTTAAAAAAAAGAAAACTAACAAAACATGTTAATGAACTTTAGAAATATTCATGAATTAAAAAATGTTGGTGGATTTTAAAAGCGCGAAGAAATAGAAACATTTCACAAGACGCATCACGTCACTATTATTTTAGAAGTGATTTGGTATACGAAGAGAGGTATGAGGTAGATACATGGATCTCTTGTTCAACTTCCCAGGAAAGATAAAATAGATGCACGCATAGTATAAAGTGTCACGTCTCTAGCCTGTTGGTTTAGTATTTATCCCGTCCAGAGTTTGACCGTTGCAATCCCACGACCTCCTACTGCTGACCATCGGGATGCATGTGCCCACGTGAGCCCCGACGTGGGAGAACATGACATATGCAAACAAAGCTTGGGCTTAAGGCGGTAAATACATCTCTTTTAGTGAATGACATGATGGTCCCTCATCCCCAATTCAGCCAGGGAGCTCTATTTCTTGGGAGCTTAGAAATTGTAAATATTACAGATCCCAATCAATACTAGCTCCTTTGATGACTTCATTGCATGGCATCCTGTACGTAATGGCATTTTGTCTGTTCGATCAACATATAAAGTTCAACGGGAGCAATCTTTTAGGGCGCATGCAAACAGGACCGGGCGTCTAGCGGGCTCTCAAACTCCGGAGATTTGGAGGAAACTTTGGAAACTCACGATCCCACGTAAAGTTTCTATCTTTTGCTGGCGGGCTCTGCACGGAATAATCCCCTTAAAATCGATACTTGTGAATCTCCATGTTGGAAGTGAAGGCGGGTGCCCAATATGTCATGGAGCGGCTGAAGATATTAAACACCTTCTGTTCGGTTGCACTCATGCGAAGGAGTTATGGAGAAACTTGGGAATATTAGAAATTGTTGAACAAGCTATGGAGGTGCAGCGATCAGGTTCGGTGGTCCTGGAAAATTTGCTTTTGATGGATGATCGACCGCTGCTCTGAACCCGAGCTTAGACATCAAACATGTGATTGCGGTGGGGGGATGGTACCTCTGGTGGATCCGTCATGAGCTTACACATAATGGTTCACCTCCACCTCCCTCCAGATGGTTTATGTCAGCGATGGCAACCGCAAACAATTTCCAGGAAGCAAATCAAAAACCCCGAGAGAACCATATTCAGAGATGGCTGAAGCCTGATCCGAAGTTTGTAAAAGTTATTCTTTGAGAATGAGAGGGCGATGGCAACAACTGCATTAATTCGAGATGATAAAGGGAATTTCTTGGCAACCGATGAAGCTATGTACCTAGGGTAGGGTCACGGGTCTGACCTAGATGCCCTCCCCAAGGTCATCGCCCTAAAGCCAGAAGCATTCGAAGGGTATCATCATCCACTCGACTAAAGACATTCCACTCGGAAGAATCAATGACACTCGACTGTCACAGAAGCCACTCGACGTACAAAAGGTCTAGAGCCACTCTGCACAAACAACAGTAGAGCGTTTACTCATAGACTTAATTGTCATTTATATCACTTAATTGCTAACGTTACCAGTAACGTTCCACTCTTAATGTACATCAAACCCTGTGTAACGGAGGGGGGCTGGGGTCCTGGCGCACTCTATATAAGCCACCCCCCTCCTCTGGGACAAGGGTGCGCATCTTTTGTAAACCCACTCACACAGACAATCCAGTCGACCACCTTAGGGCACCGAGACGTAGGCTGTTACTTCCACCGCGAAGGGCCTGAACTCGTAAACTCGTGTGAACAACTACTCCATAGCTAAGATCTTGCCTCCTCATACCTACCCCCATTCTACTATCAGTCTTAGATCCACGACAGTTGGGGCCCATCGTGGGGCAGGTGTCTTAGCAGTTTGTTGGAGAAGTTGCGATTCTTCCGATTCCCATCATCATGGTTTCTGGCGGAGGATTGGCTGAAGGCCGCGAGATCCATCTCGGCGCGCTCGTCTTCATCGCTGACGACTCCGCTTAGCTCCACGAGGCTCCACTCGACGTTGAGGCGCTCCCCATCCGCGGGGCGATGCACTTCCGCGCATGCGTCCGCAGCGTCCTTCTTCGACAGCCGTCGACTCAGTATCAGTCGGCTCCTACGACATCCTCGCTTCCCGTTGTTCGCCGGCGCTAGCAATCTAGTTGGTCGCGACTTCAGCGGTGGGTGAGACATGCGGTGGCCCGCCAATCGGCCACCCCACAAATCGCGGCGATCGAGCCCGATGAAACTCTCTACGGCATGTCTGATCTGTCGACTGGCTCCGTCGAGACTGCATCCGAGTGCGACAGCAGCGACCCCGTGGCGGAAATCTTGATGGTCAATGGACCACGCAGTCCTCCTGGCTTCCCTCGTGAAGATGGTGGCGACGGCGTCGGCGACCCATCACATGTCCATGAGGAGTATCGCCCCAAACCCCTCTCTCCGCAGTGGAGGGAAGATCTTCGCCGCCGTAATATGGATGCACTTCACACTCCTATCATTGGAGAAACCCCTGAGGCCTAGGCCTTGGAGGAGGCGTGCCGGGCCAACTTGGCTGAGCGCCCTTGACAGGAGAACCTCCAGCACGCACTCGACAAACATGCTCGGCAGCGGATTCCTTAGTCCAGTCGACGACAACTTTTTCCGCCTCTGACTCAGGTATACCGAACTCCGATCCAGAATCTCACAGCTGCAGCTCGAATAGCAGAGTTAATTCAACCTTCCCGGTCAGAAACTACCCGAGGTTTGATGCAGATCCGGGCTTTACTCCGGGCAGCAGGAGAGCAGAATACGACAGTATCTCAGTCGCGAAATAGGATTCATAGCAGATCTTGAAGAAAATATGCCATAGAGGCAATAATAAAGTTATTATTTATTTCCTTATATCATGATAAATGTTTATTATTCATGCTAGAATTGTATTAACCGGAAACATAATACATGTGTGAATACATAGACAAACAGATTGTCACTAGTATGCCTCTACTTGACTAGCTCGTTGATCAAAGATGGTTATGTTTCCTAACCATAGACATGAGTTGTCATTTGATTAACAGGGTCACATCATTAGGAGAACGATGTGATTGACATGACCCATTCCGTTAGCTTAGCACCCGATCGTTTAGTATGTTGCTATTGCTTTCTTCATAACTTATACATGTTCCTATGACTATGAAATTATGCAACTCCCATTTACCGGGAGAACACTTTGTGTGCTACCAAACGTCACAACGTAACTGGGTGATTATAAAGGTGCTCTACAGGTGTCTCCAAAGGCACTTGTTGGGTTGGCGTATTTCGAGATTAGGATTTGTCACTCCGATTGTCGGAGAGGTATCTCTGGGCCCTCTCGGTAATGCACATCACTTAAGCCTTGCAAGCATTACAACTAATGAGTTAGTTGCGAGATGATGTATTATAGAACGAGTAAAGAGAGTTGCCGGTAACGAGATTGAACTAGGTATTGAGATACCGACGATCGAATCTCGGGCAAGTAACATACCGATGACAAAGGGAACAACGTATGTTGTTATGCGGTCTGGCCGATAAAGATCTTCGTAGAATATGTGGGAGCCAATATGAACATCCATGCTCGGCTATTGGTTATTGACTGGAGACATGTCTCGGTCATGTCTACATAGTTCTTGAACCCGTAGGGTCCACACGCTTAAAGTTTCGATGACCGTTATATTATGAGTTTATACGTTTTGATGTACTGAAGGTTGTTCGGAGCCCCGGACGTGATCACGGACATGACGAGCAGTCTCGAAATGGTCGAGACATGAATATTGATATATTGGAAGCCTATGTTTGGATATCGGAAGTGTTCCGGGTGAAATCGGGATTTTACCGAAGTACCGGGAGGTTACCAGAACCCCCCGGTGACTTAATGGGCCTTAGTGGGCCTAGGTGGAAGAGAGGAGAGGCGGCTAGGGTTGGGCCGTGCGCCCCTCCCCCGCAGTCCAAATAGGACAAGGAGAGGGGGGGGGGACGCCCCCCTTCCATCTTCTCCTCCACTCTTTCCCCCTCCCAAGTCCTAATCCAACTAGGAAAAGGGGGGAGTCCTACTCCCGATGGGAGTAGGACTCCTTCTGGCGTGCCTCCTCCCTGGCCGGCCGCACCCCCCTTGCTCCTTTATATACGGGGGCAGGGGGCACCCCATAGACACAACAATTGATCAAGTTGATCTTTTAGCCATGTGCGGTGCCCCCCTCCACCATAGTCCACCTCGATAATACTGTAGCGGTGCTTAGGCAAAACCCTGCGTTGGTAGAACATCAACAACGTCACCACACCGTCATGCTGACGAAACTCTCCCTCAACACTCGGCTGGATCGGAGTTCGAGGGACGTCATCGGGCTAAACATGTGCTGAACTCGGAGGTGCCGTGCGTTTGGTACTTGATCGGTCGGATCATGAAGACGTACGACTACATCAACCACGTTGTGCTAACGCTTCCGCTTTCGGTCTATGAGGGTACGTGGACAACACTCTCCCCTCTCGTTGCTGTGCATCACCATGATCTTGCGTGTGCGTAGGATTTTTTTTGAAATTACTATGTTCCCCAACAGTGGCATCAGAGCCAGGTTATATGCGTAGATGTCATATGCACGAGTAGAACACAAGTGAGTTGTGGGCGATATAAGTCATACTACTTACCAGCATGTCATACTTTGGTTCGGCAGTATTGTTGGATGAAGCGGCCCGGACCAACATTACGCGTACGCTTATGCGAGATTGGTTATACCGATGTGCTTTGCACAAAGGTGGCTGGCGGGTGTCACTTTCTCCAACTTTAGTTGAACCGAGTGTGGCTACGCCCGGTCCTTGCGAAGGTTAAAACAGCACCAACTTGACAAACTATCATTGTGGTTTTGATGCCTAGGTAAGAACGGTTCTTGCTAAGCCCGTAGCAGCCACGTAAAACTTGCAACAACAAATTAGAGGACGTCTAACTTGGTTTTGCAGGGCATGTTGTGATGTGATATGGTCAAGACATGATGCTAAATTTTATTGTATGAGATGATGTTTTGTAACCGAGTTATCGGCAACTGGCAGGAGCCATATGGTTGTCGCTTTATTGTATGCAATGCAATCGCCCTGTAATGCTTTACTTTATCACTAAGCGGTAGCGATAGTCGTGGAAGCATAAGTTTGGCGAGACGACAACGATGCTACGATGGAGATCAAGGTGTCGCGCCGGTGACGACGGTGATCATGACGGTGCTTCGGAGATGGAGATCACAAGCACAAGATGATGATGGCCATATCATATCACTTATATTGATTCATGTGATGTTTATCTTTTATGCATCTTATCTTGCTTTGATTGACGGTAGCATTATAAGATGATCTCTCACTAAATTTCAAGATAATAGTGTTCTTCCTGAGTATGCATTGTTGCCAAAGTTCGTCGTGCCCAGACACCACGTGATGATCGGGTGTGATAAGCTCTACGTCCATCTACAACGGGTGCAAGTCAGTTTTGCACACGCAGAATACTCGGGTTAAACTTGACGAGCCTAGCATATGCAGATATGGCCTCGGAACACTGAGACCAAAAGGTCGAGCGTGAATCATATAGTAGATATGATCAACATAGTGATGTTCACCATTGAAAACTACTCCATTTCACGTGATGATCGGTTATGGTTTAGTTGATTTGGATCACGTGATCACTTAGAAGATTAGAGGGATGTCTTTCTAAGTGGGAGTTCTTAAGTAATATGATTAATTCAACTTAAATTTATCATGAACTTAGTACCTGATAGTATCTTGCTTGTCTATGTTGATTGTAGATAGATGGCCCGTGCTGTTGTTCCGTTGAATTTTAATGAGTTCCTTGAGAAAGCAAAGTTGAAAGATGATGGTAGGAATTACACGGACTGGGTCCGTAACTGACGACGTTAAGAACGTCTGGCAGAGCAAAGCTGATGACTACTCGATAGTTCAATGTGCCATGCTTTACAGCTTAGAGCCGGGACTTCAAAGACGTTTTGAACATCATGGAGCATATGAGATGTTCCAGGAGTTGAAGTTAATATTTCAAGCAAATGCCCAGATTGAGAGATATGAAGTCTCCAATAAGTTCTACAGTTGCAAGATGGAGGAGAATAGTTCTCTCAGTGAACATATACTCAGAATGTCTGGGTACCATAATCACTTGACTCAGCTGGGAGTTAATCTTTCGGTTGATAGTGTCATTGACAGAGTTCTTCAATCACTGCCACCAAGCTACAAGAGCTTCGTGATGAACTATAATATGCAAGGGATGAATAAGACAATTCCCGAGCTCTTTGCAATGCTAAAAGCTGCGGAGGTAGAAATCAAGAAGGAGCATCAAGTGTTGATGGTCAGTAAGACCACCAGTTTCAAGAAGGGCAAAGGGAAGAAGAAGGGGAACTTCAAGAAGAACAGCAAGCAAGTTGCTGCTCTGGAGAAGAAACCCTAGTATGGACCTAAGCCTGAGACTGAGTGCTTCTACTGCAAGCAGACTGGTCACTGGAAGCGGAACTGCCCCAAGTATTTGGCGGATAAGAAGGATGGCAAGGTGAACAAAGGTATATGTGATATACATGTTATTAATGTGTACCTTACTAGAGCTCGCAGTAGCACCTGGGTATTTGATACTTGTTCGGTTGCTAATATTTGCAACTCGAAACAGGGACTACGGATTAAGCGAACACTGGCAAAGGACGAGGTGATGATGCGCGTGGGAAATGGTTCCAAAGTCGATGTGATCGCGGTCGGCACACTACCTCTACATCTACCTTCGGGATCAGTATCAGACCTAAATAATTGTTATTTGGTGCCAGCGTTGAGCATGAACATTATATCTGGATCCTGTTTGATGCGAAACGGGTATTCATTTAAATCGGAGAATAATGGTTGTTCTATTTATATGAGTAATATCTTTTATGGTCATGCACCCTTGAAGAGTGGTCTATTTTTGACGAATCTCGATAGTAGTCATACACATATTCATAATATTGAAGCCAAAAGATGCAGCGTTGATAATGATAATGCAACTTATTTGTGGCACTGCCGTTTAGGTCATATCGGTGTAAAGTGCATGAAGAAGCTCCATACAGATGGACTTTTGGAACCACTTGATTATGAATCACTTGGTACTTGCGAACCGTGCCTCATGGGAAAGATGACTAAAACACTGTTCTCCGAAACTATGGAGAGAGCAACAAATTTGTTTGAAATCATACATACAGATGTATGTGGTCCGATGAATGTTGAGGCTCGTGGCGGATATCGTTATTTTCTCACCTTCACAGATGATTTAAGCAGATATGGGTATATCTACTTGATGAAGCATAAGTCTGAAACATTTGCAAAGTTCAAAGAATTTCAGAGTGAAGTTGAATATCATCATAACAAGAAAATAAAGTTTTTACGATCTGATCGTGGAGGAGAATATTTGAGTTACGAGTTTGGTTTACATTTGAAACAATGCGGAATAGTTTTGCAACTCACGTCACCCGAAACACCACAACGTAATGGTGTGTCTGAATGTTGTAATCGTACTTTACTAGATATGGTATGATTTATGATGTCTCTTACAGATTTACCACTGTCATTTTGAGGATATGCTTTAGAGACGGCCGCATTCACGTTAAATAGGGCACCATCAAAATCCGTTGAGACGACGCCTTATGAACTGTGGTTTGGCAAGAAACCAAAGTTGTCGTTTCTGAAAGTTTGGGGCTGCGATGCTTATGTGAAAAAGCTTCAACCTGATAAGCTCGAACCCAAATCGGAGAAATGTGTCTTCATAGGATACCCAAAGGAAATTGTTGGGTACACCTTCTATCACAGATCCGAAGGCAAGACATTTGTTGCTAAGAATGGATCCTTTCTAGAGAAGGAGTTTCTCTCGAAAGAAGTGAGTGGGAGGAAAGTGGAACTTGATGAGGTAACTATATTTGCTCCTCTATTGGAAAGTAGTTCATCACAGAAACCAGTTCCTGTGACGCCTACACCAATTAGTGAGGAAGTTAATGATGATGATCATGGAACTTCAGATTAAGTTACTACTGAACCTTGTAGATCAATCAGAGTAAGATCCACACCAGAGTGGTACGGTAATCCTGTTCTAGAAGTCATGCTACTAGATCATGATGAACCTACAAACTATGAAGAAGCAATGGTGATCCCAGATTCCGCAAAATGGCTTGAAGCCATGAAATCTGAGATGTGATCCATGTATGAGAACAAAGTGTGGACTTTGGTTAACTTGCCCGATGATCGGCAAGCAATTGAGAATAAATGGATCTTCAAGAAGAAGACTGACATTGACGGTAATGTTACTGTCTACAAAGCTCGACTTGTTGCGAAAGGTTTCCGACAAGTTCAAGAGATTGACTACGATGAGACTTTCTCACCTGTAGCGATGCTTAAGTCTGTCTGAATCATGTTAGCAATTGTCGTATTTTATGATTATGAAATTTGGCAAATGGATGTCAAAACTACATTCCTGAATGGATTTCTGGAAGAAGAGTTGTATATGATGCAACCCGAAGGTTTTGTTGATCCAAAGGGAGCTAACAAAGTGTGCAAGCTCCAGCGATCCATTTATGGACTGGTGCAAGCCTCTCGGAGTTGGAATAAACGCTTTGATAGTGTGATCAAATCATTTTGTTTTATACAGACTTTTGGAGAAGCCTGTATTTACAATAAAGTGAGTGGGAGCTCTGTAGCATTTCTAATATTATATGTGGATGGCATATTGTTGATTGGAAATGATATAGAATTTATAGATAGCATAAAGGGATACTTGAATAAGAGTTTTTCAATGAAAGACCTCGGTGAAGCTGCTTATATATTGGGCATCAAGATCTATAGAGATAGATCAAGACGCTTAATTGGACTTTCACAAAGCACATACCTTGACAAAGTTTTGAAGAAGTTCAAAATGGATCAAGCAAAGAAAGGGTTCTAGCCTGTGTTACAAGGTGTGAAGTTGAGTAAGACTCAATGCCCGACCACTGCAGAAGATAGAGAGAAAATGAAAGATGTTCTCTATGCTTCAGCCATAGGCTCTATCATGTATGCAATGCTGTGTACCAGACCTAATGTGTGCCTTGCTATAAGTCTAGCAGGGAGGTACCAAAGTAATTCAGGAGTTGATCACTGGACAGCGGTCAAGAACATCCTGAAATACCTGAAAAGGACTAAGGATATGTTTCTCGTATATGGAGGTGACAAAGAGCTCATCGTAAACGGTTACGTTGATGCAAGCTTTGACACTGATCCAGACGATTCTAAATCGCAAACCGGATACGTGTTTATATTGAACGGTGGATGTCGGGGATATACCCCGCGGTGTAAACCGGCCGGAAGTTAACCCGGCCGGACTTGGCGCTTTATCTGAAGACCCCGCTGACACTTGGCGAGTTACTGGCGACCCGCCCTGACCTGGCGGTTTACAAGCAACCCACCTGGTCATTAGGAATCACCGGTGATCCGGCATGCGAGATCGACGGATGACAAGGCCCAAAGCCCAGAAGGCCGGTTCACGTTTAACGGTGGGCCGGTTTAAGAGGAAAGGCATGAGGAACATTATCTTACAAGGAGCTAAGACCTGGACTTGTATCCGGTTTGTATTAGAGATAGACTAGTCCTAATCCTAATAGGACTCCACATGTAAACCGCCCCTTCAACATATATAAGGAGGGGCAGGGCTCCCTAAAAGGGACAAGATTCACAAGTTCCACAAGTTGGACAAGTTAGGTTTAGACAATAGCTCTCGAGATAGAGCACTCTTGTAATTGTGATCATCATCATCAATATCAATGAAGCAGGATGTAGGCTTTTACCTCCACCGTGAGGGGCCGAACCTGGGTAAAACATCGCGTCTCTTGTCCCGCTCAACCCCTCTGAAGCTACCACATAGATGCGTTGGCCTCGCGACTAAGTCCTGACACTAAGGACATCTGCCGTGACAATTCCACGACAGTTGGCGCCCACCGTGGGGCCTGCGCACGATGGTGTTGAGTTCTTGAAGGGATCTTTTTAGGGTTTGAGAAGTTCGTAAGTTTCCACATGAAGAAAGCCGGTTTGAGCAGCGCGAACAATATTGAGGCGAGAGTTCGGGTTATGCATATGTACGCTGCCGCAAGTCGTCAAGATAACGGAAGTTTTCGCTGCAGATTCGACCCAAAAAGCCGCTACTCGTATCCGGGTCAGAGGCCGAGCCATCTATCCAAGTCGTCGAATCCGAGATGAGTATGTACGCGTCGTCCTATGCACGGGCGCTGCTGCTGCTTCTATTCCAAACCGAAACACGTGGGGTGGCGTCAAAGTCTAAGGCAGCTGTTTGATTCTTTGGCCGTAATTGCAGATGTGACCGGTCATTGATTCCTTCTCAGGGAGACCAAAAACAAATCATCAACTACTATGCCGCTATCCACTATGACATATGGAGGCACTAGTACAGAGTTAGTCCGGCCTTTGTTTTTACCATTGGATGCCACGTCCACCGAGACATATTACTGGTTGCCAAGGTTATTATACATAACAAGCTGATCTAAGCCGGACTGCTCAGCGTAAAAAAAGAAAAAAAAGAAAGAAAGAAAGAGAGAGATCTGATAGGAAAAGGAGCAGCCGCCGCATGATTTTTCGCGTCTACAGTCCACACCAATGGATGATGATAATCCATCAAATCAACATGGTGCTAAGTATTGCTAATACGCAAGTGGACAATGGTTAAATACCAGAGTCAACAAAAAGGAAAGGGAACAATTCCATCGGAATAAGAGAAGAAAGAAGTCAGACTCGATCTCTGAGCTGCCCCCATGCAGACCTCGCGTCGATTTGCTGTTCCTCGGTACCAGTAGCCGTTCCGCCCATGCACTCGCCTCTGATTCACTTTGCGCCGGCCCCGCCGGGCTGCGTCAAACCGGCCTCTGAACCACCAAGTGTCGTGTTGAAGTCATTGCCGGTTTACCTCACTACGTTCCTTCGAGTTACCCCCACCGACGGTCTGTCCCCTCTGTGGCTGATGCCACCTCGTCGCACCATGTTTTGATCAGGAGAAGGTTATGTGGAGACATTAGACATTTGATATGTTTTGATCCCAGTATCCATGTTCATCTGACAAAAAAAAATCAGGTGACATCCATCTAAGTTTATTTATTAGTGCATATTGTTTTTGTCAAAGAACAATTACTTTGATCTGTATATTTTTGTATACAGGATAGTTATTCACTACAAATGTGGTCTATACCATGGTATGGAGCACCGGCTGATAATGCTCCACCCGGCGATAGTCCGTGACATATTACCCGATGAATGGACGCGCACAAGTCGTCGCCCTTGCGACCCGTTTACATCGACTTGCCGGGATCGCGTTTGATTGCTGTTCAATGGACGTGCACAAAGTTGCCGCCTCTACGGACCCGGTCTACATTAATTCGTCTGTCCGTGCTGGTTTGCAACATCGGTACTGATTTCTCCCGTCTGCGCTGGTCTACAACGTGGAGGACAATTTGCACGTCCGCGCCGGTTTACAACACCGGGCCGGCTTATCTGCTTAGCTCCCGGGGCCGACTCACCTGCGGGTAATTTCAGCTTCACCCGGTGATCATCAACTCCGCGGTGATAATCTCTGACCTGACGCATCAAGTGAAATCCATCTGGTATATTTTTATATTATATATTGCTTTCTATTAAAAAAGAGGAGCCATTACTTTGTCTTGCAAGTTCTTCAATGTAGGACAAATTAAATAACAAAGCTTTGAAGCTCTCAATATCCGGTTTAACATCCGGTTTAAGAAGAATTTATCTCTTGCAAAAAGTTAAAAATTGCCAAAGAGGACCTGCTGCCATGATGCGCGGTTCAAACATGGGTATCCCGCCTTACTGGCCTGACATATCATTGATCACATGGTGGCTTCTGCTTCATAAAGCGGGGTCTTTGGTCTTTTACATCATGTGTGGTTACACGGAGTTGTTCTAAAGCGGCCTTCGGTTTACCCCTTGAGTTTGCTTTTTAAAAGCATTGTGTTATATCACTTGGAGGATTGGTCGTGTTCGAACCAATACCATACCTCTTGATAAGAGAGAGCCACCAGATCACTTGGGGACTTGGTCACGTCTGAACCACTCATGCCTCTTGATCGGCCTAAGGCCACAGAATCACTTGGGGGCTTGGTCGAACCCGAACCATGACCATGCCACTTGATCGGCATAAATGCCACAGTTTCATTTGGGGACCTGGCTGACTAGAACCATAGTTACACCTAACGGGAGCTTGGTCGTGTTCGGCCATGGTAACACCATCTGATCAGCTCAAATAAACCTTTTTTGCAACATTTTATCATTGCACTTGATTTATACTTTTCTTTGAAGGTTTTTTTTGCTTTTTTTTGCGTTTTTTAAAACCGACAAAGTTTTCAACCAATCTATTGACGGAACACAGTTCACGTCAATCCGGAGACTATTTGCCCAGTTTGATCCTTGTTGTTAACATCCTCTTATGGAGTAACACGGTGTTTATCACAACGCGGCATGGTTTTATCATAAACCGGCACAATATGGAAGGAGTTATCAATACTCAAGATTGGGGTTATCACCTTTACTACAAAAAGTTGGTAAAACCAACAATGTGATTCAATGCCACAGGTATGATCTATTTCATATTTGATTATTCTTAAGTGCAGCCTTGGTTATAAAACCGGGTTATATGTTGGGCATTATGACCCGTCCGGCGGTAAACCGCCAGGACACTTTAAACTTGTTGTATGCAGAAACAGGTTTGTTAAAACCGGCCTGGCTTTTGACTATAAGTCGCCAGTATGATGAGAAATTATCCGATGTTTGTTAAACCGGCCTGGTTTTTGGACTATAAGTTGCCAGTATATATATATATATTTGGATGGGACATTTACATCTATGCCCTTAACTCGAACCCACTACTTAGTTTTGCCCCTAATTTTTAGGTATGCTCAGTTTTGCCCCTCCGCCGTTAGTGTCACTTATAGAAATGCCCTTTTGCGACGTTACCGTCTGGTCAAAGAACTTTGACCACCCAGAAAAAAATAGCAAAAAAAATCAAAAAAAATTGAATTTTTGTGGGATCGAAGATAGTCATGTCCACAAGGCGCGTGCAAATTTGTGTGCCGTTCGGACACCTTGAGAGCTCGTGGCAAAGGAAATCATAAATTTTGTACGCATGTGAACAATAAATTCGAAAAAGTAGAAAAAAATTCAAAAAAATATGAAATTTTGGGGAACTGAAGATACTTAAGTGCACAAGATGTGTGCACATTTTTGTTGTGTTTGGACATCGTAGGAGCTCGCGGAGAAAAAAATAAAGTTTAGCTCCTACGAGCTCGTACGGGCTCATACGATGTCCAAACACAACAAAAATGTGCACACATCTTGTGCACCTAAGTATCTTCAGTTCCCAAAATTTCATATTTTTTTGAATTTTTTTTCTATTTTTTCGAATTTACTGTTCACATGCGTATAAAATTTATGATTTCCTTTTCCA
Source organism: Triticum dicoccoides (assembly GCF_002162155.2). Taxonomy (NCBI): domain Eukaryota; kingdom Viridiplantae; phylum Streptophyta; class Magnoliopsida; order Poales; family Poaceae; genus Triticum; species Triticum dicoccoides. The sequence continues at coordinate 353,749,192 of NC_041380.1, forward strand.
CGAGCTCTCAGGGTGTCCGAACGGCACACAAATTTGCACGCGCCTTGCGGACATGACTATCTTCGATCCCACAAAATTTCAGATTTTTTTGATTTTTTTTGCTATTTTTTCTGGGTGGTCAAAGTCCTTTGACCGGACGGTAACGGCGTAAAAGGGCATTTCTATAAGTGACACTAACGGTGGGGGGGGGGGCAAAACTGAGCATACCTAAAAATTAGGGGCAAAACTGAGTAGTGGGTTCGAGTTAGGGGCAGAACTGGAATTGGCCCTATTTGGATTGCGCCGTCGGAATTATGCGCTTATAAATCATTGGGTTATATTATTCAAATAGCCAAACTTGGCTGGATTTTCATTATGATATTGAATGAATAAGGTTTTCATACAGGATTATATTATCTTGAATAGCCAACATGGCTGGATTTTTATGGTTATTAATAAGCGGTATTATTGAGTTTTCAAAGTCGCTTTAGCGCAACGGTTATTATTTTATCAAAGGATATGATTTATTCTACAATGGAAGGAATAGTCCCGAGTCGCTGCAGGCTCACGACCCGGCACTTGGGGGCTACATTATTCAAATTGAGATTACATGCAAGTCTCATGTCGCTGCAAGCATGCACCATGACACTTGGGGGCTAATGCAAAGTCATTTTTACTAGTCTTATTGAAGACCCGACTCATCATATTATAATAAGCCGGCCCTTGGGGGCTACCAATTGCTCCAGTCAACGTCAACAATTCAAGGTACACAAGTTTTCGTCCATAATATTAAAGGATTCATTGCTCAGTTGGTAAAGCACAAAACTCTTAACCTTGTGGACGTGGGTTCAAGCCCTACGATGGAAGCTACATTATAAGGTGTTATTTTCATTGAAGTATATATCAAGTTCCGGTTCAGTATTATTTTACTAAGCCGGCCCTTGGGGGCTACACAACACTGCTCAAGTCTACATGATTATATTTATAAAGTCCCTGCTAATTATTGCATAATGACCCGGCACTTGGGGGCTACACTGATTGAAGTTTTTATAAGCAATTACAAGTCCCAGGTTGCTGCAAGCATGACAACCCGGCACTTGGGGGCTACATATATGGAGTATTCAATTTATATGATTGAGATGAACAAACCAGATTTCTTCAAGGTTGAAACACTTATTGGAGCAAATCTTAAGTTATCACTATGTTCTCCTCTTAAGACTTGGGGGCTACAGACCCATATTTCTTAAACCGGCGGAGCTGAGTTAAAGGAGTTATTCTTCACAATATTTCTCGGTGACAAGCCGATGTCGGCAAATTGATTATGAAGCTGGTCTGTTGACCCGGATTTCCCAGAGAGGAAATAACAAGGACTTAAGGATGATCAGGTACCGGTTTACAAAAATTCTTAACCCGGAGCATAACCAGTCAAATTTGTTCTTGTGTTTATTTTGTAGCATAAGTTTACCATGAATAAATCCAAGCTAAACTTGGGGGCTAATGTCGGGGATATACCCTGCGGTGTAAACCGGCCGGAAGTTAACCCGGCCGGACTTGGCGGTTTATCTGAAGACCCCGCTGACACTTGGCGAGTTACTGGCGACCCGCCCTGACCTGGCGGTTTACAAGCAACCCACCTGGTCATTAGGACTCACTGGTGATCCGGCGTGCGGGATCGACGGATGACAAGGCCCAAAGCCCAGAAGGCCGGTTCACGTTTAACGGTGGGCCGGTTTAAGAGGAAAGGCATGAGGAACATTATCTTACAAGGAGCTAAGACCTGGACTTGTATCCGGTTTGTATTAGAGATAGACTAGTCCTAATCCTAATAGGACTCCACATGTAAACCGCCCCTTCAACATATATAAGGAGGGGCAGGGCTCCCTAAAAGGGACAAGATTCACAAGTTCCACAAGTTGGACAAGTTAGGTTTAGACAATAGCTCTCGAGATAGATCACTCTTGTAATTGTGATCATCATCATCAATATCAATGAAGCAGGATGTAGGCTTTTACCTCCACCGTGAGGGGCCGAACCTGGGTAAAACATCGGGTCTCTCGTCCCGCTCAACCCCTCTCAAGCTACCACATAGATGCGTTGGCCTCGCGACTAAGTCCTGACACTAAGGACATCTGCCGTGACAATTCCACGACAGTGGAGCTGTCAGTTGGTGCAGTTCTAAACAAAGCGTTGTGGCGGGATCTACATGTGAAGCGGAGTACATAGCTGCTTCAGAAGCAACAAATGAAGGAGTCTGGATGAAGGAGTTCATATCCTATCTAGGTGTCATACCTAGTGCATCGGGTCCAATGAAAATCCTTTGTGACAATACTGGTGCAATTGCCTTGGCGAAGGAATCCAGAATTCACAAGAGAACCAAGCACATCAAGAGACGCTTCAATTCCATCCGGTGTTTAGTCTAGGTGGGAGACATAGAACTTTGCAAGATACATACGGATGTGAATGTTGCAGACCCATTGACTAAGCCTCTTCCACGAGCAAAACATGATCAACACCAAGGCTCCATGGGTGTTAGAATCATTACTGTGTAATCTAGATTATTGACTCTAGTGCAAGTGGGAGACTGAAGGAAATATGCCCTAGATGCAATAATAAAGTTATTATTTATTTCCTTATATCATGATAAATGTTTATTATTCATGCTAGAATTGTATTAACCGGAAACATAATACATGTGTGAATACATAGACAAACAGATTGTCACTAGCATGCCTCTACTTGACTAGCTCATTGATCAAAGATGGTTATGTTTCCTAACCATAGACATGAGTTGTCATCTGATTAACAGGGTCATATCATTAGGAGAATGATGTGATTGACATGACCCATTCCGTTAGCTTAGCACCCGATCGTTTAGTATGTTGTTATTGCTATCTTCATAACTTATACATGTTCCTATGACTATGAGATTATGCAACTCTCGTTTATCGGAGGAACACTTTGTGTGCTACCAAATGTCACAATGTAACTGGATGATTATAAAGGTGCTCTACAGGTGTCTCCAAAGGTACTTGTTGGGTTGGCGTATTTCGAGATTAGGATTTGTCACTCCGATTGTCGGAGAGGTATCTCTGGGCCCTCTCGGTAATGCACATCACTTAAGCCTTGCAAGCATTACAACTAATGAGTTAGTTGCGGGATGATGTATTACAGAACGAGTAAAGATACTTGCCAGTAACGAGATTGAACTAGGTATTGAGATACCGACGATCGAATCTCGGGCAAGTAACATACCGATGACAAAGGTGTTGGAGAACGTAGTAATTTCAAAAAATTTCCTACGCACACGCAAGATCATGGTGATGCATAGCAACGAGAGGGGAGAGTGTTGTCTACGTACCCTCGTAGACCGGAAGCGGAAGCGTTAGCACAACGCGGTTGATGTAGTCGTATGTCTTCATTGCCCGACCGATCAAGCACCGAAACTACGGCACCTCCGAGTTCTAGCACACGTTCAGCTCGATGACGATCCCCGGACTACGATCCAGCAAAGTGTCGGGGAAGAGTTCCGTCAGCACGACGGCATGGTGACGATCTTGATGTTCTACCGTCGCAGGGCTTCGCCTAAGCACCGCTACAATATTATCGAGGATTATGGTGGAGGGGGGCACCACACATGGCTAAGAGAACGATCACGAAGATCAACTTGTGTGTCTAGCGGTGCCCCCTGCCCCTGTATATAAAGGAGCAAGGGGGAGAGGCCGGCCGGCCCTTGGGGCGCGCCAAGGAGGGGGGAGTCCTCCTAGTAGGAGTAGGACTCCCCTTTCCTAGTCCAACTAGGAAGAGAGAAGGGGGAAGGAAAGAGAGGGAGAGGGAGAGGGGAAGAGGGGCCGCGCCCCCTTCCCCTAGTCCAATTCGGACTCCCCATGGGAGGGGGCGCGCCACCTCCTGGGCTGCTGCCTTCTCTCTCCCCTCAGGCCCACTAAGGCCCAATACTTCCCCGGGGGGTTCCGGTAACCCTTCCGTCACTCCGGTTTTCTCCAAAATCACCCGAAACACTTCCGGTGTCCGAATATAGCCGTCCAATATATCGATCTTTATGTCTCGACCATTTCGAGACTCCTCGTCATGTCCCCGATCTCATCCGGGACTCCGAACTCATTCGGTACATCAGAACTCATAAACTCATAATATAACTGTCATCGAAACCTTAAGCGTGCGGACCCTATGGGTTCGAGAACAATGTAGACATGACCGAGACACGTCTCCGGTCAATAACCAATAGCGGAACCTGGATGCTCATATTGGCTCCCATATATTCTACGAAGATCTTTATCGGTCAGACCGCATAACAACATACGTTGTTCCCTTTGTCATCGGTATGTTACTTGCCCGAGATTCGATCGTCGGTATCTCAATACCTAGTTCAATCTCGTTACCGACAAGTCTCTTTACTCGTTCCGTAATACATCATCTCGCAACTAACTCATTAGTTGCAATGCTTGCAAGGCTTTAGGTGATGTGCATTACCGAGAGGGCCCAGAGATACCTCTCCGACAATCGGAGTGACAAATCCTAATCTCGAAATACGCCAACCCAACAAGTACCTTCGGAGACACCTGTAGAGCACCTTTATAATCACCCAGTTACGTTGTGACGTTTGGTAGCACACAAAGTGTTCCTCTGGTAAACGGGAGTTGCATAATCTCATAGTCATAGGAACATGTATAAGTCATGAAGAAATCAATAGCAACAAACTAAACGATCAAGTGCTATGCTAACGGAATGGGTCAAGGCAATCACATCATTCTCCTAATGATGTGATCCCGTTAATCAAATGACAACTCATGTCTATGGTTAGGAAACATAACCATCTTTAATTAATGAGCTAGTCAAGTAGAGGCATACTAGTGACACTCTGTTTGTCTATGTATTCACACATGTATTATGTTTCCGATTAATACAATTCTAGCATGAATAATAAACATTTATCATGATATAAGGAAATATATAATAGCTTTATTATTGCCTCTAGGGCATATTTCCTTCAGTCTCCCACTTGCACTAGAGTCAATAATCTAGTTCACATCGCCATGTGATTTTACATCAATAGTTCACATCACCATGTGATTAACACCCATAGGTCACATCGACATGTGACCAACATCCAAAGGGTTTACTAGAGTCAATAATCTAGTTCACATCGCTATGTGATTAACACCCAAAGAGTACTGAGGTGTGATCATGTTTTGCTTGTGAGAGAATTTTAGTCAACGGGTCTGCCACATTCAGATCCGTAAGTATTTTGCAAATTTCTATGTCAACAATGCTCTGCACAGAGCTACTCTAGCTAATTGCTCCCACTTTCAATATGTATCCAGATTGAGATTTAGAGTCATCTGGATCAGTGTCAAAATTTGCATCGAGTAACCCTTTACGACAAACCTTTTGTCACTTCCATAATCGAGAAACATATCCTTATTCCACTAAGGATAATTTTGACCAATGTCTAGTGATCTACTCCTAGATCACTATTGTACTCCTTTGCCAAACTCAGGGCAGGGTATACAATAGGTCTGGTACACAGCATGGCATACTTTATAGAACCTATGGCTGAGGCATAGGGAATGACTTTCATTCTCTCTCTATCTTCTGTCGTGGTCGGGTTTTGAGTCTTACTCAACTTCACACCTTGTAACACAGGCAAGAACTCCTTCTTTAACTGTTCCATTTTGAACTACTTCAAAATCTTGTCAAGGTATGTACTCATTGAAAAAACTTATCAAGCGTATTGATCTATCTCTATAGATCTTGATGCTCAATATGTAAGCAGCTTCACCGAGGTCTTTCTTTGAAAAACTCCTTTCAAACATTCCTTTATGCTTTGCAGAATAATTCTACATTATCTTCGATCAACAATATGTCATTCACATATACTTATCAGAAATGTTGTAGTGCTCCCACTCACTTTCTTGTAAATACAGGCTTCACCACAAGTCTGTATAAAACTATATGCTTTGATCAACTTATCAAAGCGTATATTCCAACTCCGAGATGCTTGCACCAGTCCATAGATGGATCGCTGGAGCTTGCATATTTTGTTAGTACCTTTAGGATTGACAAAACCTTCTGGTTGCATCATATACAACTCTTCTTGAATAAATCCATTAAGGAATGCAGTTTTGTTTATCCATTTGCTAGATTTCATAAAATGCGGCAATTGCTAACATGATTCGGACAGACTTGAGCATAGATACGAGTGAGAAACTCTCATTGTAGTCAACACCTTGAACTTGTCGAAAACCTTTTTGCGACAATTCTAGCTTTGTAGATAGTAACACTACTATCAATGTCCGTTTTCCTCTTGAAGATCCATTTAATCTCGATGGCTCGCCGATCAATGGGCAAGTCAATCAAAGTCCATACTTTGTTCTCATACATGGATCTCATCTCAGATTTCATGGCCTCAAGCCATTTCGTGGAATCTGGGCTCATCATCGCTTCCTCATAGTTCGTAGGCTCGTCATGGTCAAGTAACATGACCTCTAGAACAGGATTACCGTACCACTCTGGTGCGGATATCACTCTGGTTTACCTAAGAGGTTCGGTAGTAACTTGATCTGAAGTTACATGAGCATCATCATTAGCTTCCTCACTAATTGGTGTAGTAGTCACAGGAATAGATTTCTGTGATGAACTACTTTCCAATAAGGGAGCAGGTACAGTTACCTCATCAAGTTCTACTTTCCTCCCACTCACTTCTTTCGAGAGAGACTCCTTCTCTAGAAAGGATCCATTCTCAGCAACGAATATCTTGCCTTCGGATCTGTGATAGAAGGTGTACCCAACATTTTCTTTTGGGTATCCTATGAAGACGCACTTCTCCAATTTGGGTTCGAGCTTATCAAGTTGAAACTTTTTCACATAAGCATTGCAACCTCAAACTTTAAGAAACGACAGCTTAGGTTTCTTGCCAAACCATAGTTCATACGGTGTCGTCTCAACGGATTTAGATGGTGCCCTATTTAACATGAATGTAGCTGTCTCTAATGCATAACCCCAAAACGATAGCGGTAAATCAGTAAGAGACGTCATAGATCACACCATATCTAATAAAGCACGGTTACGACGTTCGGACATACCATTACACTGTGGTGTTCCAGGTGGCGTGAGTAGTGAAACTATTTCACATTTGTTTTTAACTGCAGGCCAAACTCGTAACTCAAATATTTTACTTCTACGATCATATCGTAGAAACTTCTATTTTTTACGATGATTCTCCACTTCACTCTGAAATTCTTTGAACTTTTCAAATGTTTCAGACTTGTGTTTCATCAAGTAGATATACTCATATCTACTCAAATCATCTATGAAGATCAGAAAATAATGATACCTGCCACGAGACTCAATATTCATCGGACCACATACATCAGCATGTATGATTTCCAACAAATCTGTTGCTCGCTCCATTGTTCCGGAGAACAGAGTATTAGTCATCTTGCCCATGAGGCATGGTTCGCAAGCATCAACTGATTCATAATCAAGTGATTCCGAAAGCCCATCAGCATGGATTTTCTTCATGCGTTTTACACCAATAGGACCTAAATGGCAGTGCCACAAATAAGTTGCACCATCATTATTAACTTTGCATCTTCTGGTTTCAATATTATGAATATGTGTATCACTACGATCGAGATCCAACGAACCATTTTCATTGGGTGTGTAACCATATAAGGTTTTATTCGTGTAAGCAGAACAATAATTTATTCTCTTACTTAAATGAATAATTGTATTGCAATAAACATGATCAAATCATATTCATGCTTAACGCAAACACCAAATAACACTTATTTAGGTTCAACACTAATCCCAAAAGTATAGGGAGTGTGCGATGATGATCATATCAATCTTGGAACCACTTCCAACACACATCGTCACTTCACCCTTAACTAGTCTATGTTCATTCTACAACTCCCATTTCGAGTTACTACTCTTAGCAACTGAACCAGTATCAAATACCGAGGGGTTTCTACGAACACTAGTAAAATACACATCAATAATCTGTATATCAAATATACCTTTGTTCACTTTGTCATCCTTCTTATCCGCCAAATACTTGGGGCAGTTCCGCTTCCAGTGACCAGTCCCTTTGCAGTAGAAGCACTTAGTCTCAGGCTTAGGACCAGACTTGGGCTTCTTCACTTGAGCAGCAACTTGCTTGCCGTTCTTCTTGAAGTTCTCCTTCTTCCCTTTGCCCTTTTCTTGAAACTAGTGGTCTTGTCTACCATCAACACTTGATAGTTTTCTTGATTTCTACCTTCGTCGATTTCAGCATTACGAAGAGCTTGGAATTGTTTCCGTAACCCCTTGCATATTATAGTTCATCATGAAGTTCTACTAACTTGGTGATGGTGACTAGAGAATTCTGTCAATCACTATTTTATCTGGAAGATTAACTCCCACTTGATTCAAGCGATTGTAGTACCCAAACAATCTGAGCACATGCTCACGTGAGATGGAGTAGTTTCAATGGTGAACATCACAATGTTGATCATATCTACTATATGATTCACGCTCGACCTTTCGGTCTCCGTGTTCGAGGCCATATCTGTTATATGCTAGGCTCGTCAATTTTAACCTGAGTATTCCGCGTGTGCAACTCTTTTGCACCCGTTGTATTTGAACGTAGAGCCTATCACACCCGATCATCACGTGGTGTCTCAGCACGAAGAACTTTCGCAACGGTGCATACTCAGGGAGAACACTTATACTTTGATAATTTTAGTGAGGGATCATCTTATAATGCCACCGTCAATCAAAGTAAGATAAGATGCATAAAAGATAAACATCACATGCAATCAATATAAGTGATATGATATGGCCATCATCATCTTGTACTTGTGATCTCCATATCCGAAGTACCTTCATGATCACCATCGTCACCGGCACGACACCTTGATCACCATCGTAGCATCGTTGTCGTCTCACCAATCTTATGCTTCCACGACTATCGCTATCGCTTAGTGATAAAGTAAAGCATTACAACGCAATTGTATTGCATACAATAAAGCGACAACCATATGGCTCCTGCCAGTCGCCGATAACTCGGTTACAAAACATGATCATCTCATACAATAAAATTTAGTATCATGTCTTCACCATATCACATCACAACATGCCCTGCAAAAACAAGTTAGACGTCCTCTACTTTGTTGTTGCAAGTTTTATGTGGCTGCTACGGGCTTAGCAAGAACCGTTCTTTACCTACGCATCAAAACCACAACGATAGTTTGTCAAGTTGGTGTTGTTTTAACCTTCGCAAGGACCGGGCGTAGCCAAACTGGGTTCAACTAAAGTTGGAGAAACTGACACCCGCCAGCCACCTATGTGCAAAGCACGTCGGTAGAACCAGTCTCGCGTAAGCGTACGCATAATGTCGGTCCGGGCCGCTTCATCCAACAATACCGCCGAACCAAAGTATGACATGCTGGTAAGCAGTATGACTTATATCGCCCACAACTCACTTGTGTTCTACTCATGCACAACATCAACGCATAAAACCTAGGCTCGGATGCCACTGTTGGGGAACATAGTAATTTCAAAAAAATTCCTACGCACACGCAAGATCATGGTGATGCATAGCAACGAGAGGGGAGAGTGTTGTCTATGTACCCTCGTAGACCGGAAGCGGAAGCGTTAGCACAACGTGGTTGATGTAGTCGTATGTCTTCACGGCCCGACCGATCAAGCACCGAAACTACGGCACCTTCGAGTCCTAGCACACGTTCAGCTCGATGACGATCCCCGGACTCCGATCCAGCAAAGTGTCGGGGAAGAGTTCCGTCAGCACGACGGCGTGGTGACGATCTTGATGTTCTACCGTCGCAGGGCTTCGCCTAAGCACCGCTACAATATTATCGAGGATTATTGTGGAGGGGGGCACCGCACACGGCTAAGAGAATGATCACGAAGATCAACTTGTGTGTCTAGAGGTGCCCCCCTGCCCCTGTATATAAAGGAGCAAGGGGGAGAGGCCGGCCGGCCCTTGGGGCGCGCCAAGGAGGGGGGAGTCCTCCTCCTAGTAGGAGTAGGACTCCCCTTTCCTAGTCCAACTAGGAAGAGAGAAGGGGAAGGAAAGAGAGGGAGAGGGAGAGGGAAAGAGGGGCCGCGCCCCCTTCCCCTAGTCCAATTCGGACTCCCCATGGGAGGGGGCGCGCCACCTCCTGGGCTGCTGCCCTCTCTCTCCCCTCAGGCCCACTAAGGCCCAATACTTCCCCGGGGGGTTCCGGTAACCCTTCCAGCACTCCGGTTTTCCCCGAAATCACCCGAAACACTTCCGGTGTCCGAATATAGCCGTCCAATATATCGATATTTATGTCTCCACCATTTCGAGACTCCTCGTCATGTCCCCGATCTCATCCAGGACTCCGAACTCCTTCAGTACAACAAAACTCATAAACTCATAATATAACTATCATCGAAACCTTAAGCGTGTGGACCCTACGGGTTCGAGAATAATGTAGACATGACCGAGACACGTCTCCGGTCAATAACCAATAGCGGAACCTGGATGCCTATATTGGCTCCCACATATTCTACGAAGATCTTTATCGGTCAGACCGCATAACAACATACGTTGTTCCCTTTGTCATCGGTATGTTACTTGCCCGAGATTCGATCGTTGGTGTCTCAATACCTAGTTCAATCTCGTTACCGGCAAGTCTCTTTACTCGTTCCGTAATACATCATCTCGCAACTAACTCATTAGTTGCAATGCTTGCAAGGCTTTAGGTGATGTGCATTACCGAGAGGGCCCAGAGATACCTCTCCGACAATCGGAGTGACAAATCCTAATCTTGAAATACGCAACCCAACAAGTACCTTCGGAGACACCTCTAGAGAACCTTTATAATCACCCAGTTACATTGTGACGTTTGGTAGCACACAAAGTGTTCCTCTGGTAAACGGGAGTTGCATAATCTCATTGTCATAGGAACATGTATAAGTCATGAAGAAAGCAATAGCAACAAACTAAACGATCAAGTGCTATGCTAACGGAATGGGTCAAGTCAATCACATCATTCTCCTAATGATGTGATCTCGTTAATCAAATGACAACTCATGTCTATGGTTAGGAAACATAACCATCTTTAATTAACGAGCTAGTCAAGTAGAGGCATAATAGTGACACTTTGTTTGTCTATGTATTCACACATGTATTATGTTTCCGGTTAATACAATTCTAGCATGAATAATAAACATTTATCATGATATAAGGAAATATATAATAACTTTATTACTACCTCTAGGGCATATTTCCTTCAAAAGGGAACAACGTATGTTATTATGCGGTCTGGCCGATAAAGATCTTCGTAGAATATGTGGGAGCCAATATGAACATCCATGCTCCGCTAGTGGTTATTGACCGGAGACATGTCTCGGTCATGTCTACATAGTTCTCGAACCCGTAGGGTCCGCACGCTTAAAGTTTCGATGACCGTTATATTATGAGTTTATATGTTTTGATGTACCGAAGGTTGTTCGGAGTCCCGGATGTGATCACGGACATGACGAGGAGTCTCGAAATGGTCGAGGCATGAAGATTGATATATTGGAAGCCTGTGTTTGGATATCGGAAGTGTTCTGGGTGAAATCGGGATTTTACCGGAGTACCGGGAGGTTACTGGAACCCCCCGGTGACTTAATGGGCCTTAGTGGGCCTAGGTGGAAGAGAGGAGAGGCGGCTAGGGCTGGGCCGCGTGCCCCTCTCCCCAGTCCGAATAGGACAAGGAGCGGGGGGCGGCGCCCCCCCCCCCTTCCTTCTTCTCCTCCACTCTTTCCCCCTCCCAAGTCCTAATCCAACTAGGAAAAGGGGGGAGTCCTACTCCCGGTGGGAGTAGGACTCCTCCTGGCGCGCCTCCTCCCTGGCCGGCTGCACCCCCCTTTGCTCCTTTATGTACGGGGGCAGGGGGGCACCCAATAGACACAACAATTGATCAAGTTGATCTTTTAGCCGTGTGTGGTGCCCCCTCCACCATAGTCCACCTCGATAATACTGTAGCGGTGCTTAGGCGAAGCCCTGCGTCGGTAGAACATCAACATCATCACCACGCCGTCCTGCTAATGAAACTCTCCCTCAACACTCGGCTGGATCGGAGTTCGAGGGACGTCATCGGGCTGAACGTGTGCTGAACTCGGAGGTGTCGTGCGTTCGGTACTTGATCGGTCGGATCGTGAAGACGTATGACTACATCAACCGCGTTGTGCTAATGCTTCCGCTTTTGGTCTACGAGGGTACATGGACAACACTCTCCCCTCTCGTTGTTGTCCATCACCATGATTTTGCATGTGCGTAGGAATTTTTTGAAATTACTACGTTCCCCAACAGATCTGTGGTGGCAGATACTGTCCAATCTGCTCACAGCCCAAGATCGCCTCCGCGGCGTGAGCGATGTGGGCACAGGCAAGATCAGTACAGGAACCGTGAGCAGTATGATCATTGACTCGACCACGATGACCGTCATTGAGTGCCCGTGCCTCCTCCAAGGAGTGGGTCATACGTGCCTCGGCGACAAGATGATAGGCGCCCCCACGGCGGCGAGCGAAGAATTCCGGTTGACCCCAGAGAGCCAGGCTTTGATGCAAGATCTATTCTCATTCAAGGTCAGGTTGATAGGAACAGGGCTCGCAGAGAAGGCCATGATAGAGATTATCCACTGGAAGCAGGGTGCATGTTTCAGGACCCGAGTGTTTCAGCAGAGCCATCAGAGCAACAGTGATTCCTCCCAACTTCAGGTTGGCGACTGGAGTCAGCAAGTTCACCGGTGAGTCCAAACCAGACACTTGGCTTGAGGACTACCGAGTGGCTGTGCAGATTGGTGACGACAATGATGATGTGGCCATGAAGCACCTTCCCTTGATGTTGGAGGGCTCGGCCAGAGCATGGTTGAATTAGTTGGCTCCTGGCAGCATATATAGTTGGGAGGAACTTGCTCGAGTGTTTGTTAGAACCTTTGAAGGTACTTACAAAAGGCCAACAGGGTTGACAGAATTACAATCCTGTGTTCAGAAGCCGAATGAAACCTTCAGAGATTATATCCAGAGATCGATCACTCTGCACCACACAATGGAGAATGTGTCGGATCACCAAGCAGTTTGTGCCTTCAAGGAAGGAGTTAAGTACAGAGAGTTGAACCTGAAGTTCGGTCAGACAGGAGATATGTCCTTGAGTCGAATGATGGAGATTGCTACCAAGTATGCCAATGGTGAAGAGGAAGACCGACTCCGGAGTGGCAAGCACAAAATAGTCGCCCAAGAAACCGGAGGAGGGAATTCCAGTCGGAAACAGAAGCGAAAGGCCGAACCAGCTGCTCCTGGTGAAGCTTTAGTTGTTGCCCAAGGAAAGTTCAAAGGAAAGCCCAAAGGGCCCTGGACTCCCAAAAAAGTTAAATATCAAGATGGGAATGATGTGTTGGATTTACCGTGCCATATTCATACCAAAAAAGATGAAGAGGGGAATTTCATTTACCCTAAACACACCACTCGACAGTGTCCCTGATCCAGCAGTTCCGAGAGAAACAACCCAAGGAGAAGGAAAAGGAGTCGGACAGAGGTGAGGATAGGGAAGAAGATGATGATGGTTTTCCCAATGTCAATTCCACGCTGATGATTTTTGCTAATGTTGAAAGCAAAAGTCGATTGAAAGTTATTAACAGAGAAGTCAACATGGTTGCTCCAGCAACATCCAGTTATCTGAAGTGGTCTCAGACTGCCATCACATTCGACCAGTCAGACCATCCAGCACATATAGCCACCCCTGGAAGGCAAGCACTGGTGGTCGACCCAGTAGTTGAAGGCACTCGACTGACTAACGTGCTGATGGATGGTGGCAGTGGCCTGAATATCCTTTATGCTGAAACTTTGAAGGGAATGGGCATTACGATGTCCAAGCTTAGTGAAAGCAACATGAGTTTCCATGGCATTATACCTGGCAAGAAGGCTTGGTCACTCGGCCAGATCACCCTTGATGTGGTTTTCGGTGATTCCAAGAATTACCGCAAGGAAAAGTTGACATTTGAGGCAGTGGATTTCAAGAGTGCTTACCATGCTATTCTGGGTAGGCCCGCTTATGCACGTTTTATGGCTTGACCATGTTACGTGTATCTCAAATTGAAGATGCCTGGTCCTAGAGGAGTAATCACAGTCACTGGCAATCGGCAGAAGGCAGAAGAGTGCTTCCAAAAGGGCTCAAAAATTGCCGATGCACAAATGGCAGTAGTAGAACTGCAAGAGTATCAGAAAAATGCAGATCCGAGTGATTTGCTGCTAGCCAAGAAGCCTGCCATAGATTCTGCTTTTCAGTCGTGCGGTGAAACGAAGCCGATTCATATTCACCCGACCGATCCCAACGCTGCTCCGAACCATATCTCAACAACACTCGACAGCAAATAGGAAGAAGCGCTTATCCAGTTCCTCCGTGAGAACTGGGACATCTTTGCATGGAAACCTCCTGACATGCCCGGTGTACCCAGGGGACTGGCTGAGCATCGTTTGCGAGTCGACCCAAAAGTAAAACCAGTCAAGGAACATCTCCGACGGTCCACCGTCCAGAAGAGAAAAGCAATTGGCGAGGAAGTGACTCGGCTCCTGGCAGCCGAGTTCATCCGAGAGATTTACCACTCCGAGTGGCTCGCCAATGTTGTCATGGTCCCCAAGAAGGATGATCACTTCGCATGTGCATTGACTTCAAGCATATCAATCGGGCCTGCCCGAAAGATCATTTTCCTCTCCCCCGCATCGACCAAATTGTCGACTCGACTGCAGGGTGTGAGTGTTTGTCCATTTTGGACGCCTATTTCAGGTATCATCAGATCCGACCGTATGGACTCGATGAGATAGAAACGGCTTTCATCACTCCATTTGGATGCTTCTGTTATGTCACTATGCCATTGATAACCCACAAGTATAGGGGATCACAACAGTTTTCTAGGGTAGAGTATTCAACCCAAATTTATTGATTTGACACAAGGGGAGCCAAAGAATATTCTCAAGTATTAACAGCTGAGTTGTCAATTCAACCACACCTGGAAACTTAATATCTGCAGCAAAGTGTTTAGTAGCAAAGTAATATGATAGTAGTGGTAACGGTAGCAAAAGGTAACAGTAGTAAAAGTAGTGTTTTTGGTATTTTGTAGTGATGATAGCAATAGCAAAGGAAAAGTAAATAAGCGGAGAACAATATATGGAAAGCTCGTAGGCAATGGATTGGTGATAGAGAATTTTGCTGGATGTGGTTCATCATGTAACAGTCATAACCTAGGGTGACACAAAACTAGCTCCAATTCATCAATGTAATGTAGGCATGTATTCCGAATATAGTCATACGTGCTTATGGAAAAGAACTTGCATGACATCTTTTGTCCTACCCTCCCGTGGCAGCGAGGTCCTAGCGGAAACTAAGGGATATTAAGGCCTCCTTTTAATAGAGTACCGGACCAAAGCATTAACACATAGTGAATACATGAACTCCTCAAACTACGGTCATCACCGGTAAGTATCCCGACTATTGTCACTTCGGGGTTAACGGATCATAACACATAATAGGTGACTATAGACTTGCAAGATAGGATCAAGAACTCTCATATATTGGTGAAAACATAATAGGTTCAGATCTGAAATCATGGCACTCGGGCCCTAGGGACAAGCATTAAGCATAGCAAAGTCATACCAACATCAATCTCAGAACATAGTGGATACTAGGGATCAAACCCTAACAAAACTAACTCGATTACATGATAAATCTCATCCACCCATCACCGTCCAGCAAGCCTACGATGGAATTACTCACGCACGGCGGTGAGCATCATGAAATTGGTGATGGAGGATGGTTGATGATGACGATGGCGACGAATACCCCTCTCTGGAGCCCCGAACGGACTCCAGATCAGCCCTCCCAAGAGGTTTTAGGGCTTGGCGGCGGCTTCGTATCGTAAAACGCGATGAATCCTTCTCCTTGATTTTTTTCTCCCTGAAAGTGAATTAGAGTTGGAGTCGAGGTTGGAGGAGCTCTAGGGGGCCCACGAGGTAGGGGGCGCGCCCCACACCCTCGTGGACACGTGGTGGGCCCCCTGGCCTTCATCTTTTATTATTTCTGAAAAGTTGTTCCGTGAAGTTTCAGGTCATTCCGAGAACTTTTGTTTCTGCACATAAATAACACCATGGCAATTCTGCTGAAAACAGCGTCAGTCTGGGTTAGTTCCATTCAAATCATGCAAGTTAGAGTCCAAAACAAGGGCAAAAGTTCTTGGAAAAGTAGATACGATGGAGACGTATCAACTCCCCCAAGCTTAAACATTTGCTTGTCCTCAAGCAATTCAGTTGACAAATTGAAAGTGATAAAGAAAAACTTTTACAAACTCTGTTTGCTCTTTTTGTTGTAAATATGTAAAGCCAGCATTCAAGTTTTCAGCAAAGATTATGACTAACCACATTCACAATAATGCTTAAGTCTCAAGTTTACTCATATCAATGGCATAATCAACTAGCGAGCAATAATAATAAATCTCGGATGACAACACTTTCTCAAAACAATCATAATATGATATAACAAGATGGTATCTCGCTAGCCCTTTCTGAGACCACAAAAACATAAATGCAGAGCACCTCTAAAGATCAAGGACTGACTAGACATTGTAATTCATGGTAAAAGAGATCCAGTCAAGTCATACTCAATGTAAACTAACAGTAATGAATGCAAATGACAGCGGTGCTCTCTGACTGGTGCTTTTTAATAAGAGGATGATGACTCAACATGAAAGTAAATAGATAGGCCCTTCGCAAAGGGAAGCAGGGATTTGTAGAGGTGCTAGATCTCGGTTTTGAAATAGAGGTGAATAATATTTTGAGAGGTATACTTTCATTGTCAACATAACAACCAAGAGATGGCGATATCTTCCATGCTACAGACATTATAGGCAGTTCCCAAACAGAATGGTAAAGTTTATACTCCCCCTTCCACCAACAAGCATCAATCCATGGCTTGCTCGAAATAACGAGTGCCTCCAACTAACAAGAGTCCCATGGGGAGTTCTGTTTGCAATTATTTTGATTTAGTTTGCATGAAGCATGGGACTGGGCATCCCGGTGACCAGCCATTTTTCTCGTGAGTGAGGAGCGGAGTCCACTCCTCTTGAGAATAACCCGCCTAACATGGAAGATATGGACAGCCCTAGTTGATACATGAGCTATTCGACCATACAAAACAGGATATATATTTGAAGGTTTAGAGTTTGGCACATACAAATTTACTTGGAACGGGAGGTAGATACCGTATATAGGTAGGTATGGTGGACTCATATGGAATAACTTTGGGGTTTATGGAATTGGATGCACAAGCAGTATTCCCGCTTAGTATAGGTGAAGGCTAGCAAAAGACTGGGAAGCGACCAGCTAGAGAGCGACAACAGTCATGAACATGCATTAAAATTAATCAACACCGAATGAAAGCATGAGTAGGATATAATCCACCATGAACATAAATATCGTGAAGGCTATGTTGATTTTGTTTCAACTACATGCGTGAACATGCGCCAAGTCAAGTCACTTAAATCATTCAGAGGAGGATACCACCCTATCATACCACATCACAACCATTTTAATAGCATGTTGGTACGCAAGGTAAACCATTATAAGCTCCTAGCTAATCAAGCATGGCACAAGAAACTATGATCTCTAGTTGTCATTCCAAACATGTTTATTCATAATAGGCTGAAGGAACGATGAACTAATCATATTTACAAAAACAAGAGAGGTCGAGTTCATACCAGCTTTTCTCATCTCAGTCAGTCCATCATATATCGTCATAATTGTCTTTCACTTGCACGACCGAACGATGTGGATAATAATAATAGTGCACGTGCATTGGACTAAGCTGGAATCTGCAGGCATTCAATTCAAGAGAGAAGACAAGGTGATATGGGCTCTTTTGTCAGATCAACAATAATGCATATATGAGCCACTTCAACAATTTAATCATGGTCTTCTCCTATCGACCCCCAAAGAAAAGAAATAAAACTATTTACACGGGAAAGTTCCCAACAAGCAAAAGAAGAATAGGAAATCTTTTTGGGTTTTCTTTTTAATTACTACTACAAGCATGGAAAGTAAACTAATTAAAAGCTACAACTATTATTTTTGGTTTTTCTTATGGTTTATTAAACACACAAGAAGAAAGCATAAAAAGGAAAATAAACTAGCATGGATGATACTGTGAAAAAGTATGAGCACCGACATCTAGCAATGAGTGTGTGGACATTAATATAATGTCGGCGGGAAATACGTACTCCCCCAAGCTTAGGCTTTTGGCCTAAGTTGGTCTATGGCCACGGCTGGCCTAGCGGATATCCATAGTAATAGTTGGGGTCGTACCGAGATGAAGAAGACTCTGATTGCCACTGGTTGGTAATCATCTCCGGATCCCAATGGTAATTTGACTGTCGTGGAGGATCAACTTGCGGTTCCGGCTCTAGCTCTGTGGCTGATGTAGGGTTCCGATAGGCGTGAATAGCCTCTAACAGAACAAGGTACTAGCCTGCAGATAAATCAAACAAGGAAGGAACAGGCAGGGTAATAGTCTCAAGATTATGTTTATCAAAGAACAATTTGTATTTAGGCTCCCCTTCCCTATTATTAACAATAAAATCGCGTGCCACCATACTCTTATAATCTAAATAAACACGAAGCAACAATTTTTCTTCCTTCTCATAATGCCTAATTGGTATGTTAAAATGTGCAGCCAGACGTGAATCATAGATGCCTCCAAAGACGGGGCCCTTTGTACGGTTCAGACTTAACCGTTTAGCAATAATACCGCCCATACTAACAGAGTTATCACCGAATAAACCATGGAGCAAAATAATAATATTAGGAACACTAAGGTTTCCATAGTTTCCGCGACCAATTAAGCAACGACTAGAAAATATTGCAAAGTAGCGTAAAACAGGAAAATGTATGCTCGTGATTCGTGCATCGGAAACCTTCCTCGTTTCCCCTACGGTGATGGTATCAATAAACCCATCCACATCGCTGCGATGTGGTTCCTCTGTCGTGCCCTCGAAAGGGACCAAACAAACCCGACAAAAATCATAAAGTGACATCTCCTTATGCTCATCATATAAATAAAACTTCACCGTGGGTGGTGAGCTCCTAAAATGGAAATGAAAGTTTTGCACAAAGATATTTGTGAGTAAGAGATACTGGTCGCGTTCGTCGTGGAGGAAAGCAGTGAGGCTTGCATTCTCAGCCAATCCATAAAAATCTTCATAAATCCTGGCTGCTCTCAAGAAATCATCGGAAGGCCATTCACACGATCAAACCTCCGCGGTGCGAGGCAGATTATATTTGGGCTTCTATGCTTTTTACTTCGAGCTTCGGCTCGATGACCCCCTCAAAAGTCTCTTCATTATTTTCTGAAAAAATCTGAAATTTTTAGTAACTTCAAAATAAAAGTGCACCAAACTCAATAAAATTGATAGCAACTACTCATACAAGTGCCTAGAGCCTATATCATGCATCAAAACTACTTTTGACCATATAATTTTGACATGCAAGCTCAAGAACAGGGTCACCTAAGCAGGAAAAAATTGTAATGGATAGAGCACTAGAACAAAAACTAATTGGACCAATGGAGGAGTCACATACCAAGGAACAATCTCCCCAAGCAGTTTTGTGAGAGGTGCTTTGAGCAAGGAGATCGAAAATGGCAGCAAAATGAGCTTGGACTCGGGTATGAACTGGATATTCGTGTTTGTGGGAGGAAGAAGAAGTGTATGGGTGAAAGGATAAGTGGAGGAGGGCCACCATGGGCCCACGAGGCAGGGGGCGCGCCCTCCACCCTCGTGGCCAGGTGGATGACCCCCCTGCTATGTTCTCAGTGCCAAATATTCTCGAATATTCTAGAAAAAATCATATTTAAATTTCAGGGCATTTGGAGAACTTTTATTTTTGGGGTATTTTTATATTGCACGGATAATCAGATAACAGACGGGAAAATACTTATTTTTATTTTATTAAATATAAATAACAGAAAGTAAAAGGAGGGTACAGAAGGTTGTGCCTTCTAGTTTCATCCATTTCATGATCATCAAAAGGAATCCACTAACAAGGTTGATCAAGTCTTGTTAACGAACTCATTCCAAATAACATGGAACCGGAGAAATTTCGAATAACACTATATTACCTCAACGGGGATATGCACATCCCCAATAATAAGAATATCATATTTCTTCTTGACAGTAGGAAGAGGAAATTCAAAACCTCCAAATATAATCGATGGAATTTTTCCAATAGAGTTGATACTATGAACTTGAGGTTGTTTCCTCGGAAAGTGTACCGTATGCTCATTACCATTGACATGAAAAGTGACATTTCCTTTAGTGCAATCAATAACAGCCCCTGCAGTATTAAAAAAGGGTCTTCCAAGAATAATAGACATACTATCGTCCTCGGGAATATCAAGAATAACAAAGTTCATTAAAATAGTAACGTTTGCAATTACGACAGGCACATCATCACAAATACCGACAGGTATAGCAGTTGATTTATCAGCCATTTGCAAAGATATTTCAGTAGGTGTCAACTTATTCAAATCAAGTCTACGATATAAAGAGAGAGGCATAACACTAACACCGGCTCCAAGATCACATAAAGCAGTTTTAACATAGTTTCTTTTAATGGAACATGGCATAGTTGATACATCGGGATCTCCAAGTTTCTTTGGTATTCCGCCCTTAAAACTATAATTAGCAAGCATGGTGGAAATTTCAGCTTCCAGTATCTTTCTTTTATTTGTAATAATAAATTTCATGTACTTAGCATAAGGATTGGTTTTGAGCATATCAGTTAATCGCATACACAAAAAGATAGATCTAATCATTTCAGCAAAGCGCTCAAAATCCTCATCACCCTTCTTCTTGGATGGTTTGAGAGGAAAAGGCATGGGTTTCTGAACCCATGGTTCTCTTTCTTTACCATGTTTCCTAGCAACAAAGTCTTTCTTATCATAATGTTGATTCTTTGATTGCGGGTTATCAAGATCAACAGCAGGTTCAATTTCTATATCATTATCATTACTAGGTTGAGCATCATCTGAAGGAAATATGCCGTAGAGGCAATAATAAAGTTATTATTTATTTCCTTATATCATGATAAATGTTTATTATTCATGCTAGAATTGTATTAACCAGAAACATAATACATGTGTGAATACATAGACAAACAGAGTGTCACTAGTATGCCTCTACTTGACTAGCTCGTTAATCAAAGATGGTTATGTTTCCTAACCATGGACAAAGAGTTATTATTTGATTAAACGAGATCACATCATTAGGTGAATGATCTGATTGACATGACCCATTCCATTAGCTTAGCACCCGATCGTTTAGTATGTTGCTATTGCTTTCTTCATGACTTATACATGTTCCTATGACTATGAGATTATGCAACTCCCGTTTTCCGGAGGAACACTTTGTGTGCTACCAAACGTCACAACGTAAATGGGTGATTATAAAGGTGCTCTATAGGTGTCTCCAAAGGTACATGTTGGGTTGTCGTATTTCGAGATTAGGATTTGTCACTCCGATTGTCGGAGAGGTATCTCTGGGCCCTCTCGGTAATGCACATCACATAAGCCTTGCAAGCATTGCAACTAATGAGTTAGTTGTGAGATGATGTATTACGGAATGAGTAAAGAGACTTGCCGGTAATGAGATTGAACTAGGTACCGACGATCGAATCTCGGGCAAGTAACATACCGATGACAAAGGGAACAACGTATGTTGTTATGCGGTCTGACCGATAAAAGATCTTCGTAGAATATGTAGGAGCCAATATGAGCATCCAGGTTCCGCTATTGGTTATTGACCGGAGACGTGTCTCGGTCATGTCTACATTGTTCTCGAACCCGTAGGGTCCGCACGCTTAAGGTTTCGATGACGGTTATATTATGAGTTTATGCATTTTGATGTACTGAAGTTTGTTTGGAGTCCCGGATGTAATCATGTACATGACGAGGAGTCTCGAAATGGTCGAGACATAAAGATTGATATATTGGAAGCCTATATTTGGATATCGGAAGTGTTCCGGGTGAAATCGGGATTTTACCGGAGTACCGGGAGGTTACCGGAACCCCCGGGAGGTATATGGGCCTTAGTGGGCTTTAGTGGAAGAGAGGAGAGGTGGCCAGTGCTGGGCCGCTCGCCCCTACCCCCCTTAGTCCGAATAGGACAAGGAGAGGGGGCGGCGCCCCCTTCCTTCTCTCTCTCCTCTTCCCCCCTCCCGAATCCTATTCCAACTAGGAAAGGGGGGAATCCTACTCCCGGTGGGAGTAGGACTCCTCCTGGCGCGCCCTCCTCCTGGCTGGCCGCACCCCCCCTTGATCCTTTATATACGGGGGCATGGGGCACCCCTAGACACACAAGTTGATCCACGCGATCATATTCTTAACCGTGTGCGGTGCCCCCTTCCACCATAGTCCTCGATAATATTGTAGCGGTGCTTAGGCGAAGCCCTGCGACGGTAGTACATCAAGGTCGTCACCACGCCGTCGTGCTGACGGAACTCTTCCCCGACACTTTGCTGGATCGGAGTCCGGGGATTGTAATCGAGCTGAACGTGTGCTAGAACTCGGAGGTGCCGTAGTTTCGGTGCTTGATCGGTCGGGCCGTGAAGATGTACGACTACATCAACCGCATTGTGCTAACGCTTCCGCTGTCAGTCTACAAGGGTACGTAGATCACACTCTCCCCTCTCGTTGCTGTGCATCACCATGATATTGCGTGTGCGTAGGAAATTTTTTGAAATTACTACGTTCCCCAACAGTGGCATCCGAGCCTAGGTTTTATGTGTTGATGTTATATGCACGAGTAGAACACAAGTGAGTTGTGGGCGATATAAGTCATACTGCTTACCAGCATGTCATACTTTGGTTCGGCGGTATTGTTGGACGAAGCGGCCCAGACCGACATTACGCATACGCTTACGCGAGACCGGTTCTCCCGACGTGCTTTGCACAAAGGTGGCTAGCGGGTGACAGTTTCTCCAACTTTAGTTGAACCGAGTGTGGCTACGCCCGGTCCTTGCCAAGGTTAAAACAGCACCAACTTGACAAACTATCGTTGTGGTTTTGATGCATAGGTAAGATTGGTTCTTGCTTAAGCCCGTAGCAGCCACGTAAAACTTGCAACAACAAAGTAGAGGACGTCTAACTTGTTTTTGCAGGGCATGTTGTGATGTGATATGGTCAAGACATGATACTAAATTTTATTGTATGAGATGATCATGTTTTGTAACCGAGTTATCGGCAACTGGCAGGAGCCATATGGTTGTCGCTTTATTGTATGCAATACAATCATGCTGTAATGCTTTACTTTATCACTAAGCGGTAGCGATAGTCGTGGAAGCATAAGATTGGCGAGACGACAACGATGCTACGATGGAGATCAAGGTGTCGCGCCGGTGACGATGGTGATCCCAACAGTGCTTCGAAGATGGAGATCACAAGAACAAGATGATGATGGCCATATCATATCACTTATATTGATTGCATGTGATGTTTATCTATTATGCATCTTATCTTGCTTTGTTTGACGGTAGCATTATAAGATGATCTCTCACTAATTATCAAGAAGTGTTCTCCCTGAGTATGCACCGTTGCAAAAGTTCTTCGTGCTGAGACACCACGTGATGATCGGGTGTGATAGGCTCTACGTTCAAATACAACGGGTGCAAAACAGTTGCACACGCGGAATACTCAGGTTATACTTGACGAGCCAAGCATATACAGATATGGCCTCGGAACATGGAGACCGAAAGGTCGAGCGTGAATCATATAGTAGATATGATCAACATAGTGATGTTCACCAATGAAACTAGTCCATCTCACGTGATGATCAGACATGGTTTAGTTGATTTGGATCACGTAATCACTTAGAGGATTAGAGGGATGTCTATCTAAGTGGGAGTTCTTTAAGTAATATGATTAATTGAACCTAAATTTATCATGAACTTAGTACCTGATAGTATCTTGCTTATTTATGTTTGATTGTAGATAGATGGCCCGTGCTATTGTTCCGTTTAATTTTAATGCGTTCCTTCAGAAAACAAAGTTGAAAGATGATGGTAGCAATTACACAGACTGGGTCCGTAACTTGAGGATTATCCTCATTGCTGCACAGAAGAATTACGTCCTGGAAGCACCGCTGGGTGCCAGGCCTGCTGCTGCAGCAACACCAGATGTTATGAACGTCTGGCAAAGCAAAGCTGATGACTACTCGATAGTTCAGTGTGCCATGCTTTACGGCTTAGAAGCGGGACTTCAACGACGTTTTGAACGTCATGGAGCATATGAGATGTTCCAGGAGTTGAAGTTAATATTTCAAGCAAATGCCCGGATTGGGAGATATGAAGTCTCCAATAAGTTCTATAGCTGCAAGATGGAGGAGAACAGTTCTGTCAGTGAGCATATACTCAAAATGTCTGGGTATAATAATCACTTGATTCAATTGGGAGTTAATCTTCCAGATGATTGCGTCATTGACAGAATTCTCCAATCACTGCCACCAAGCTACAAGAGCTTGATGAACCATAATATGCAAGGGATGAATAAGACTATTCCCGAGCTCTTCGCAATGCCGAAAGCTGCGGAGGTAGAAATCAAGAAGGAGCATCAAGTGTTGATGGTCAACAAGACCACTAGTTTCAAGAAAAAGGGCAAAGGGAAGAAGAAGGGGAACTTCAAAAAGAATAGCAAGCAAGTTGCTACTCAAGAGAAGAAACCCAAACCTGGACCTAAGCCTGAAACTGAGTGCTTCTACTGCAAGCAGACTGGTCACTGGAAGCGGAACTGCCCCAAGTATTTGGCGGATAAGAAGGATGACAAGGTGAACAAAGGTATATGTGATATACATGTTATTGATGTGTACCTTACTAATGCTCGCAGTAGCACCTGGGTATTTGATACTGGTTCTGTTGCTAATATTTGCAACTCGAAACAGGGACTACGGATTAAGCGAAGATTGTCTAAGGACGAGGTGACGATGCGCGTGGGAAATGGTTCCAAAGTCGATGTGATCGCAGTCGGCACGCTACCTCTACAGCTACCTTCGGGATTAATATTAGACCTAAATAATTGTTATTTGGTGCCAGCGTTAAGCATGAACATTATATCTGGATCTTGTTTGATGCAAGACGGTTATTCATTTAAATCAGAGAATAATGGTTGTTCTATTTACATGAGTAATATCTTTTATGGTCATGCACCCTTAAAGAGTGGTCTATTCTTATTAAATCTCGATAGTAGTGACACACATATTCATAGTGTTGAAACCAAAAGATGCAAAGTTGATAATGATAGTGCAACTTATTTGTGGCACTGCCGTTTAGGTCATATCAGTATAAAGCGCATGAAGAAACTCCATACTGATGGGCTTTTGGAACCACTTGATTATGAATCACTTGGTACTTGCGAACCGTGCCTTATGGGTAAGATGACAAAAACACCGTTCTCCGGTACTATGGAGAGAGCAACAGATTTGTTGGAAATCATACATACAGATGTATGTGGTCCGATGAATGTTGAGGCTCGTGGCGGATATCGTTATTTTCTCAAATTCACAGATGACTTAAGCAGATATGGGTATATCTACTTAATGAAACACAAGTCTGAAACGTTTGAAAGGTTCAAAGAATTTCAGAGTGAAGTAGAAAATCATCGTAACAAGAAAATAAAATCCCTAGGATCTGATCGTGGAGTTGAATATTTGAGTTACGAGTTTGGTGTACATTTGAAACAATGTGGAATAGTTTCGCAACTCACGCCACCCGGAACACCATAGCGTAATGGTGTGTCCGAACGTCGTAATCGTACTTTACTAGATATGGTGCGATCTATGATGTCTCTTACTGATTTACCGCTATTGTTTTGGGGATATGCTCTAGAGACGGCCGCATTCACGTTAAATAGGGCACCATCAAAATCCGTTGAGACGACGCCTTATGAACTGTGGTTTGGCAAGAAACCAAAGTAGTCGTTTTTGAAAGTTTGGGGCTGCGATGCTTATGTGAAAAAGCTTCAACCTAATAAGCTCGAACCCAAATCGGAAAAATGTGTCTTCATAGGATATCCAAAGGAAACTATTGGATACACCTTCTATCACAGAACCGAAGGCAAGACTTTTGTTGCTAAATTCGGAAACTTTCTAGAGAAGGAGTTTCTCTCGAAAGAAGTGAGTGGGAGGAAAGTAGAACTTGACGAGGTAACTGTACCTACTCCCTTATTGGAAAGTAGTACATCACAGAAACCTGTTTCTGTGACACCGACACCAATTAGTGAGGAAGCTAATGATAATGATCATGAAACTTCAGAACAAGATACTACTGAACCTCGTAGATCAACCAAAGTGAGATCCGCGCCAGAGTGGTACGGTAATCCTGTTTTGGAAGTCATGCTACTAGATCATGATGAACCTACGAACTATGAAGAAGCGATGGTGAGCCCAGATTCCGCAAAATTGCTTGAAGCCATGAAATCTGAGATGGGATCCATGTATGAGAACAAAGTATGGACTTTGGTTGACTTGCCCAATGATCGGCAAGCAATTGAGAACAAATGGATCTTCAATAAGAAGACCGACGCTGATGGTAATATTACTGTCTACATAGCTCGACTTGTCGCAAAAGGTTTTCGGCAAGTTCAAGGGATTGACTACGATGAGACCTTCTCGCCCGTAGCGATGCTTAAGTCTGTCCGAGTCATGTTAGCAATTGCCACATTTTATGATTATGAAATTTGGCAGGTGGATGTCAAAACTGCATTCCTGAATGGATTTCTGGAAGAAGAGTTGTATATGATACAACCAGAAGGTTTTGTCGATCCAAAGGGAGCTAACAAAGTGTGCAAGCTCCAGCGATCCATTTATGGACTGGTGCAAGCCTCTCGGAGTTGGAATAAACGCTTTGATAGTGTGATCAAAGCATTTGGTTTTATACAGACTTTTGGAGAAGCCTGTATTTACAAGAAAGTGAGTGGGAGCTCTGTAGCATTTCTAATATTATATGTGGATGACATATTACTAATTGGAAATGATATAGAATTTCTGGATAGCATAAAGGGATACTTGAATAAGAGGTTTTCAATGAAAGACCTCGGTGAAGCTGCTTACATATTAGGCATTAAGATCTATAGAGATAGATCAAGACGCTTAATTGGACTTTCACAAAGCACATACCTTGACAATGTTTTGAAGAAGTTCAAAATGGATCAAGCAAAGAAAGGGTTCTTGCCTGTGTTACAAGATGTGAAGTTGAGTCAGACTCAATGCCCGACCACTGCAGAAGATAGAGAGAAAATGAAAGATGTTCCCTATGCTTCAGCCATAGGCTCTATCATGTATGCAATGTTGTGTACCAGACCTGATGTGTGCCTTGCTATAAGTCTAGCAGGGAGGTACCAAAGTAATCCAGGAGTGGATCACTGGACAGCGGTCAAGAACATCCTGAAATACCTGAAAAGGACTAAGGATATGTTTCTCGTTTATGGAGGTGACAAAGAGCTAATCGTAAATGGTTACATTGATGTGAGCTTTGACACTGATCCGGACGATTCTAAATCGCAAACCGTATACGTGTTTACATTAAACAGTGGAGCTGTTAGTTGGTGCAGTTCTAAACAAAGCGTCATGGCGGGATCTACGTGTGAAGCGGAATACATAGCTGCTTCGGAAGCAGCAAATGAAGGAGTCTAGATGAAGGAGTTCATATCCGATCTAGGTGTCATACCTAGTGCATCGGGTCCAATGAAAATCTTTTGTGACAATACTGGTGCAATTGCCTTGGCAAAGGAATCCAGATTTCACAAGAGAACCAAGGACATCAAGAGACGCTTCAATTCCATCCGGGATCTAGTCCAGGTGGGAGACATAGAGATTTGCAAGATACATACGGATCTGAATGTAGCAGACCCGTTGACTAAGCCTCTTCCACGAGCAAAACTATTCGAAATATGCCCTAGAGGCAATAATAAAAGGATTATTATTATATTTCGTTGTTCATGATAATTGTCTTTATTCATGCTATAATTGTGTTATCCGGAAATCGTAATACATGTGTGAATAATACACACCAACATGTCCCTAGTAAGCCTCTAGTTGACTAGCTCGTTGATCAACAGATAGTCATGGTTTCCTGACTATGGACATTGGATGTCATTGATAACGAGATCACACCATTAGGAGAATGATGTGATGGACAAGACCCAATCCTAAACATAGCATAAGATCATATAGTTCGTTTGCTAGAGTTTTTCCAATGTCAAGTATCCTTTCCTTAGACCATGAGATCGTGTAACTCCCGGATACCGTAGGAGTGCTTTGGGTGTACCAAATGTCACAATGTAACTGGGTGACTATAAAGGTATACTACGGGTATCTCTGAAAGGGTCTGTTGGGTTGACACGGATCAAGACTGGGATTTGTCACTCCGTATGACGGAGAGGTATCACTGGGCCCACTCGGTAATGCATCATCATAATGAGCTCAAAGTGACCAAGTGTCTGATCACGGGATCATGCATTACGGTACGAGTAAAGTGACTTGCCAGTAACGAGATTGAACGAGGTATTGGGATACCGACGATCGAATCTCGGGAAAGTAACATATCGATTGACGAAGGGAATTGTATACGGGGTTGCTTGAATCCTCGACATCGTGGTTCATCCGATGAGATCATCGAGGAGCATGTGGGAGCCAACATGGGTATCCAGATCCCGCTGTTGGTTATTGACCGGAGAGCGATCTCGGTCATGTCTACATGTCTCCCGAACCCGTAGGGACTACACACTTAAGGTTCAGTGACGCTAGGGTTGTAGGGATATGTATATGCAGTAACCCAAATGTTGTTCGGAGTCCCGGATGAGATCCCGGACGTCACGAGGAGTTCCAGAATGGTCCAGAGGTAAAGAATTATATATAGGAAGTGCTATTTCGGCCATCGGGACAAGTTTCGGGGTCACCGGTATTGTACCGGGACCACCGGAAGGGTCCCGGGGGTCCACCGGGTGGGGCCACCTGCCCCAGGGGCCACATGGGCTGTAGGGGGTGCGCCTTGGCCTATATGGGCCAAGGGCACCAGCCCCAAGAGGCCCATGTGCCTAGGGTTCAAGAAGGGAAGAGTCCCAAAGGGGGAAGGCACCTCCTAGGTGCCTTGGGGAGGAGGGATTCCTCCCTTGGCCGCCGCCCCCCTAGGAGATTGGATCTCCTAGGGCCGGCGCCTGTTGGGGAACGTAGCAGAAATTCAAAAATTTTCCTACGTATCACCAAGATCTATCTATGGAGAGACCAGCAACGAGTAGAAAGGAGAGTGCATCTACATACCCTTGTAGATCGCTAAGCAGAAGCGTTCAAGTGAACGGGGTTGATGGAGTCGTACTCGTCGTGATTCAGATCACCGATGATCCTAGTGCCGAACGGACGGCACCTCCGCGTTCAACACATGTACAGCTCGACGATGTCTCCCACGCCTTGATCCAGCAAGGAGAGAGGGAGAGGTTGAGGAAGACTCCATCCAGCAGCAGCACAACGCCGTGGTGGTGATGGAGGAGCGTGGCAATCCTGCAGGGCTTCGCCAAGCACCTATGGGAGAGGAGGAGGTGTCACGGGAGGGAGGGAGGCGCCAAGGGCTCAGGTATAGATGCCCTCCCTCCCCTCCACTATATATAGGGGCAGGGGAGAGGGGGGAGGCGCAGCCTTGCCCCCTCCTCCAAGGAAGGGGTGCGGCTAAGGAGGGGGGGAGGAGTCCATCCTCCCCAAGGCACCTCGGAGGTGCCTTCCCCCTTTAGGACTCTCCCCTTTTTCCTATATCTTGGCGCATGGGCCTCTAGGGGCTGGTGCCCTTGGCCCATGTAGGCCAAGGCGCACCCCCTACAGCCCATGTGGCCCCCCGGGGCAGGTGGCCCCACCCGGTGGGCCCCCGGTACCCTTCCGGTGGTCCCGGTACAATACCGATGACCCCGAAACTTGTCCCGATGGCCGAAACAGGACTTCCTATATATAAATCTTTACCTCCGGACCATTCTGGAACTCCTCGTGACGTCCGGGATCTCATCCGGGACTCCGAACAACATTCGGTAACCACATACAAACTTCCTTTATAACCCTAGTGTCATCGAACCTTAAGTGTGTAGACCCTACGGGTTCGGGAGACATGCAGACATGACTGAGATGTTCTCCGGTCAATAACCAACAGCGGGATCTGGATACCCATGTTGGCTCCCACATGTTCCACGATGATCTCACCGGATGAACCACAATGTCAAGGACTCAATCGATCCCGTATACAATTCCCTTTGTCTAGCGGTATGGTACTTGCCCGAGATTCGATCATCGGTATACCGATACCTTGTTCAATCTCGTTACCGGCAAGTCTCTTTACTCGTTCCGTAACACATCATCCCGTGATCAACTCCTTGATCACACTGTGCACATTATGATGATGTCCTATCGAGTGGGCCCAGAGATACCTCTCCGTTTACACGGAGTGACAAAATCCCAATCTCGATTCGTGCCAACCCAACAGACACTTTCAGAGATACCCGTAGTGTACCTTTATAGCCACCCAGTTACGTTGTGACGTTTGGCACACCCAAAGCACTCCTACGGTATCCGGGAGTTGCACAATCTCATGGTCTAAGGAAATGATACTTGACATTAGAAAAGCTTTAGCATACGAACTACATGATCTTGTGCTAGGCTTAGGATTGGGTCTTGTCCATCACATCATTCTCCTAATGATGTGATCCCGTTATCAACGGCATCCAATGTCCATGGCCAGGAAACCGTAACCATCTATTGATCAACGAGCTAGTCAACTAGAGGCTTACTAGGGACATGGTGTTGTCTATGTATCCACACATGTATCTGAGTTTCCTATCAATACAATTCTAGCATGGATAATAAACGATTATCATGAACAAGGAAATATAATAATAATCAATTTATTATTGCCTCTAGGGCATATTTCCAACAGTCTCCCACTTGCACTAGAGTCAATAATCTAGTTCACATCGATATGTGATTAACACTCAAGGTCACATCCCCATGTGACTAACACCCAAAGAGTTTACTAGAGTCAATAATCTAGTTCACATTTACCATGTGATTAACACTCGATGATTTCTGGGTTTGATCATGTTATGCTTGTGAGAGAGGTTATAGTCAACGGGTCTGAACCTTTCAGATCCGTGTGTGCTTTACAAATCTCTATGTCATCTCCTAGATGCATCTACCACGTTCTATTTGGAGCTATTCCAAATAACTGTTCTACTTGGAGCTATTCTAAATTGTTGCTCCATTATACGTATCCAGTATCTCTACTCAGAGCTATCCGGATAGGTGTTAAGCTTGCATCGACGTAACCCTTTACGACGAACCCCTTTACCACCTCCATAATCGAGAAAATTCCTTAGTCCACTAGTTACTAAGGATAACTTTGACCGCTGTCCCGTGATCCATTCTTGGATCACTCTTGTACCCCTTGACTGACTCATGGCAAGGCACACTTCAGGTGCGGTACACAGCATAGCATACTGTAGAGCCTACGTCTTAAGCATAGGGGACGACCTTCGTCCTTTCTCTCTATTCTGCCGTGGTCGAGCTTTAAGTCTTAACTTCATACCTTACAACTCAGGCAAGAACTCCTTCTTTGACTGATCCATCTTGAACACCTTCAAGATCATGTCAAGGTATGTGCTCATTTGAAAGTACCATTAAGCGTTTTGATCTATCCTTATAGATCTTGATGCTCAATGTTCAAGTAGCTTAATCCAGGCTTTCCATTGAAAAACACCTTTCAAATAACCCTATATGCTTTCCAGAAATTCTACATCATTTCTGATCAACAATATGTCAACAACATATACTCATCAGAAATTCTATAGTGCTCCCACTCACTTCTTTGGAAATACAAGTTTCTCATAAACTTTGTATACACCCAAAATCTTTGATCATCATCAAAGCATACATTCCAACTCCGAGATGCTCACTCCAGTCCTCAGAAGGATTGCTGGAGCTTTGCATACTTATTAGCATATTTCAGGATAGACAAAACCTTCCGGTTGTATCACATACAACCTTTCCTCAAGAATCGTCGAGGAAACAATGTTTTGACATCCTATCTGCAAGATTTCATAAATAATGCAGTAATTGCTAATATAATTCCAACAGACTCTTAGCATCGCTACGAGTGAGAAAGTCTCATCGTAGTCAACTCCTTGTACTTGTCGAAAAACATCTTAACGACAAGTCGAGCTTTCTCAATGGTGACACTTACCATCATTGTCTGTCTTCCTTTCAAAATCCATATGTACCTAACAGCCTTACGACCATCAAGTAGTTCTTCCAAAGTCTACACTTTGTTTTCATACATGGATCCTCTCTCGGGTTTTATGTCCTTGAGCCATTTATCGGAATCCGGGCCCACCATCGCTTCTCCATAGCTCGTAGGTTCATTGTTGTCTAGCAACATGACTTCCAAGACAGGATTACGTACCACTCTGAAGTAGTACGCATCCTTGTCATCCCACGAGGTTTGGTAGTGACTCGATCCGAAGTTTCATGATCACTATCATAAGCTTCCACTTCAGTTGGTGTACGTGCCACAGGAACAACTTCCTGTGCCCTGCTACACACTTGTTGAAGTGACGGTTCAATAACCTCATCAAGTCTCCACCATCCTCCCACTCAACTTTTTGAGAGAAGCCTTTCCTCGAAAAAGGACCCGATTCAAGAAACAATCCCTATTGCTTTCGGATCTGAATTAGGAGGTATACCCAACTGTTTTTGGGTGTCCTATGAAGATGCATTTTATCTGCTTTGGGTTCGAGCTTATCAACCTGAAACCTTTTCACATAAGCGTCGCAGCCCCAAACTTTCAAGAAACGGCAACTTAGGTTTCTCCAAACCATAGTTCATACGGTGTCGTCTCAACGAAATTATGTGGTGCCCTATTTAAAGTGAATGTGGTTGTCTCTAATGCCTAACCCATGAACGATAGTGGTAACTCGATAAGAGACATCATGGTATGCACCATATCCAATAGGGTGCAACTATGACGTTTGGATACACCATCACACTATGGTGTTCCAGGCTGTATCAGTTGTGAAACAATTTCCACAATGTCTTAATTCTGTGCCAAACTCGTGATTCAGATATTCATCTCTATGATCATATCATAGATCTTTTATCCTCTTGTCACGACGATCTTTCAACTTCACACTGAAATTACTTGAACCTTTCAATAATTCAGACTCGTG
The DNA here is from genome assembly GCF_002162155.2 of Triticum dicoccoides. Lineage (NCBI taxonomy): Eukaryota > Viridiplantae > Streptophyta > Magnoliopsida > Poales > Poaceae > Triticum > Triticum dicoccoides. The sequence goes on from NC_041380.1 coordinate 353,782,487, forward strand.
ATTCATCAAGTAAATATACTCAACATCTACTCGAATCATCTGTGAAGTAAGAACATAACGATATTCACTGCATGCCTCAGCACTCATTGGACTGCACACATCAAAATGTGTTACTTCCAACAAGTTGCTATCTTGTTCCATCTTACTGAAAAACGAGGCTTTTCAGTCATCTTGCCCATGTGGTATGATTTGCATGTCCCAAGTGATTCAAAATCAAGTGAGTCAAAACGGTCCATTTGCATGGAGTTTCTTCATGCATATACACCAATAGACATGGTTCGCATGTCTCAAACTTTTCAAAAACGAGTGAGCCCAAAGATCCATCAATATGGAGCTTCTTCATGCGTTTTATACCGATATGACTTACGTGGCAGTGCCACAAGTAGGTGGTACTATCATTACTATCTTTTGGCATGAACATGTGTATCACTATGATCGAGATTTAATAAACCATTCATTTTAGGTGTAAGACCATTGAAGGTATTATTCAAATAAACAGAGTAACCATTATTCTCCTTAAATGAATAACCGTATTGCGATAGACGTAATCCAATCATGTCTATGCTTAACGCAAACACCAAATAACAATTATTTAGGTTTAACACCAATCTCTTTGGTAGAGGGAGCGTGCGATGCTTGATCATATCAAGCTTGGAAAAACTTCCAACACATATCGTCAGCTCACCTTTAGCTAGTCTCCGTTTATTCCGTAGCCTTTTGTTTCGAGTTACTAACACTTAGCAACCGAACCGGTATCTAATACCCTGGTGCTACTAGGAGTACTAGCAAAGTACACATTAACACAATGTATATCCAATATACTTCTATCGACCTTGCCAGCCTTCTTATCTACCAAGTATCTAGGGTAGTTCTGCTCTAGTGGTTGTTCCCCTTATTACAGAAGCACTTAGTCTCGGGTTTGGGTTTTACCTTGGGTTTCTTCACTAGAGCAGCAGCTGATTTGCCGTTTCATGAAGTATCCCTTCTTGCCCTTGCCCTTCTTGAAACTAGTGGTTTCACCAACCATCAACAATTGATGCTCCTTCTTGATTTCTACTTTCGCGGTGTCAAACATCGTGAATACCTCAAGGATCATCATATCTATCCCTGATATGTTATAGTTCATCACGAAGCTCTAGCAGCTTGGTGACAATGACTTTGGAGAAACATCACTATCAAGTGATTGTTGCACTCAGACAATCTGAGCACAAGCTCAACGATTGAGCTTTTCTCCCTTAGTTTGCAGGCTAAGAAAATCGTCGGAGGTCTTATACCTCTTGACGTGGGCACGAGCCTGAAATCCCAATTTCAGCCCTCGAAACATCTCATATGTTCCGCTACGTTTTGAAAACGTCTTTGGTGCCTCAACTCTAAACCGTTTAACTGAACTATCACGTAGTTATCAAAACGTGTATGTCCGATGTTCGCAACATCCATAAACGACGTTTGGGGTTCAGCACACTGAGCGGTGCATTAAGGACATAAGCCTTCTATGAAACAATGAGGACAATCCTCAGTTTACGGACCTAGTCCGCATAATTGCTACTATCAACTTTCAACTAATTTTTCTCTAGGAACATATCTAAACAGTAGAACTATAGCGTGAGCTACGACATAATTTGCAAAATCCTTTTGACTATGTTCAGGATAATTAAGTTCATCTTATGAACTCCCACTCAGATAGACATCCCTCTAGTCATCTAAGTGATTACATGATCCGAGTCAAACTAGGCCGTGTCCGATCATCACGTGAGACGGACTAGTCATCATCGGTGAACATCTTCATGTTGATCGTATCTTCTATACGACTCATGCTCGACCTTTCGGTCTCCGTGTTCCGAGGCCATGTCTGTACATGCTAGGCTCGTCAAGTTAACCCTAAGTGTTCCGCGTGTGTTCCGAGGCCATGTCTGTACATGCTAGGCTCGTCAACACCCGTTGTATTTGAACGTCTGAATAAAACACCCGATCATCACGTGATGTTTTGAAACAGCGAACTGTCGCAACGGTGCACAGTTAGGGGAGAACACTTCTTGAAATTGTTGTAAGGGATCATCTTATTTACTACCGTCGTTCTAAGCAAATAAGATGTATAAACATGATAAACATCACATGCAATCAAATAGTGACATGATATGGCCATCATCACTTTGCTCCTTTTGATCTCCATCTTCGGGGCTCCATGATCATCATCGTCACCGGCATGACACCATGATCTCCATCATAATGATCTCCATCATCGTGTCTTCATGAAGTTGCCTCGCCAACTATTACTTCTACTACTATGGCTAACGGTTAGCAATAAAGTAAAGTAATTACATGACGTTTAAGTTGACACGCAGGTCACAAATAAATAAAGACAACTCCTATGGCTCCTGCCGGTTGTCATACTCATCGACATGCAAGTCGTGATTCCTATTACAAGAACATGATCAATCTCATACATCACATATATCATTCATCACATCCTCTTTGGCCATATCACATCACATAGCATACCCTGCAAAAACAAGTTAGACGTCCTCTAATTGTTGTTTGTATGTTTTACGTGGCTGCTATGGGTTTCTAGCAAGAACGTTTCTTACCTACGCATGAACCACAACGTGATATGCCAATTGCTATTTACCCTTCATAAGGACCCTTTTCATCGAATCCGATCCGACTAAAGTGGGAGAGACAGACACCCGCCAGCCACCTTATGCAACTAGTGCATGTTTGTCGGTGGAACCGGTCTCACGTAAGCGTACGTGTAAGGTTGGTCCGGGCCGCTTCATCCCACGATGCCGCCGAATCAAGATAAGACTAGTAACGGCAAGCATATTGAACAATATCAACGCCCACAACTACTTTGTGTTCTACTCGTGCAAAGAATCTACGCAATAGACCTAGCTCATGATGCCACTGTTGGGGAACGTAGCAGAAATTCAAAAAATTTCCTACGTATCACCAAGATCTATCTATGGAGAGACCAGCAACGAGTAGAAAGGAGAGTGCATCTACATACCCTTGTAGATCGCTAAGCGGAAGCGTTCAAGTGAACGGGGTTGATGGAGTCGTACTCGTCGTGATTCAGATCACCGATGATCCTAGTGCCGAACGGACGGCACCTCCGCGTTCAACACACGTACAGCTCGACGATGTCTCCCATGCCTTGATCCAGCAAGGAGAGAGGGAGAGGTTGAGGAAGACTCCATCCAGCAGTAGCACAACGGCGTGGTGGTGATGGAGGAGCGTGGCAATCCTGTAGGGCTTCGCCAAGCACCTACGGGAGAGGAGGAGGTGTCACGGGAGGGAGGGAGGCGCCAAGGGCTCAGGTATAGATGCCCTCCCTCCCCTCCACTATATATAGGGGCAGGGGAGAGGGGGGAGGCGCAGCCTTGCCCCCTCCTCCAAGGAAGGGGTGCGGCTAAGGAGGGGGGGAGGAGTCCATCCTCCCCAAGGCACCTCAGAGGTGCCTTCCCCCTTTAGGACTCTCCCCTTTTTCCTATATCTTGGCGCATGGGCCTCTAGGGGCTGGTGCCCTTGGCCCATGTAGGCCAAGGCGCACCCCCTACAGCCCATGTGGCCCCCCGGGGCAGGTGGCCCCACCCGGTGGGCCCCCGGGACCCTTCCGGTGGTCCCGGTACAATACCGATGACCCCGAAACTTGTCCCGATGGCCGAAACAGGACTTCCTATATATAAATCTTTACCTCCGGACCATTCCGGAACTCCTCGTGACGTCCGGGATCTCATCCGGGACTCCGAACAACATTCGGTAACCACATACAAACTTCCTTTATAACCCTAGCGTCATCGAACCTTAAGTGTGTAGACCCTACGGGTTCGGGAGACATGCAGACATGACTGAGATGTTCTCTGGTCAATAACCAACAGCGGGATCTGGATACCCATGTTGGCTCCCACATGTTCCACAATGATCTCATCGGATGAACCACGATGTCAAGGACTCAATCGATCCCGTATACAATTCCCTTTGTCTAGCGGTATGGTACTTGCCCGAGATTCGATCGTCGGTATACCGATACCTTGTTCAATCTCGTTACCGGAAAGTCTCTTTACTCGTTCCGTAACACATCATCCCGTGATCAACTCCTTGATCACACTGTGCACATTATGATGATGTCCTACCGAGTGGGCCCAGAGATACCTCTCCGTTTACACGGAGTGACAAAATCCCAATCTCGATTCGTGCCAACCCAACAGACACTTTCAGAGATACCCGTAGTGTACCTTTATAGCCACCCAGTTACGTTGTGACGTTTGGCACACCCAAAGCACTCCTACGGTATCCGGGAGTTGCACAATCTCATGGTCTAAGGAAATGATACTTGACATTAGAAAAGCTTTAGCATACGAACTACATGATCTTATGCTAGGCTTAGGATTGGGTCTTGTCCATCACATCATTCTCCTAATGATGTGATCCCGTTATCAACGACATCCAATGTCCATGGCCAGGAAACCGTAACCATCTATTGATCAACGAGCTAGTCAACTAGAGGCTTACTAGGGACATGGTGTTGTCTATGTATCCACACATGTATCTGAGTTTCCTATCAATACAATTCTAGCATGGATAATAAACGATTATCATGAACAAGGAAATATAATAATAATCAATTTATTATTGCCTCTAGGGCATATTTCCAACAGCGCCCCCCCTAGGCCCCCCTATATATAGTGGGGAGATGGAGGACTTCTAACCCCATGCCTTTGGTGCCTCCCTCTCCCTCTCCAACACATCCTCCTCCTCCATAGAGCTTAGCAAAGCCCTACCGGAGTACTGCAGCTCCATCACCACCACGCCGTCGTGCTGCTGCTGGAGCCATCTTCCTCAACCTCTCCTCCCCCCTTGCTGGATCAAGAAGGAGGAGACGTTACGCTGACCGTACGTGTGTTGAACGCGGAGGTGCCGTCCGTTCGGCGCTAGGATCTCCGATGATTTGGATCACGTCGAGTACGCCTTCCTCATCCCCGTTCTTTGAACGCTTCCGTGCGTGATCTACAAAGGTATGTAGATGCAATCCAATCACTCGTTGCTAGATGAACTCATAGATGGATCTTGGTGAAACCGTAAGAAAATTTTTGTTTTCTGCAACGTTCCCCAACAGTGGCATCATGAGCTAGGTCTATGCGTAGTTCTCTTGCACGAGTTGAACACAAATTTGTTGTGGGCGTAGATGTTGTCAACTTTCTTGCCGCTACTAGTCTTATCTTGCTTCAGCGGTATTGTGGGATGAAGCGGCCCGGACCAACCTTACACGTACGCTTACGTGAGACCGGTTCCACCGACTAACATGCACTAGTTGCATAAGGTGGCTGGCGGGTGTCTGTCTCGCCCACTTTAGTTGGAGCGGATTCGATGAAAAGGGTCCTTATGAAGGGTAAATAGAAGTTGACAAATCACATTGTGGCTTTCACGTAGGTAAGAAAACGTTCTTGCTAGAACCCTATTTCAGCCACGTAAAACTTGCAACAACAATTAGAGGACGTCTAACTTGTTTTTGCAGCAAGTGCTTTGTGATATGATATGGCCAAAGTTGTGATGAATAATGAATGATATATATGTGATGTATGAGATGTTCATGCTATTGTAATAGGAATCACGACTTGCATGTCGGTGAGTATGACAACTAGCAGGAGCCATAGGAGTTGTCTTTATTTTTTGTATGACCTGCGTGTCATTGAGAAACGCCATGTAAATTACTTTACTTTATTGCTAAACACGTTAGCCGTAGTAGTAGAAGTAATAGTTGGCAAGCAACTTCATGGAGACACGATGATGGAGATCATGGTGTCATGCCGGTGACAAGATGATCATGGAGCCCCAAGATGGAGATCAAAGGAGCTATGTGATATTGGCCATATCATGTCACTATTATTATTTGATTGCATGTGATGTTTATCATGTTTTGCATCTTGTTTACTTAGAACGACGGTAGTAAATAAGATGATCCCTCATAATAATTTCAAGAAAGTGTTCCCCCTAACTGTGCACCGTTGCGACAGTACATTGTTTCGAAGCACCACGTGATGATCGGGTGTTAGATTCTAACGTTCACATACAACGGGTGTAAGACAGATTTACACATGCAAACACTTAGGTTGACTTGACGAGCCTAGCATGTACAGACATGGCCTCGGAACACAGAAGACTGAAAGGTCGAGCATGAGTCGTATAGAAGATACGATCAACATGAAGATGTTCACCGATGTTGACTAGTCCGTCTCACGTGATGATCGGACACGGCCCAGTTAACTCGGATCATGTTATACTTAGATGACTAGAGGGATGTCTATCTAAGTGGGAGTTCATTAAATAATTTGATTAGATGAACTTAATTATCATGAACTTAGTCTAAAAATGTTTACAATATGTCTTGTAGATCAAATGGCTAACGTAGTCCTCAACTTGAACGCGTTCCTAGAGAAAACCAAGCTGAAAGACGATGGCAACAACTATACGGACTAGGTCCAGAACCTGAGGATCATCCTCATAGCTGCCAAGAAAGATTATGTCCTACAAGCACCGCTAGGTGACCCACCCGTCCCACAGAACCAAGATGTTATGAACGCTTGGCAGACACGTGCTGATGATTACTCCATCGTTCAGTGCGGCATGCTTTACAGCTTAGAACCGGGGCTCCAAAAACGTTTTGAGAGACACGGAGCATACGAGATGTTCGAAGAGCTGAAAATGGTTTTCCAAGCTCATGCCCGGGTCGAGAGATATGAAGTCTCCGACAAGTTCTTCAGCTGTAAGATGGAGGAAAATAGTTTTGTCAGTGAGCACATACTCACAATGTCTGGGTTACATAACCGCTTGACTCAGCTGGGAGTTAATCTCCCGGATGACGCGGTCATTGATAGAATCCTCCAGTCGCTTCCACCAAGCTACAAGAGCTTTGTGATGAACTTCAATATGCAGGGGATGGAAAAGACCATTCCTGAGGTATTTGCAATGCTGAAATCAGCAGAGGTAGAAGTCAAAAAGGAACATCAAGTGTTGATGGTGAATAAAACCACTAAGTTCAAGAAGGGCAAGGGTAAAAAGAACTTCAAGAAGGACGGCAAGGGAGTTGCCGCGCCCGGCAAGCAAGCTGCAGGGAAGAAGCCAAAGAATGGACCCAAGCCCGAGACCGAGTGCTTTTATTGCAAGGGAAGTGGTCACTGGAAGCGGAACTGCCCCAAATACTTAGCGGACAAGAAGGCCGGCAAAACAAAAGGTATATGTGATATACATGTAATTGATGTGTACCTTACCAGTATTCGTAGTAGCTCCTGGGTATTTGATACCGGTGCGGTTGCTCATATTTGTAACTCAAAGCAGGAGCTGCGGAATAAGCGGAGACTGGCAAAGGACGAGGTGACGATGCGCGTCGGGAATGGTTCCAAGGTCAATGTGATCGCCGTCGGCAGGCAACCTCTACATTTGCCTTCGGGATTAGTTTTAAACTTTAATAATTGTTATTTAGTGCCAGCTTTGAGCATGAACATTGTATCAGGATCTCGTTTAATTCGAGATGGCTACTCATTTAAATCCGAGAATAATGGTTGTTCTATTTATATGAGAGATATGTTTTATGGTCATGCTCCGATGGTGAATGGTTTATTCTTAATGAATCTCGAGCGTAATACTACACATGTTCATAGTGTGAGTACCAAAAGATGTAAGATTGATAATGATAGTCCCACATACTTGTGGCACTGCCGCCTTGGTCACATAGGTGTCAAACGCATGAAGAAGCTCCATGCTGATGGACTTTTAGAGTCTCTTGATAATGAATCATTTGACACGTGTGAACCATGCCTCATGGGTAAAATGACCAAGACTCCGTTCTCAGGAACAATGGAGCGAGCAACCAACTTATTGGAAATCATACATACTGATGTTTGCGGTCCAACGAGTGTTGAGGCTCGCGGTGGCTATCGTTATGTTCTCACCCTCACTAATGACTTGAGTAGATATGGGTATGTCTACTTAATGAAACACAAGTCTGAGACCTTTGAAAAGTTCAAGGAATTTCAGAGTGAGGTTGAAAATCAATGTGACAGGAAAATCAAGTTCCTGCGATCAGATCGTGGAGGAGAATACTTGAGTCACGAGTTTGGCACACACTTAAGAAAATGTGGAATAGTTTCACAACTCACGCCGCCTGGAACACCTCAGGGTAATGGTGTGTCCGAACGTCGTAATCGCACTCTATTGGACATGGTGCGATCTATGATGTCTCTTACCGATTTACCGCTATCTTTTTGGGGCTATGCTTTAGAGACTGCCGCATTCACTTTAAATAGGGCTCCGTCGAAATCCGTTGAGACGACACCGTATGAATTATGGTTTGGGAAGAAACCTAAGCTGTCGTTTCTAAAAGTTTGGGGATGCGATGCTTATGTCAAGAAACTTCAACCTGAAAAGCTCGAACCCAAGTCGGAAAAATGCGTCTTCATAGGATACCCTAAAGAAACTATTGGGTATACCTTCTACCTCAAATCCGAAGGCAAGATCTTTGTTGCCAAGAATGGATCCTTTCTAGAGAAGGAGTTTCTCTCGAAAGAAGTAAGTGGGAGGAAAGTAGAACTTGATGAAGTATTACCTCTTGAACTGGAAAATGGCGCAACTCAAGAAAATGTTCCTAAGGTGCCTGCACCGACTAGAGAGGAAGTTAATGATGATGATCATGAAAAATCAGATCAAGTTGCTACTGAACGTCGTAGGTCCACAAGGACACGTTCCGCACCAGAATGGTACGGCAACCCTGTCTTGGAAATCATGTTGTTAGACAACAGTGAACCTTCGAACTATGAAGAAGCGATGGCGGGCCCGGATTCCGACAAATGGCTAGAAGCCATGAAATCCGAGATAGGATCCATGTATGAAAACGAAGTATGGACTTTGACTGACTTGCCCGTTGAGCGGCGAGCCATAGAAAATAAATGGATCTTTAAGAAGAAGACAGACGCGGATGGTAATGTAACCATCTATAAAGCTTGCCTTGTCGCTAAGGTTATCGACAAGTTCAAGGGGTTGACTACGATGAGACTTTCTCACCGGTAGCGAAGCTAAAGTCCGTCCGAATCATGTTAGCAATTGCCGCATTCTATGATTATGAGATATGGCAAATGGACGTCAAAACGGCATTCCTTAATGGTTTCCTTAAGGAAGAATTGTATATGATGCAGCCGGAAGGTTTTGTCGATCCTAAGAATGCTAACAAGGTGTGTAGGCTCCAACGCTCGATTTATGGGCTAGTGCAAGCATCTCGGAGTTGGAACATTCGCTTTGATGAGATGATCAAAGCGTTTGGGTTTACGCAGACTTATGGAGAAGCCTGCGTTTACAAGAAAGTGAGTGGGAGCTTTGTAGCATTTGTCATATTATATGTAGATGACATACTTTTGATGGGAAATGATATAGAACTCTTGGACAGCATTAAGGCCTACTTGAATAAGAGTTTTTCAATGAAGGACCTTGGAGAAGCTGCTTATATATTAGGCATCAAGATCTATAGAGATAGATCGAGACGCCTCATAGGTCTTTCACAAAGCACATACCTTGATAAGATATTGAAGAAGTTCAATATGGATCAGTCTAAGAAGGGGTTCTTGCCTGTGTTACAAGGTGTGAAATTGAGCTCAGCTCAATGTCCGACCACGGCAGAAGATATAGAAGAGATGAGTGTCATCCCCTATGCCTCAGCCATAGGTTCTATTATGTATGCCATGCTGTGTACCAGACCTGATGTAAACCTTGCCGTAAGTTTGGTAGGAAGGTACCAAAGTAATCCCGGCAAGGAACACTAGACAGCGGTCAAGAATATCCTAAAGTACCTAAAAAGGACTAAGGAAATGTTTCTCGTTTATGGAGGTGACGAAGAGCTCGTCGTAAAGGGTTACGTCGACGTTAGCTTCGACACAGATCTGGATGACTCAAAGTCACAAACCGGATACGTGTATATTTTGAATGGTGGGGCAGTAAGCTGGTGCAGTTGCAAGCAGAGCGTCGTGGCGGGATCTACATGTGAAGCGGAGTACATGGCAGCCTCGGAGGCAGCACATGAAGCAATTTGGGTGAAGGAGTTCATCACCGACCTAGGAGTCATACCCAATGCGTCGGGGCCGATCAAGCTCTTCTGTGACAACACTGGAGCTATTGCTCTTGCCAAGGAGCCCAGGTTTCACAAGAAGACAAGGCACATCAAGCGTCGCTTCAACTCCATTCGTGAAAATATTCAAGATGGAGACATAGATATTTCTAAAGTACATACGGACCTGAATATAGCAGATCTGTTGACTAAACCTCTCCCTAGAGAAAAACATGATCAACACCAGAATTCCATGGGTGTTCGATTCATCACAATGTAACTAGATTATTGACTCTAGTGCAAGTGGGAGACTGTTGGAAATATGCCCTAGAGGCAATAATAAAAGGATTATTATTATATTTCCTTGTTCATGATAATTGTCTTTATTCATGCTATAATTGTGTTATCCGGAAATCGTAATACATGTGTGAATAATACACACCAACATGTCCCTAGTAAGCCTCTAGTTGACTAGCTCGTTGATCAACAGATAGTCATGGTTTCCTGACTATGGACATTGGATGTCATTGATAACGAGATCACATCATTAGGAGAATGATGTGATGGACAAGACCCAATCCTAAACATAGCATAAGATCGTATAGTTCGTTTTGCTAGAGTTTTTCCAATGTCAAGTATCCTTTCCTTAGACCATGAGATCGTGTAACTCCCGGATACCGTAGGAGTGCTTTGGGTGTACCAAATGTCACAACATAACTGGGTGACTATAAAGGTATACTACGGGTATCTCTGAAAGTGTCTGTTGGGTTGACACGGATCAAGACTGGGATTTGTCACTCCGTATGACGGAGAGGTATCACTGGGCCCACTCGGTAATGCATCATCATAATGAGCTCAAAGTGACCAAGTGTCTGATCACGGGATCATGCATTACGGTACGAGTAAAGTGACTTGCCGGTAACGAGATTGAACGAGGTATTGGGATACCGACGATCGAATCTCGGGCAAGTAACATACCGATTGACGAAGGGAATTGTATACGGGGTTGCTTGATTCCTCGACATCGTGGTTGTAACATCCCAAATTTTCAATTTGGAATGTTATACATTAGATCATCATGCATATCATATTTTATTTTGCTTTTGGTTTTGATCCTAGAAAATCCTAAGCAACTCAAGGACCCACGGAGAGAGTTGGGGATTTCATTATTTGCATATTTGAGTTTTCTCAAATTTTGTAAAGAGGATCATTTGATTTTATTTATTTTATCATCAATTATTTCTATTACAAAAATATGAGAGAGGGAATAAAATGACTTTCCCAAAATATAGAGATATTGAGGATTTAATAAAAAAATCAAATAAGTTTTATTTCGGAGTTTTTCGGTATTTTATTTGAATTTAGAAAAAATGCGTGTTTTTCAAAATTGCATTTAGGGCCCAAATAAATGTTCACTTTATCGGGCTTGATTTTAGAAACCCGGGAAAATTTATTTCGTGATTTTTGGAGTCGGTTTAGTATTTCTTTTTATTTTTCTTCCGAGCGTAATTATAAAAAAAACAGCGGAACCGACTATGGGCCGTACTCGGCCAGGACTCCCCTGGCCGGGGCCTTTATAAGGCGCCACCCCGGGGCTCGAGAGCCCAGCCACCCCAGCCCCAAACCCTAGCCGCCGCCAGCCACCGCCAGCCGCCGCCGTCGCCCCGCCGCCGATCCGCCGGAGCCGCGCGTCGCCCGAGGTTCTCCGCCCTCGAAATCCATGCCATTCTAAAAAAAATCCGTTCCTCGTTTTTTTTCTTTCTTTTTCGTCGGATTTTTCCGCGGTTATTTTCTGATCGCGATTTTTGATCCGATTTTCGTTTTAGTATAACTTTTCGCTCGTTTAGCGGAACCAGGCGATTCAAGCGCCTGGAGTTTCGTTTCGAAACCCTCTTTCCGAATAATCAACTTAAACAAGTTTTTGCTACTGTAAAATTTGATTTAGATCCAGATTTCTAGAACGAAGTTGTTTTCTTTCGCCGTTTGATTTCTTTTGCTTCGTTCGATTTGATTCTTTTTGTAAACCAGGGTTCTTAAGTTGAAATTTCTGGTTAGATCTTCTATTTGAGTTTTGCCTGTGCATTAGATGAGTACTTATTGTATGCTTGTTTGTTTGTCTGCGATAGAATACCCGGAGTGCGCCGCCTGTTACTTTGAATCTCTAGGTTTCGCGGATCATCAGCAAGGCAAGTAACACTTTGATCATCCTTTTTCTACAACCCAGTTTTATTGCATTAGATCAATCCTCACACATTGCATGATTAGGATCTAATTAAATTGTGGGATGGGAAGTAGATGAGGTAGTACCTATTACCTGTTTATTATCAAACCTTTGGGAGTTACTTCTACGTTGCTTATTATGCCATGCTATGCTAGTAGACGTGGATTGGGTGAGTGATATCCATGACAGATGTGAGATTGTTAATTAATGGTTTATCTAAGGTGGCAAACTAAACACACATCCGGGTGGATTGAGGCACCTAGGTATTCCAGGACTTGCCTGTTTTTCTTTTTGGACCGCCACCCAGGCTCAAAGGGATCATGAGATTATTCATACTAGAAACTTCCGTGTGCAGCCACAAGCCATTATGGGCTCTGACATAGTTGATTAAGTTGTGCGAACTCTTACAGTGGTAGACTAGCAGATGTAGGGGATGTAAGTGGTACGGTCTACCCGATCGTAAGGTGCTAGCGCTTCTGAAAGACTATGTCTCGGTCATCCGTCTTCTCAAACACCATGTAGTGCGAGAAAACAAACAGAGGCGATCGAGTCTTGTGGGGAAAAGTGCGCAAACCTCTGCAGAGTGTAATAAACTAATCATGGTTAGCCATGTCCCCGGTTATGGACATCTTGAGTATCTAGTACCTGAATTTTCATGTGAATCTCAACATGTTACTCTAATGTTAATTTTGTTGGGTTTAATGATTTTTAATTGGGATTGAGAATGCTGTCAACCATTCTCAATGTTTAACAACCACCATGATAGTAATTAAAGTTATTCCTTTGAAGTAGGGAAAAATTGGCTTTACGCAAAAACTGTAACCATAGAGCTTTTCCACCAGCCAAATATGCATATAGTATAGCTGTTGCATTCCATTACTCTCTATGTGTTACCTTGCCAGCATATTCCATGTGCTGACCCATTTTTGGGCTGCAACGTTAATGTTGCAGACTTTTCAGACGATGATTAAGGAGTTTTTAGGTCGTGGTTCTATACTCAGTGATGCCGTTGGAGTTGATGGACTCACCTATCTTCCAAGCCTTCCGCTGTTATCGTTATTAGATGGCCTTAAGCCATATTTATTGTAATAAGTTCTCTTTTGAGACATTCGATGTAATAAGTGTGTGATTGCTACTCTGCTATAAATCCTCCGAGTACTGTGTGGTGTCAGCATTACTGATCCAGGGATGACACCGGAGCACAGAGATCAGACTGTTTGAGGTCTGGTCGCTACAGAGATGGTATCAGAGCACACGCTGACTGTAGGACACGACCACTAAGCTAAAGACCTAGATCACTACTCACTCTTCTCTTCTGACCTCTCATCTCTTCTACTCTTTAGGATGGCGGATGCAAGGAACAAGTTCACCCAACCGGATGAAGATACACCCTTTGGACGCCACTTGAAGGAAGTCACTAGATACCTGAACATAGGAACACCAAGCTTCACGAGAACATACAAGGCCACATTACCTGAAGAAGAGCGCTGGATGATTCAAGTTCAAGTTCCAGGAAGAACGTTCATGCCCGTCATTGAGCCCATAGAGTTTTCTTTTGATGCACCAACTTGGAGTCTAGGACAGAGTATGGCAGCTCACATCGCCATGGGACGCATTGGAGAAGTCTACCGCAAGGATCTCAAGGATACTATCTACCAAATTTGCGGACGCCGAGATGAACACTGGGAGATGATCAGCACCAGGAAAGATAGATCAATTGCAGCTTTTATTCAGGAGTTAAATCAGCACATTCGACGATAGGAGAATCAGATGTGCGCCGACATGATAGATCTGAAGAAGGCTAAGACTAGAATCAAGGAACTAGAGGAAGAACTCAAGGCTACACGCGAAGATTATGAAGAAGAAATTGAAGTATTGGTGGATAAGAATGCCGACCTAACTATGAAGCTAGCAATATTTACGGGAGGCCCGACACCAGTAGATGAAGACGAAGAACCCAAGGAGATTAGCCGAGAAGATTACATCATCATCGACGGCACCGACTCAGAACAAGATAGTAGCAATGACGACTATGTTGATGAAGCAGGAGCAGATATCATGGAGTCTACAACCGTAGAATATTTCTAGTAGACCACCTCATCAGTAGTAGTAGTCCACCATGTAAATATAGTAGTCCGAGCACTTTGCAATAGCTAGATCGATTGAATGCCTTTGTTTTTTTGTTTGAGTGAAGTGAATTGTTTGCTTTTGCCTCATGTGCATATGGGTAGTGTTTTCTCTTTAGACCCCCTCTATTCTTATATCTCGTCTTTTCTAAACCCTCAGATGCCTCCGAGACGTGACCCCGGATTTGCCTTTCCGCCGGAGCTCACTCAGTTGATCCAGCAGCAGAACACTTTGATGCAGTTGCTAGTTCAGAATCAGAATCAGGGGAACAACAACAACAACCCACCACCACCACCACCTGTTGACCACTTAGTTCATTTTCTTAGGCTGAATCCGCCGGTGTTTCCCAGTAGCACCAAGCCGATAGTAGCAGATGATTGGCTCCGTAAGATAGCTAGGGAGTTGACCACAACAGGATGCATAGATGCGGAGAAGGTTAAGTTTGCCGCACATCAGTTAGAAGGACCCGCAGCATCCTGGTGGGAGAATTTCACAGCCACCTTCCCAGTCGACACTGTCACATGGGATCAGTTTCAGCAGGCTTTTCGTACTGCCCATGTTTCAGCAGGAGTAATGGCCATGAAGAAGCGTGAGTTTCATAACTTGCGCCAAGGAGGAAGGACAGTTGGCCAGTATGTGGAGGAGTTTAGTAAGCAAGCATGTTATGCCCCAGATGACGTTGCTACGGATGCAGCTAAGCAGGAGAAGTTCCTGGAAGGACTGAATGATGAGTTGAGTATGCAGTTGATGGTAGCCACCTTCAACAACTACCAGGAGTTGGTAGATCGTGCTCTTATGATTGAAGGGAAGCAGCAGCAAATTGCGAACCGCAAGAGGAAGTATGGACAAGGCAAGTATAATTCAGGAGCTCAGCAGAAGCCACGTTTTACCCCTAGACCGGGAGGACATTTTCAGCATACCCATGGAGTAGGTAGCCCGCACAATCACAATGGCACCAAGAATGGTAATGGGAATGGAGGATGCAATGGATAGAACCGCACCAACCCATCAACCCCAGCCAAGAAGGACTTGAGCCAAGTCACTTGCTATAAGTGTTCGAAGCCAGGACATTATGCAAATGAATGTCCTGAAGGCCAAAATGGCAATGGAAGTTCTGGGAAGAAGTCGAACCCTTTCAATAGGGGACAGGTGAACCACGTTAGCGTGGAGGAGGTTGAAGCTCAGCCCGATGCAGTAATAGGTAAGTTTTGGTTAAGTCATTTACTGCACTCGTTCTTTTTGATACTGGTGCATCACATTCATACATATCAAGGGGATTTGTGGATAAGTATAACCTACCAACCCAAGCCCTTAGGCCACCCATGTTAGTAACCTCGCCAGGAGCAGAGTATATGGCTAGTCTATGGTGTGATCGGTTACCATTAAGGATTGGTAACTATGTTTTTCCCTCAGACCTAGTAGTATTGGAATCTCAAGGATTGGATGTGATATTAGGCATGGATTGGTTATCAAAGTATGAAGGGAATATTGAGTGTGCTAGTAAGTCAATTTTGCTTACCACACCAGAAGGGAGAAGGATCAAGTATGTATCCCGGCATGCGCCAAACATGACACAAGTAAATTCCTTATCAGGAGTTGTGCAGGAGGAAGTACCAGTGGTAAAGGATTTTCCTGATGTATTTCTCGAAGAGTTGCCAGGCATGCCACCAGATAGAGACATTGAGTTTTTGATTGAGCTTTTGCCAGGCACTGGGCCAATATCGAAGCGACCATATAGGATGCCAGCAAAAGATTTGGTTGAAATTAAGAAGCAGATTAAGGAGTTACTGGATAAAGGTTACATTCGCCCAAGTTCTTCGCCTTGGGGATCGCCAGTACTTCTAGTGGAGAAGAAGGATGGATCGTTAAGGATGGTTGTTGATTATCGAGGATTGAACGAAGTAACAATCAAAAACAAGTACCCGCTACCAATGATCAATGATCTGTTTGATCGATTGCAAGGGGCTAAAGTATTTTCCAAGATCGATTTGCGATCAGGGTACCATCAGTTGAAGATTCGAGAATAGGATATTCCGAAGACAGCTTTTACCACCAGGTATGGGCTGTATGAGTATACCGTTATGTCATTTGGTCTGACTAACGCGCCTGCCTATTTTATGAACATGATGAACAAAGTGTTTATGGAGTTTTTGGATAAGTTCGTCGTAGTGTTCATTGATGATATCCTGGTATATTCGAAGAATGAAGAGGAGAATAAGGAGCATTTGCGTTTGGCACTTGGAAAGCTAGAGAACACCACTTATATGCCAAGTTCAGCAAATGTGAGTTTTGGTTGAAGGAAGTAGGATTCCTCGGACACGTTATATTCGGAGAAGGTATAGCAGTAGATCCCGCTAAAGTTGGAACCGTGACCAAGTGGGAAGCCCCAACAACAGTTGGAGAGATCCAGAGTTTTCTGGGACTCGCAGGATACTACCGGAGATTTATTGAGAACTTCTCAAAGATTGCGAAGCCTATAACGGAGTTGCTGAAGAAGGATACTAAGTTCAAATGGACTGAGGAGTGTGAGGCAAGTTTTCAGGAATTGAAGAACCGTTTGGTTACCTCACCAGTGTTGATTTTGCCAGATCAAACCAAGGATTATGAGGTGTATTGCGACGCTTCATGTCGAGGACTTGGAGCAGTGCTTATGCAGGAAGGGAGAGTTGTTTCGTATGCTTCACGACAACTGAAGCCTCACGAATTGAATTATGCCACGCATGATTTGGAGTTAGCAGCCGTAGTGCATGCATTGAAGACATGGAGACATTTCCTCATTGGAAATCATTGTGAGGTGTACACGGATCACAAGAGTTTGAAGTACATTTTCATGCAGAAGGAGTTGAACCTCAGACAAAGGAGATGGTTGGAGCTCATTAAGGATTATGATATGAGATTGCATTATCATCCCGGAAAGGCTAATGTAGTAGCTGATGCATTAAGCCGCAAGAGCCATGTCAATACGTTAATGACGGGAGAAATACCCAAGGAGTTAGCAGAAAATCTTCGTGAGCTATGTTTGGAAATAGTTCCGAGAGGCTATGTAGCAGCACAAGAGATTCAGTCAACTTTGATGTACAGAATTAGAGAAGCTCAGAAAACTGACAAAGAGATTGCCGCTATAAAAGAGAAAATGAGCCAAGGAAAAGCTAAAGGATTTCGTGAGGATGAGCATGATACCCTATGGTTTGAAGACCGTGTTTATGTACCCAATAACCCGGAGATCAGGAAGTTGATTTTGCAAGAGGCACATGATTCACCGTATTCGATTCACCCAGGAAATACCAAGATGTATTTGGATTTGAAGGATATTTTCTGGTGGACCGGAATGAAGAAGGATATTGCGGAGTATGTAGCAGTTTGTGACGTATGTCAGAGAATAAAGGCAGAGCATCAGAAGCCAGCAGGATTGTTGCAACCATTGCTGGTACCCGAATGGAAGTGGGATAAGCTAGGCATGGATTTTATCACGGGATTACCAAGGACTCGTTCAGGCTATGACTCGATTTGGGTTGTAGTTGATCGATTGACGAAGGTAGCTCATTTCATCCCAGTAAAGACCACTTACACCAGTGCTAAGTTGGCAAAGATATACATGACCAGGATCGTATGTTTGCATGGAGTTCTGAGGAGTATCGTATCAGATAGAGGAACCCAGTTTACCTCAAAGTTTTGGAAGCAGTTGCATGAGACTTTAGGTACTAGGCTAGAATTTAGTACAGCTTTTCATCCACAGACAGATGGACAGACCGAGAGAGTCAATCAGATTTTGGAGGATATGCTGAGAGCTTGTGCGCTAGATTACGGATCTAGTTGGGACGATAATTTGCCATATGCAGAGTTCTCTTATAATAATAGCTATCAGACCAGTTTGAAGATGGCCCCTTTTGAAGCTCTGTACGGAAGGAGGTGCAGGACACCGTTGTCATAGGACGAAGTTGGAGACCGCCAGTTGTTTGGACCAGATCTGATTAAAGAGTCTGAACAGAAGGTGAAGTTGATTCGTGATAGGCTCAAGGTAGCCCAGTCCAGGCAGAAGAGCTACGCAGATTCTAAACGCAAAGAGACAGTTTACGAAGTCGGAGACAGAGCTTATCTTCGAGTATCCCCACTTCGAGGGATTAAGCGCTTTGGAGTTAAGGGGAAGTTAGCGCCACGATTTGTAGGGCCATATCGAGTTTTGGAGCGTATGGGAGAAGTGGCCTACAAGTCGGAATTGCCAGAAGGATTGACAGGAGTTCATGATGTGTTCCACGTTTCTCAGTTGAAGAAGTGTCACGCGGAGATGGCTGACATACCTTTGAGAGAAACAGTGCCATTAGAAGCAATTCAATTGGATAACAATTTGACCTATGAGGAGATACCAGTAAAGATTCTAGATTTTGCCAGCCGAGTCACTCGCAGCAAGGTTATCCAGTTTTGCAAAGTTGAGTGGAGCCACCACACGGAGGATGAAGCCACCTGGGAGCGAGAGGAAGATTTGCTCAAGGACCACCCTCACCTATTTTCTAGCCAACCCGAATCTCGAGGGCGAGATTCATCTTAAGGGGGGTAGGTTTGTAACATCCCAAATTTTCAATTTGGAATGTTATACATTAGATCATCATGCATATCATATTTTATTTTGCTTTTGGTTTTGATCCTAGAAAATCCTAAGCAACTCCAGGACCTACGGAGAGAGTTGGGGATTTCGTTATTTGCATGAGTTTTCTCAAATTTTGTAAACAGGATCATTTGATTTTATTTATTTTATCATCAATTATTTCTATTACAAAAATATGAGAGAGGGAATAAAATGACTTTCCCAAAATATAGAGATATTGAGGATTTAATAAAAAAATCAAACAAGTTTTATTTCGGAGTTTTTCGGTATTTTATTTGAATTTAGGAAAAATGCGCGTTTTTCAAAATTGCATTTAGGGCCAAAATACATGTTCACTTTATCGGGCTTGATTTAAGAAACCCGGGAAAATTTATTTCGTGATTTTTGGAGTCCGTTTAGTATTTCTTTTTATTTTTCTTCCGAGCGTAATTATAAAAAAAAACAGCGGAACCGACTATGGGCCGTACTCGGCCAGGACTCCCCTGGCCGGGGCCTTTATAAGGCGCCACCCCGGGGCCCGAGAGCCCAGCCGCCCCAGCCCCAAACCCTAGCCGCCGTCAGCCGCCGCCGCCGCCAGCCGCCGCCGTCGCCCCGCCGCCGATCCGCCGGAGCCGCGCGTCGCCCGAGGTTCGCCGCCCTCGAAATCCGTGCCGTTCTAAAAAAAATTCCGTTCCTCGTTTTTTTTCTTTTTCGTCGGATTTTTCCGCGGTTATTTTCTGATCGCGATTTTTGATCCAATTTTCGTTTTAGTATAACTTTTCGCCCGTTTAGCGGAACCAGGCGATTCAAGCGCCTGGAGTTTTGTTTCGAAACCCTCTTTCCGAATAATCAACTTAAACAAGTTTTTGCTATTGTAAAATTTGATTTAGATCCAGATTTCTAGAATGAAGTTGTTTTCTTTCGCCGTTTAATTTCTTTTGCTTCGTTCGATTTGATTCTTTTTGTAAACCAGGGTTCTTAAGTTGAACTTTCTGGTTAGATCTTCTATTTGAGTTTTACCTGTGCATTAGATGAGTACTTATTGTATGCTTGTTTGTTTGTCTGCGATAGAATACCCGGAGTGCGCCGCCTGTTACTTTGAATCTCTAGGTTTCGCGGATCATCAGCAAGGCAAGTAACACTTTGATCATACCTTTTTCTACAACCCAGTTTTATTGCATTAGATCAATCCTCACACATTGCATGATTAGGATCTAATTAAATTGTGGGATGGGAAGTAGATGAGGTAGTACCTATTACCTGTTTATTATCAAACCTTTGGGAGTTACTTCTACGTTGCTTATTATGCCATGCTATGCTAGTAGATGTGGATTGGGTGAGTGATATCCATGACAGATGTGAGATTGTTAATTAATGGTTTATCTAAGGTGGCAAACTAAACACACATCCGGGTGGATTGAGGCACCTAGGTATTCCAGGACTTGCCTGTTTTTCTTTTTGGACCGCCACCCAGGCTCAAAGGGATCATGAGATTATTCATACTAGAAACTTCCGTGTGCAGCCACAAGCCATTATGGGCTCTGGCATAGTTGATTAAGTTGTGCGAACTCTTACAGTGGTAGACTAGCAGATGTAGGGGATGTAAGTGGTACGGTCTACCCGATCGTAAGGTGCTAGCGCTTCTGAAAGACTATGTCTCGGTCATCCGTCTTCTCAAACACCATGTAGTGCGAGAAAACAAACGGAGGCGATCGAGTCTTGTGGGGAAAAGTGCGCAAACCTCTGCAGGGTGTAATAAACTAATCATGGTTAGCCGTGTCCCCGGTTATGGACATCTTGAGTATCTAGTACCTGAATTTTCATGTGAATCTCAACATGTTACTCTAAAGTTAATTTTGTTGGGTTTAATGATTTTTAATTGGGATTGAGAATGTTGTCAACCATTCTCAATGTTTAACAACCACCATGATAGTAATTAAAGTTATTCCTTTGAAGTAGGGAAAAATTGGCTTTACGCAAAAACTGTAACCATAGAGCTTTTCCACCAGCCAAATATGCATATAGTATAGCTGTTGCATTCCATTACTCTCTATGTGTTACCTTGCCAGCATATTCCATGTGCTGACCCATTTTCGGGCTGCAACGTTAATGTTGCAGACTTTTCAGACGACGATTAAGGAGTTTTTAGGTCGTGGTTCTATACTCAGTGATGTCCTTGGAGTTGATGGACTCACCTATCTTCCAAGCCTTCCGCTGTTATCGTTATTAGATGGCCTTAAGCCATATTTATTGTAATAAGTTCTCTTTTGAGATATTCGATGTAATAAGTGTGTGATTGCTACTCTGCTATAAATCCTCCGAGTACTGTGTGGTGTCAGCAGTACTGATCCAGGGATGACACCGGAGCACGGAGATCAAACTGTTTGAGGTCTGGTCGCTATAGTGGTTCATCCGATGAGATCATCGAGGAGCATGTGGGAGCCAACATGGGTATCCAGATCCCGCTGTTGGTTATTGAGCGGAGAGCGATCTTGGTCATGTCTACATGTCTCCCGAACCCGTAGGGTCTACACACTTAAGGTTCGGTGACGCTAGGGTTGTAGGGATATGTATATGCAGTAACCCGAATGTTGTTTGGAGTCCCGGATGAGATCCCGGACGTCACGAGGAGTTCCAGAATGGTCCGAAGATAAAGAATTATATATAGGAAGTGCTATTTCGGCCATCGGGACAAGTTTCGGGGTCACCGGTATTGTACCAGGACCACCGGAAGGGTCCCGGGGGTCCACCGGGTGGGGCCACCTGCCCCGGGGGCCACATGGGCTGTAGGGGGTGCGCCTTGGCCTGTATGGGCCAAGGGCACCAGCCCCAAGAGGCCCATGCGCCTAGGGTTCAAGAAGGGAAGAGTCCCAAATGGGGAAGGCACCTCCTAGGTGCCTTGGGGAGGAGGGATTCCTCCCTTGGCCGCCGCCCCCCTAGGAGATTGGATCTCCTAGGGCCGGCGCCCCCCTAGGCCCCCCTATATATAGTGGGGAGATGGAGGACTTCTAACCCCATGCCTTTGGTGCCTCTCTCTCCCTCTCCAACACATCCTCCTCCTCCATAGAGCTTAGCGAAGCCCTGCCGGAGTACTGCAGCTCCATCACCACCACGCCATCGTCCTGCTGCTGGAGCCATCTTCCTCAACCTCTCCTCCCCCCTTGCTGGATCAAGAAGGAGACGTTACGCTGACCGTATGTGTGTTGAACGCGGAGGTGCCGTCCGTTCGGCGCTAGGATCTCCGGTGATTTGGATCACGTCGAGTACGCCTTCCTCATCCCCATTCTTTGAACGCTTCCGCGCGTGATCTACAAAGGTATGTAGATGCAATCCAATCACTTGTTGCTAGATGAACTCATAGATGGATCTTGGTGAAACCGTAAGAAAATTTTTGTTTTCTGCAACGTTCCCCAACAAAAACATGATCAGCACCAAGGCTCCATGGGTGTTAAAATCATTACTGTGTAATCTAGATTATTGACTCTAGTGCAAGTGGGATACTGAAGGAAATATGCCCTAGAGGCAATAATAAAGTTATTATTTTTTTCCTTATATCATGATAAATGTTTATTATTCATGCTAGAATTGTATTAACCGGAAACATAATACATGTGTGAATACATAGACAAACAGAGTGTCACTAGTATGCCTCTACTTGACTAGCTCGTTAATCAAAGATGGTTATGTTTCCTAACCATGGACAAAGAGTTGTTATTTGATTAAACGAGATCACATCATTAGGTGAATGATCTGATTGACATGACCCATTCCATTAGCTTAGCACCCGATCGTTTAGTATGTTGCTATTGCTTTCTTCATGACTTATACATGTTCCTATGACTATGAGATTATGCAACTCCCGTTTGCCGGAGGAACACTTTGTGTGCTACCAAACGTCACAACGTAAATGGGTGATTATAAAGGTGCTCTATAGGTGTCTCCAAAGGTACATGTTGGGTTGGCGTATTTCGAGATTAGGATTTGTCACTCCGATTGTCGAAGAGGCATCTCTGGGCCCTCTCAGTAATGCACATCATATAAGCCTTGCAAGCATTGCAACTAATGAGTTAGTTGTGAGATGATGTATTACGGAACGAGTAAAGAGACTTGCCGGTAACGAGATTGAACTAGGTACCGACGATCAAATCTCGGGCAAGTAACATACCGATGACAAAGGGAACAACGTATGTTGTTATGCGGTCTGACCGATAAAAGATCTTTGTAGAATATGTAGGAGCCAATATGAGAATCCAGGTTCCGCTATTGGTTATTGACCGGAGACGTGTCTCGGTCATGTCCACATTGTTCTTGAACCCGTAGGGTCCGCACGCTTAAGGTTTCGATGACAGTTATATTATGAGTTTATGCATTTTGATGTACCGAAGTTTGTCCGGAGTCCCGGATGTAATCACGGACATGACGAGGAGTCTCAAAATGGTTGAGACATAAAGATTGATATATTGGAAGCCTATATTTGGATATCGGAACTGTTCCGGGTGAAATCGGGATTTTACCGGAGTACCGGGAGGTTACCGGAACCCCCGGGAGGTATATGGGCCTTAGTGGGCTTTAGTGGAAGAGAGGAGAGGTGGCCAGGGCTGGGCCGCGCGCCCCTCCCCCCTAGTCCAAATCCTATTCCAACTAGGAAAGGGGGAATCCTACTCCCGGTGGGAGTAGGACTCCTCCTGGCGCGCCCTCCTCTTGGCCGGCCGCATCCCCCCCTTGATCCTTTATATACGGGGGCAGGGGGCACCCCTAGACACACAAGTTGATCCACGTGATCATATTCTTAACCGTGTGCGGTGCCCCCTTCCACCATAGTCCTCGATAATATTGTAGCGGTGCTTAGGCGAAGCCCTGCGACGGTAGTACATCAAGGTCGTCACCACGCCGTCGTGCTGATGGAACTCTTCCCCGACACTTTGCTGGATCGGAGTCCGGGGATCGTCATCGAGCTGAACATGTGCTAGAACTCGGAGGTGCCGTAGTTTCGGTGCTTGATCGGTCAGGCCGTGAAGACGTACGACTACATCAACCGCGTTGTGCTAACGCTTCCGCTGTCGGTCTACAAGGGTACGTAGATCACACTCTCCCCTCTCGTTGCTGTGCATCACCATGATCTTGT
The DNA here is from genome assembly GCF_002162155.2 of Triticum dicoccoides. NCBI lineage: Eukaryota > Viridiplantae > Streptophyta > Magnoliopsida > Poales > Poaceae > Triticum > Triticum dicoccoides. The sequence goes on from NC_041380.1 coordinate 353,806,629, forward strand.
GAGTGCGTAGGAATTTTTTTGAAATTACTACGTTCCCCAACATCATCATGAACATTATCATTAACATTATCACTAGTTTCAGGTTCATTACCAGATTGTGTTTCAGCATCAGAAATAGAAATATCATTTGGATTCTCAGGTGTTTCAGTAATAGGTTCACTAGAAGCATGCAAAGTCCTATCATTTTTCTTTTTCTTCCTTTTAGAAGGACTAGGTGCATCTATATTATTTCTCTGAGAATCTTGCTCAATTCTCTTAGGGTGGCCTTCAGGATACAAAGGTTCTTGAGTCATTCTACCACCTCTAGTCATAACTCTAACATCATTATCATTATTCTTACTATTCAATTCATTGAGAAAATCATTTTGAGCTTTAAGTACTTGTTCTACTTGAGTGGTAACCATAGAAGCATGTTTACTAATAAGTTTAAGTTCACCTTTAACATTAGCCATATAGTCACCCAAGTGTTCAAGCATATTTGAATTGTATTTCAACTGTCTACCAAAATAAGCATTAAAATCTTCATGATTAGCCATAAATTGGTCAAACTCATCTAAGCATGGACTAGCAAACTTAGTAAATGGGATTTCAGCTTTATCATATCTATAGAGAGAATTTACCTTTACTACCTGTGTCGGGTTATCAAGACCATGTACTTCTTTAATAGGTAATGGATTAAGATCATATGTTTCTTCAAGATGCAGTAAATTAAGACCGTGTATTTCTTCAATAGGGGGTAAATTCTTAACGTCTTCAGCTTTAATACATTTTTCTTTCATAGATTTCTTTGCCTCTTGCATATCTTCAGGACTGAGAAACAGAATACCCCTCTTCTTCGGAGTTGGTTTAGGAATAGGCTCAGGAGCTGGCTCAGGAAGTGTCCAATTATTTTCATTTGCCAACATATTACTCAATAGAATTTCAGCTTCATCCGGTGTTCTTTCCCTGAAAACAGAACCAGCACAACTATCCAGGTAATCTCTGGAAGCATCAGTTAGTCCATTATAAAAGATATCAAGTATTTCATTTTTCTTAAGAGGATGATCAGGAAAAGCATTAAGTAATTGGAGAAGCCTCCCCCAAGCTTGTGGGAGACTCTCCTCTTCAATTTGCACAAAATTATATATATCCCTTGAAGCAGCTTGTTTCTTATGAGCAGGGAAATATTTAGCAGAGAAGTAATAAATCATATCCTAGGGACTACGCACACAACCAGGATCAAGATAGTTAAACCATATCTTAGCATCACCCTTTAATGAGAACTGAAATATTTTAAGGATATAAAAGTAACGAGTTATCTCATCATTAGTGAACAGGGTGGCTATATCATTTAATTTAGTAAGATGTGCCACAACAGTTTCAGATGCATAGCCATGAAAAGGATCAGATTCTACCAACGTAATTATATCAGGATCAACAGAGAATTCATAATCCTTATCAGTAACACAGATAGGTGAAGTAGCAAAAGCAGGGTCAGGTTTCATTCTAGCATTAATAGATTGCTGCTTCCATTTAGCTAATAACCTCTTGAGTTCGTACCTATCTTTGCAAGCTAAAATAGCTAAAGAAGCTTCTTTATCAAAAATATAACCCTTAGGAATAACAGGTGAGTCTTCATCATCACTTTCATCAGTATTATCAGATTCAATATTTTCATTCTCTCTAGCCCTAGCAAGTTGTTCATCAAGAAATTCACGAAGTGGCATAGTAGTATCAAGCATAGAAGTAGTTTCATCATAAGTATCATGCATAGCAGAAGTGGCATCATCAATAACATGCGACATATCAGAACGAATAGCAAAAGTAGGTTTAGGTATCGCAAGCTTACTCAAAACAGAAGGTGAATCAAGTGCAGAGCTAGATGGCAGTTCCTTACCTACCCTCGTAGTTAAGGGATAAATCTTGGTTCTTGGATCTTTCAAGTTCTTCATAATGATAAGCAAATATAAATCCCAAGTGACTCAAAGAATAGAGCTATGATCCCCGGCAACGGCGCCAGAAAATAGTCTTGATAACCCACAAGTATAGGGGATCGCAACAGTTTTCGAGGGTAGAGTATTCAACCCAAATTTATTGATTTGACACAAGGGGAGCCAAAGAATATTCTCAAGTATTAACAGCTGAGTTGTCAATTCAACCACACCTGGAAACTTAATATCTGCAGCAACGTGTTTAGTAGCAAAGTAATATGATAGTAGTGGTAACGGTAGCAAAAGGTAACAATAGTAAAAGTAGTGTTTTTGGTGTTTTGTTGTGATAATAGCAATAGCAAAGGAAAAGTAAATAAGCGGAGAACAATATATGGAAAGCTCGTAGGCAATGGATCGGTGATAGAGAATTATGCCGGTTGTGGTTCATCATGTAACAGTCATAACCTAGGGTGACACAGAACTAGCTCCAATTCATCAATGTAATGTAGGCATGTATTCCGAATATAGTCGTACGTGCTTATGGAAAAGAACTTGCATGACATCTTTTGTCCTACCCTCCCGTGGCAGTGGGGTCCTAGCAGAAACTAAGGGATATTAAGGCCTCCTTTTAATAGAGTACCGGACCAAAGCATTAACACATAGTGAATACATGAAGTCCTCAAACTGCGGTCATCACTGGCAAGTATCCCGATTATTGTCACTTCGGGGTTAACGGATCATAACACATAATAGGTGACTATAGACTTGCAAGATAGGATCAAGAACTCTCATATATTGGTGAAAACATAATAGGTTCAGATCTGAAATCATGGCACTCGGGCCCTAGTGACAAGCATTAAGCATAGCAAAGTCATAGCAACATCAATCTCAGAACATAGTGGATACTAGGGATCAAACCCTAACAAAACTAACTCGATTACATGATAAATATCATCCAACCCATCACCGTCCAGCAAGCCTACGATGGAATTACTCACGCACAGCGGTGAGCATCATGAAATTGGTGATGGAGGATGGTTGATGATGACGATGGCGACGGATTCCCCACTCCGGAGCCCCGAACGGACTCCAGATCAGCCCTCCCGAGAGGTTTTAGGGCTTAGCGGCGGCTCCGTATCGTAAAACACAATGAATCCATCTCCTTGATTTTTTTCTCCCCAAAAGTGAATATATAGAGTTGGAGTCAAGGTCGGAGGAGCCCCAGGAGGCCCGCGAGGTAGGGGGCGCGCCCTAGGGGGGCAGGCGCGCCCCCACCCTCGTGGGCAGGTGGTGGGCCTCCTGGCCTTCATCTTTTGCAAGGAATTTTTATTATTTATGAAAAGTTGTTCCGTGAAGTTTCAGGTCATTCCGAGAACTTTTGTTTCTGCACATAAATAACACCATGGCAATTCTGCTGAAAACAGCGCCAGTCCGGGTTAGTTCCATTCAAATCATGCAAGTTAGAGTCCAAAACAAGGGCAAAAGTGTTTGGAAAAGTAGATACGACGGAGACATATCAGCCATTCGGCCTGAAGAATGCCGGAGCCACGTTCATGCGTATGATCCAGAAGTGTTTACTCACTCAGATCAGTCGGAATGTGGAAGCATACATGGACGACATCGTGGTCAAGTCATGTAAGGGTTCCGACCTACTGGCTGACCTTGCTGAAACCTTTGCCAACCTCAGAAGGTATGATATCAAGCTTAATCCATCAAAATGCACATTAGGAGTTCCAGGTGGAAAATTACTCAGTTTCCTCATTTCCGAACGAGGGATCGACGCTAACCCAAAGAAAGTTGGTGCTATACTTCGGATGAAAAGCCCTGTGCGTGTGCACGATGTCCAGGAGCTTAATGGTTGTTTGGCTACCTTGAGTCGATTCATTTCTCGCCTCGGTGAAAAGGCATTACCTCTTTACCGACTGATGAAGAAGTCTGATAAGTTTGAGTGGACCCCTGAAGCTGATGCAGTGTTTGCAGAGCTCAAAGCCCTGCTTTCCACCCAGCCAGTGCTTGCTGCACCAATCAGCAAAGAGCCTTTACTGCTTTATATTGCATCCACTAGACAAGTTGTCAGTATAGTACTCGCGGTCGAGCGGGAGGAAGAAGGAAAAGCCTCTAAGGTTCAGCGCCCAGTATATGATGTTTCTGAAGTTCTGACTACGTCGAAGCAAAGATATCCACATTATCAGAAGATTGTTTATGTGATTTACATGTCCACGAAGAAGGTTGCACACTATTTGTCTGATCATTCCATTACAGTCGTCAGCGATGCTCCATTATCAAAGATTCTGAACAACAGAGATGCAACTGGTCGAGTGGCAAAGTGGGCGATCGAACTCCTTCCCCTGGACATCAAATTTGAGGCAAAGAAAGCTATCAAGTCCCAAGCAATAGCTGATTTCCTCGCCGAGTGGATCAAACAGCAACTTCCGGCCCAAATTCACTCAGAGCATTGGACCATGTTCTTCGATGGGTCCAAGATGCTGAATGGTTCCGGTGTTGGGGTGGTATTGGTATCCCCCCGTGGTGACAAACTCAGTTATGTTCTCTAGATTCACTTTGACTCCTCCAACAATGAAGCTGAATATGAGGCACTTCTGTACGGGTTGCGTATGGCCATTTCACTCGGCGTCCGTCGCCTCATGCTCTATGGCGACTCGGATTTAGTGGTCAATCAGGTGATGAAGGAGTGGGACGTCAGAAGCCCAACTATGACCGGTTATTGCAATGTAGTGAGAAAGTTAGAAAAGAGGTTTGAGGGGTTAGAGCTCCATCACATCCCTCGCCTGAAAAATCAAGCAACCGATGATCTGGCAAAGATAGGCTCCAAGAGGGAAGCCATTCCCAGCAATGTGTTCCTAGAGCATATTCATACACCTTCTGTTCAAGAAGATCCCTTCACTGAAGAGCCTCCGCAACCGAAGAGTGCCACCAATCCGATTGAAATCGAGGTTCCAGCCATGGTCGATTTGATTATGGAGGTTTTGGTCATCACCCCCGATTGGGCAGTACCATATATCGCGCATATTCTTAGAAAGGAACTCCCATAGGATGAAGAAGAGGCTCGACAGATCATCTGTCGATCTAAAGCCTTTACTGTGATAAGAGGACAATTATTCAGAGAGAGTGTGACTGGAGTTTGCCAGAAATGCATAACACCTGAAGAAGGTCGAGTGATCCTCAATGACATCCACTCGGAGACCTGTGGTCACCATGTGTCCTCTCGGACCATTGTAGCCAAAGCATACCGAGCGGGATTTTACTGGCCACGAGCAAATGAGATGGCAAAAGAAATAGTCGACAAATGTGAAGGTTGCTAGTTCTACTCCAACATGTCTCACAAGCCTGTGTCGGCCTTGAAGACCATTCCACTCGTCTGGCCTTTTGCTGTTTGGGGATTGGATATGGTTGGACCTCTGAGGACTGGTAGGAGTGGGTTCACTCATGTGCTTGTAGCGGTCGACAAGTTCACCAAGTGGATTGAAGCCAAGCCTATCAAGACCTTGAAGCCAGTACTGCTGTCAGCTTCATCAGAGAGTTAACATTCAGATATGGTGTTCCACACAGCATCATCACTGACAACGGGTCAAACTTCGATTCAGATGAGTTCAGAACTTTCTGTGTTGCCCAAGGTACTCAAGTCGACTATGCCTCAGTCGCCCACCCCTAGTCGAATGGGCAAGCTGAAAGAGCAAATGGATTGATTCTCAAAGGACTGAAACCTTGACTGATGCGTGACCTCAAACACGCAGCAGGAGCCCGGGTCGATGAAGTTCCATCAGTATTGTGGGGATTGAGGACAACTCCCAATCGGTCGACTGGTAGAACCCCCTTTTTCTTGGTTTATGGAACCGAAGCTGTACTTCCGAGTGACTTGCTCCACAATGTGCCCCGAGTCGAGCTTTTCTTAGAAGAAGAAGCAGAACAGGCACGGCAAGATGCAGTTGATCTCCTGGAAGAAGAAAGAGAGATGGCCTTGATCCGATAAACCATCTACCAGCAAGATCTACGTCGATTCCATGCCAGAAACGTGAGGGGTCGAGCATTTCAAGAGGGAGACTTGGTTCTCCGAGTGGATCAGCAGAAACCACACAAGCTTGCCCCTGCCTGGGAAGGCCCCTTCGTTGTCACCAGAGTTCTCCACAATGGAGCGTACCGCCTCTACAACGTCGAGCATAAGAAAGACGAGCCGCGAGCTTGGAATGCGGAGCTGCTTCGCCCCTTTTATACTTAAGCACTCAGTCTATTGGGATGTAATAAGAAGCGCCTTTGTAGTTTGTTTATCAAAGACAAGAGTTTTTACAATCTTCGAAAATTATTGTCGATTGCTAACATTTGTTTCTGAAATCCCTCAGTGGGTGGCTTAGCTGTGAATCCATTTCGCCCAAGTTTAAAAAATCCTACCGAGTGATGAGCAAGCCTCTCACTCGGGGGCTTAGCTGCAGTCCAGTACTCGCCTAAGTTGAAAAAATCCTACCGAGTGATGAGCAAGCCTCTCACTCGGGGGCTTAGCTGCAGTCCAGTACTCGCCTAAGTTGAAAAAATCCTACCGAGTGATGAGCAAGCCTCTCACTCGGGGACTTAGCTACAGTCCAGTACTCGCCTAAGTTGAAAAAATCCTACCGAGCGATGAGCAAGCCTCTCACTCGGGGGCTTAGCTGCAGTCCAGTACTCGCCTAAGTTGAAAAAATCC
>NC_041380.1:353813345-353845558 GCF_002162155.2 Triticum dicoccoides
TAGCTGCAGTCAAGTACTCGCCTAAGTTGAAAAAATCCTACCGAGTGATGGGAAAACCTCTTACTCGGGGGCTTAGCTGCAGTCCAGTGCTCGCCTAAGTTGAAAAAAAATCCTACCGAGCGATGAGCGAGCCTCTCACTCGGGGGCTTAGCTGCAGTCCAGTACTCGCCTAAGTTTCAAAAAACCTACCGAGTGATGAGCAAACCTCACACCCGGAGGCTTAGCTGCAGTCTAGTACTCGCCTAAGTTGAAAACCATCCCTATCCGCAATGATGACGAGGTGTAGGTCGACTGCAATCCTCTCCACGGAGCTGCGCCACAAGTACAATATGCGCTCCATCCCTATCCGCAAGGATGACGAGGCAGAGGTCGACTTCAATCCTCTCCAGGGAGCTGCGCCACAAGTACAATGTGCGCTCCATCCCTATCCGCAAGGATGACGAGGTGTAGGTCGACTGCAATCCTCTCCACGGGGCTGCGCCACAAGTATAATGTGCAGTCCACCCCTATCCGCAAGGATGACGAGGTGCAGGTCGACTGCAACCCTCTCCACGGGGCTCCGCCACAAGTACAATGTGCGCTCCATTGATACGTCTGCATCGTGTCTACTTTTCCAAACACTTTTTCCCTTGTTTTGGACTCTAACTTGCATGATTTGAATGGAACTAACCCGGACTGACACTGTTTTCAGCAGAATTACCATGGTGTTATTTATGTGCAGAAACAAAATTTCTCGGAATGACCTGAAACTTCACGGAACATCTTTTCGAAAAAATAAAAAATCCTTGCAAAAGATGAAGGCCAGGGGGCCCACCACCTGTCCATGAGGGTGGGGGCACGTCCCCTACCTCGTGGCCCCCCTGGAGCTCCTCCGACCTCGACTCCAACTCTATATATTCACTTTCGGGGAGAAAAAAATCAGGGAGAAGGATTCATCGCGTTTTACGACACGGAGCCGCTGCCAAGCCCTAAAACCTCTCGGGAGGGCTGATCTGGAGTCCATTTGGGGCTCCGGAGAGGGGAATCCGTCGCTATCGTCATCATCAACCATCCTCCATCACCAATTTCATGATGCTCACCGCCGTGTGTGAGTAATTCCATCGTAGGATTGCTGGACGGTGATGGGTTGGATGAGATTTATCATGTAATCGAGTTAGTTTTGTTAGGGTTTGATCCCTAGTATCCACTATGTTCTGAGATTGATGTTGCTATGACTTTGCTATGTTTAATGATTGTCACTAGGGCCCGAGTGCCATGATTTTAGATCTGAACCTATTATGTTTTCATCAATATATGAGAGTTCTTGATCCTATCTTGCAAGTCTATAGTCACCTACTATCTGTTATGATCCGGCAACCCCGAAGTAACAATAATCGGGATACTTACCGGTGATGACCGTAGTTTGAGGAGTTCATGTATTCACTATGTGTTAATGCTTTGGTCCGGTACTCTATTAAAAGGAGGCCTTAATATCCCTTAGTTTTTGCTAGGACCCCACTGCCACGGGAGGGTAGGACAAAACATGTCATGCACGTTCTTTTCCATAAGCATGTATGACTATATTCGAAATACATGCCTACATTACATTGATGAATTGGAGCTAGTTCTATGTCACCCTAGGTTATGACTGTTACATGATGAACCGCATCCGGCATAATTATCCATCACCGATCCATTGCCTACGAGCTTTCCATATATTGTTCTTCGCTTATTTACTTTTCCGTTGCTATTGCTATCATCACTACAAAATACCCAAAACACTACTTTTACTAGTGTTACCTTTTGCTACCGTTACCACTACTATCATATTACTTTGCTACTGAATACTTTGCTACATATATTAAGTTTCCAGGTGTGTTTGAATTGACAACTCAGCTGCTAATACTTGAGAATATTCTTTGGCTCCCCTTCTGTTGAATCAATAAATTTGGGTTGAATACTCTACCCTCGAAAACTATTGCGATCCCCTATACTTGTGGGTTATCAAGACTATTTTCTGGCGCCATTGCCGGGGAGCATAGCTCTATTCTTTGAGTCACTTGGGATTTATATCTGCTTATCATTATGAAGAACTTGAGAGATCCAAAAACCAAGATTTATCCCTCAACTACGAGGGGAGGTAAGGAACTGCCATCTAGCTCTGCACTTGATTCACCTTCTGTTTTGAGGAAGCTTGCGACACCTAAACCTGCTTCTGCTATTCGTTCTGATATGTCTCATGTTATTGATGATGCCACTTCTGCTATGCATGATACTTATGATGAAACTACTTCTATGCTTGATACTACTGTGCCACTTCATGAATTTCTTGATGAACAACTTGCTAGGGCTAGAGAGAATGAAAATATTGAATCTGATAATACTGATGAAAGTGATGATGAAGACTCACCTGTTATTCCTAAGGGTTATGTTTTTGATAAAGAAGCTTCTTTAGCTATTTTAGCTTGCAAAGATAGGTACGAACTCAAGAGGTTATTAGCTAAATGGAAGCAGCAATCTATTAATGCTAGAATGAAACCTGACCCTGCTTTTGCTACTTCACCTATCTATGTTACTGATAAGGATTATGAATTCTCTGTTGATCCTGATATAATTACGTTGGTAGAATCTGATCCTTTTCATGGCTATGAATCTGAAACTGTTGTGGCACATCTTACAAAATTAAATGATATAGCCACCCTGTTCACTAATGATGAGAGAACTCGTTACTTTTATATCCTTAAAATATTTCCGTTCTCATTAAAGGGTGATGCTAAGATATGGTTTAACTATCTTGATCCTGGTTGTGTGCGTAGTCCCTAGGATATGATTTATTACTTCTCTTCTAAGTATTTCCCTGCTCATAAGAAACAAGCTGCTTTAAGGGATATATATAATATTGTGCAAATTGAAGAAGAGAGTCTCCCACAAGCTTGGGGGAGGCTTCTCCAATTACTTAATGCTTTGCCTGATGATCCTCTTAAGAAAAATGAAATACTTGATATCTTTTATAATGGATTAACCGATGCCTCCAGAGATTACCTGGATAGTTGTGCTGGTTCTGTTTTCAGGGAAAGAACACCAGATGAAGTTGAAATTCTATTGAATAATATGTTGGCAATTGAAAATAATTAGACACTTCCTAAGCCAGCTCCTGAGCCTATTCCTAAACCAACTCCGAAGAAGAGGGGTATTCTATTTCTCACTCCTGAAGATACGCAAGAGGCAAAGAAATCTATGAAAGAAAAAGGTATTAAAGCTGAAGATGTTAAAAATTTACCTCCTATTGAAGAAATACACGGTCTTAATTTACCTCCTGTTGAAGAAACATATGATCTTAATCCATTACCTATTTAAGAAGTACATGATCTTGATAACCCGACACAGGTAGTAAAGGTAAATTCTCTCTATAGATATGATAAAGCTGAAATCCCATTTACTAAGTTTGTTAGTCCATGCTTAGATGAGTTTGACAAATTTATGGCTAAGCAAGAAGATTTAAATGCTTATTTTGGTAGACAATTGAAATACAATTCAAATATGCTTGAACACTTGGGTGACTATATGGCTAATGTTAAAGGTGAACTTAAACTTATTAGTAAACATGCTTCTATGGTTACCACTCAAGTAGAGCAAGTACTTAAAGCTCAAAATGATTTGCTCAATGAATTGAATAGTAAGAATAATGATAATGTTGTTAGAGTTATGACTAGAGGTGGTAGAATGACTCAGGAACCTTTGTATCCTGAAGGCCATCCTAAGAGAATTGAGCAAGATTCTCAGAGAAATAATATAGATGCACCTAGTCCTTCTAAAAGGAAGAAAAAGAAAAATGATAGGACTTTGCATGCTTCTAGTGAACCTATTACTGAAACACCTGAGAATCCAAATGATATTTCTATTGCTGATGCTGACACACAATGTGGTAATGAACCTGAAACTAGTGATAATGTTAATGATAATGTTCATGATGATGCTCAACCTAGTAATGATAATGATATAAAAATTGAACCTGTCGTTGATCTTGATAACCCACAATCAAAGAATCAACGTTATGATAAGAAAGACTTTGTTGCTAGGAAACATGGTAAAGAAAGAGAACCATGGGTTCAGAAACACATGCCTTTTACTCCCAAACCATCCAAGAAAAAGGATGATGAGGATTTTGAGCGCTTTGCTGAAATGATTAGACCTATCTTTTTGCGTATGCGATTAACTGATATGCTCAAAGCCAATCCTTATGCTAAGTACATGAAATATATTATTACAAATAAAAGAAAGATACTGGAAGCTGAAATTTCCACCATGCTTGCTAATTATACTTTTAAGGGTGGAATACCAAAGAAACTTGGAGATCCCGGTATACCAACTATACCATGCTCCATTAAAAGAAACTATGTTAAAACTGCTTTATGTGATCTTGGAGCTGGTGTTAGTGTTATGCCTCTCTCTTTATATCGTAGACATGATTTGAATAAGTTGACACCTAATGAAATATCTTTGCAAATGGCTGATAAATCAACTGCTATAACTGTCGGTATTTGTGAGGATGTGCCTGTTGTAGTTGCAAACGTTACTATTTTAACGGACTTTGTTATTCTTGATATTCCCGAGGACGATAGTATGTCTATTATTCTTGGAAGACCCTTTTTGAATACTGCGGGGGCTATTATTGATTGCACTAAAGGCAATGTCACTTTTCATGTTAATGGTAATGAGCATACGGTACACTTTCCGAGGAAACAACCTCAAGTTCATAGTATCAACTCTATTGGAAAAATTCCATCGATTATATTTGGAGGTTTCAAATTTCCTCTTCATACTGTCAAGAAAAAATATGATATTCTTATTATTGGGGATGTGCATATCCCCATTGAGGTAACATAGTGTTATTCGAAATTTCTCCGGTTCCATGTTATTCGGAATGATTTCGTTAACAAGACTTGATCAACCTTGTTAGTGGATTCCTTTTGATAATCATGAGATGGATGAAACTAGGAGGCACAACCTTCTGTACCCTCCTTTTACTTTCTGTTATTTATATTAAATAAAATAATATAAAATATTTTCCCGTCTGTTATTTGATTATCCGTGCAATATAAAAATACCCCAAAAATAAAAGTTCTCCAAATGCCCTGAAATTTAAATATGATTTTTTCTAGAATATTTGAGAATATTTGGCATTGAGAACACAGCACGGGGGTCATCCACCTGGCCACGAGGGTGGAGGGTGCGCCCTACCCCCCTGGGCGCGCCCCCTGCCTCGTGGGCCCATGGTGGACCTCCTCCACTTATTCCTGCACCCACACACTTCTTCTTCCTCCCACAAACACGAATATCCAGCTCAAGCATGAGTTCTAGCTCATTTTGCTGCCAATTTCGATCTCCTTGCTCAAAGCACCTCTCACAAAACTGCTTGGGGAGATTATTCCTTGGTATGTGACTCCTGCATTGGTCCAATTAGTTTTTGTTCTAGTGCTTTATTCATTGCAAAGTTTTGCTGCTTAGGTGACCCTGTTCTTGAGCTTGCATGTCAAATTTATATGGTCAAAAGTAGTTTTGATGCATGATATAGGCTCTAGGAACTTGTAGGAGTAGTTGCTATCAATATTATTGAGCTTGGCTTATTTTTATTTTGAAGTTACTAAAAATTTCAGAAATTTTTCAGAGGAAGAAATATGTTTAGGAAAATGTACCAAGAGGGATCTTCAAGGAAACAAGAGCCCAGGCTTGCAATGCATGATGCTGATGATGAGCCACCAAGAAACGCTCCAGTGCGTCCTTGTGAATGGTCTTCAAAAAACTTTATGGATCGAGCAGGAATTAAGGAAGAATTTAACGCATATTTGCGTAACGCTGATCTTGTGAGCTTCGAGGAAGAAAAGTGCAGTCAGTATCACTATCTCACTAGTTCCTTTGTGAGGAGGTTTGAATTTTCATCTTCATGCAATTCTCCAACTGTCATGTTTGATCTTTATGAAAATTATTACACTATGGACTTAGAGGATTTTACCACTGCTTGCAAACTTCCACAATGGGGTAGTATCAGGGATGCTCGCAAATCTCAATTTAGAGATTTTCTTGCTAGTATAACTGTGGGGCAATCTAGAGATATAACACAAGCTACCATAGGGAGCATTCACTTTCCTGCTATACATTATTTTGCTCTCTTTATAGGTAGATGCATTAATGGTAAAGATGAGGCATGTCACATGTGTGTCCCTGACCTCAGTATTCTTATGAGTGCTGTGTTAGGAGATAAATATTATAATTTGGGAGCCATTGTTGCACGTAGGTTGCATCTTAATAGATTTAATGGAGATTTCTTTGGTGGAATTTATGCAACCTGCATAGCTAATTTTCTTTGTGTAGCCATACGCGAAGATGATATTGAATTACCCCCTGCTTACCTAGACTTTAATGCTATGGTTCACCACTAGTTTGTCGAGAGGAATGAATCACCTCTCCAGTATCGCTTAATCTTTGACAGACGTCGTGCTGTCCGTATTACTCTCCCTGCTCCTGCCTCCTTTGATTATCAGGCAAATGGAAGATATGTTATTACCAGAGAGGAGGCAGATGAGTACGAGAGGAGGGCGGAGGCCGCTCGTCGCCACGCTGCAGCTCAGGAGGCGATAGCCGCTACATCTCAGTATGACCCCAACTTCTACTATGGATATCAGCCAGGCTAACCATGGCCATAGACCAACTTAGGCTAAAAGCCTAAGCTTGGGGAGTATGTATTTCCCACCGACATTACATTTATGTTCACACACTCATTGCTAGATGTCGGTGCTCATACTTTTTCAATGTATCATCCATGCTAGTTTATTTTCCTTTTTATGCTTTCTTCTTGTGTGTTTAATAAACCTTAAGCTAAACAAAAAAATTAGTTGTAGCTTTTAATTAGTTTACTTTCCATGCTTGTAGTAGTAATTAAAAAGAAAACCCAAAAAGATTTCTTGTTCTTCTTTTGCTTGTTGGGAGCTTTCCCGTGTAAATAGTTTTATTTCTTTTCTTTTCTTTGGAGGTCGATAGGAGAAGACCATAATTAAATTGTTGAAGTAGCTCTCATATGCATTACTGTTGATCTGACAAAAGAGCCATATTGCCTTGTCTTCTCCTGTTATTGAATGCTTGCAGATTCCAGCTTAGTCCAATGCACATGCACTATTATTATTATTCACACTATTCGGTCGTGCAAGTGAAAGGCAATTATGATGATATATGATGGACTGACTGAGATGAGAAAAGCTGGTATGAACTCGACCTCTCTTGTTTTTGTAAATATGATTAGTTCATCGTTCCTGATTCAGCCTATTATGAATAAACATGTTTGCAATGACAACTAGAGATCATAGTTTCTTGTGCCATGCTTGATTAGCTAGGGGCTTATAATGGTTTACCTTGCGTGCCAACATGCTATTAAAATGGTTGTGATGTGGTATGATAGGGTGGTATCCTCCTCTGAATGATTTAAGTGATTTGACTTGGCACATGTTCACGCATGTAGTTGAAAAAAATCAACATAGCCTTCACGATATTTATGTTCATGGTGGATTATATCCTACTCATGCTTGCATTTGGTGTTGATTAATTTTAATGCATGTTCATGACTGTTGTCGCTCTCTAGCAGGTCGCTTCCCAGTCTTTTGCTAGCCTTCACCTGTACTACGCGGGAATACTGCTTGTGCATCCAACTCCATAAACCCCAAAGTTATTCCACATGAGTCCACCATACCTACCTATATACGGTATCTACCTGTCGTTCCAAGTAAATTTGTATGTGCCAAACTCTAAACCTTCAAATATATATCCTGTTTCGTATGGTCGAATAGCTCATGTATCAACTAGGGTTGTCTGTTTCTTCCATGTTAGGCGGGTTATTCTCAAGAGGAGTGGACTCCGCTCCTCACTCATGAGAAAAATGGCTGGTCACCGGGATGCCCATTCCCATGCTTCAAGCAAACTAAATCAAAATAATTGCAAACAAAACTCCCCATGGGACTCTTGTTAGTTGGAGGCACTCGTTGTTTCGAGCAAGCCATGGATTGATGCTTGTTGGTGGAAGGGGGAGTATAAACTTTACCATTCTGTTTGGGAACCGCCTATAATGTATAGCATGGAAGATATCGCCATCTCTTGGTTGTTATGTTGACAATGAAAGTATACCTCTCAAAATATTATTCACCTCTACTTCAAAACCGAGCTCTGGCACCTCTACAAATCCCTGCTTCCCTCTATGAAGGGCCTATCTATTTACTTTCATGTTGGGTCATCATCCTCTTATTAAAAAGCACCAGTCAAAGAGCACCGTTGTCATTTGCATTCTTTACTGTTAGTTTACATTGAGTATGACTTGACTAGATCTCTTTTACCATGAATTACAATGTCTAGCCAGTCCTTGATCTTTAGAGGTGCTCTGCATTTATGTTTTGCGGTCTCAGAAAGGGCTAGCGAGATGCCATCTTGTTATATCATATTATGATTGTTTTGAGAAAGTGTTGTCATCCGAGATTTATTATTATTGCTCGCTAGTTCATTATACCATTGATATGAGTAAACATGAGACCCAAGCATTATTGCGAATGTGGTTAGTCATAATATTTGCTGAAAACTTGAATGTTGGCTTTACATATTTACAACAACAAGAGCAAACAGAGTTTGTAAAAGTTTTTCTTTATCACTTTCAGTTTGTCAACTGAATTGCTTGAGGACAAGCAAAGGTTTAAGCTTGGGGGAGTTGATACGTCTCCGTCGTATCTACTTTTCCAAGCACTTTTGTCCTTGTTTTGGACTCTAACTTGCATGATTCGAATGGAACTAACCCGGACTGACGCTGTTTTCAGCAGAATTACCATGGTGTTATTTATGTGCAGAAACAAAAGTTCTCGGGATGACCTGAAGCTTCACGAAACATCTTTTCGGAAAAAATAAAAAATCCTTGCAAAAGATGAAGGCAAGGGGGCCC
This sequence comes from Triticum dicoccoides, assembly GCF_002162155.2. Classification (NCBI taxonomy): domain Eukaryota; kingdom Viridiplantae; phylum Streptophyta; class Magnoliopsida; order Poales; family Poaceae; genus Triticum; species Triticum dicoccoides. Next base: position 353,822,296 of record NC_041380.1, read on the forward strand.
ACCACCTGTCCACAAGGGTGGGGGCGCGCCTTCACCCCTAGGGCGTGCCCCCTACCTCGTGGGCCCCCTGGAGCTCCTCCGACCTCGACTCCAAGTCTATATATTCACTTTCGGGGAGAAAAAATCAGGGAGAAGGATTCATCGCGTTTTACGATACGGAGCCACTGCCAAGCCCTAAAACCTCTCGGGAGGGCTGATCTGGAGTCCGTTCGGGGCTCCGGAGAGGGGAATCCATCGCCATCGTCATCATCAACCATCATCCATCACCAATTTCATGATGCTCACCGCCGTGCGTGAGTAATTCCATCATAGGCTTGCTGGACGGTGATGGGTTGGATGAGATTTATCATGTAATCGAGTTAGTTTTGTTAGGGTTTGATCCCTAGTATCCACTATGTTCTGAGATTGATGTTGCTATGACTTTGCTATGTTTAATGCTTGTCACTAGGGCCCGAGTGCCATGATTTCATATCTGAACCTATTATGTTTTCACCAATATATGAGAGTTCTTGATCCTATCTTGCAAGTCTATAGTCACCTACTATGTGTTATGATCCGGCAACCCCGAAGTGATAATAATCGGGACCACTCCCGGTGATGACCGTAGTTTGAGGAGTTCATGTATTCACTATGTGTTAATGCTTTGGTCCGGTACTCTATTAAAAGGAGGCCTTAATATCCCTTAGTTTCCGCTAGGACCCCGCTGCCACGGGAGGGTAGGACAAAAGATGTCATGCAAGTTCTTTTCCATAAGCACGTATGACTATATTCGGAATACATGCCTACATTACATTGATGAATTGGAGTTAGTTCTGTGTCACCCTAGGTTATGACTGTTACATGATGAACCACATCCGGCATAATTCTCCTTCACCGATCCATTGCCTACGAGCTTTCCATATATTGTTCTTCACTTATTTACTTTTCCGTTGCTATTGCTATCATCACTACAAAATACCAAAAACACTACTTTTACTACTGTTACCTTTTGCTACCGTTACCACTACTATCATATTACTTTGCTACTGAATACTTTGCTGCAAATATTAAGTTTCCAGGTGTGGTTGAATTGACAACTCAGCTGCTAATACTTGAGAATATTCTTTGGCTCCCCTTGTGTCGAATCGATAAATTTGGGTTGAATACTCTACCCTCGAAAACTGTTGCGATCCCCTATACTTGTGGGTTATCATCCATCCCTACTTGCAAGGATGACGAGGTGCAGGTCGACTGCAAACCTCTCCACGGAGCTGCGCCACAAGTACAATGTGTGCTCCATCCCTATCCGCAAGGATGACGAGGTGCAGGTCGACTACAAACCTCTCCTCAGAGCTACGCCACAAGTACAATGAGCATTCCATCCCTATCCGCAAGGATGATGAGGCACAGATCCACTAGGATATCTCCCTCAGAGTTGCATCTCAAATAATATTCCCAGTGAAGAATAAGTTCCACTCGAAGGTGAGCGCAAGCACATGCAGAAGATAAACCAAGATCGGATAAAACCTCAAAATTTTAGGACAAAGATAAAAGTACTCGAACATCAGGCGCGAAGGAGTTTAACGGTTACAAAAATCACTCGGCATTCCGAGGCGAATTTAAAGGAAGTTTACGTATCAAGTCCGTTCACTCAGCAGGAGGAGGGCTTGCGGGCTCGACGAACTTGTCCAAATCGATCCCGTCCGCGATCCGAGTGGCAGTAGCAATGAAAGTCTCCATGAAGGATTGGAAGTCATGCCTTTTTGTGCTGGTGACCTTGATCGCCGCCAACTTCTCTTCTCGAGCTTCTTTGAAGTGAACCCTAACCAGCGACAGGGCCACGTCAGCACCGCATCGGGCAGAGGACTTCTTCCATTCCTGCACTCGACCGGGGACCTCATTGAGCCGAGTCATCAGAGACTCGAGATCATTCTGAAGAGTTGCCCTTGGCCAGAGCGATGAGTCAATGCATGAAACTACCACCTTCAGACGGGCAAGATAACTTGTAACACTGGCGACGCGGGATTCCAGTCGAAGCACATTCATTGCAGCCTCATTGCCGACTGGAGAAAGGATAGGGTCCAAGCCCGTCTCGATCTGTCCAGTCTCCTCTTCAAAGTTTGGCAGAATTCTGCAGAGTCAAGGAGTTAATGATTCGACTGGTCAGGACTAACTTGCAAACAGTAAAACTGTCGGGTAAAAAGAGGGTACCTTCGAGCATAAGAAAGAGTTTCTTGGCGAGAGCTTTCAGATAAGCCTCCAAATCGTTCCTCCTACGAGTCATGCTTTCCAGCTGGTCGTTCAGAGCCACTTTATCTTTTTTCAGACGAGTCGCCTCTCGATTGGATTCAGTGAGAGACGACTTCAACTTGTTGATTTCTTCCTCTAGCGCTCCGACCGAAGCCAGTTTCTGGTCAGCAAGGGCAGTCTTCTCCTGAGCCTCCTTCTACGCAGCTGCAAGGTCCAAGTCCTTCTTCTCTAGGGCCAGCCTCATTTTCTCTGCAAAATACACATTTAGATCAAACAGAAGACTGAAGAGATAACTTGAAGGATGGTCAAGATAAGCAGTCGACAGGTCGTTACCTTCCGTACCAGCGACTTCATCTTGAGCCTTCTTTAAGTTCTGCTGAGCCAACTCCAGGTTAAGGTTGAGTTGCCTCTGCTTTTCCTCAAATTCGGCGAACTTGGAGATAAGCGTACAAGATTTCTACAGTGAGTAAAAGACATATCAATCGACAAGATCAAAGATTATTTACTTCCGAATGAATAAAACTTCAAGACTACTCATACTCCAACCGTCTGCCAGCAGTCGACTGCGGTCTCAGGGACTACACCCAGTGGGTGCACTTAGCCTGCCCCCACTGGTTTGTATTCCACTCGGCTGGTCCGCCCAGACCGAGTACAAAAAAGAAAGAAAGAAGTACTCAGACCCCGACCGACTGCCAGCAGTCGACTGCTGTCTCGGGGACTACACCCAGTGGGTGCACTTAGCGTGCCCCCAATGGTTCGGATTCCACTCGGCTGGTCCGCCCAGACCGAGTACAAAAAAAGATGACAAAGTATCCAGTGGGTGTACAATCTCGAAGTGCAAGACAATGAAAGATCGCATGAAGGAAAATATTCGGGTAGCATATCCTAAAAGAACAAGTTCAGTCGGGAGTTAACTTACCTCGACATTGGCTCGAAGAGCCGCGTTGGTGTCATAAGAAGCCTGACTGCTTTCGTGCACCGCCTTCACCTGCTCCATCATTATGCCAGCCTGACGAATGGCCTCCGCAGCGGCGTCTGACTGGCTTTCTGGAACATGATGAGCGGCAAGGAAGGGGACGGACGGTCCAGACGCAGCGGCTTGGAGATCCGAGGCATGAAGTTGGATGGTTGAAACAAGCTCTGGTGCAGTCGATGATGCGGGGCGCGCACTCGGCACTGGGTCATCAAAGGTTACAGAAATCTTACTCGCATCTTTGAGCTATTGAACTACCCGCTCCGTCGCCGGCTCTGACTGGGATGTCTTGCTAGCTATTGCCTTCTTCTTCCTGGGCCTCGGCGGCACGTCCTCGTCATCATCCGGAAGCTCAATGACATTGGGAGGGGCTGTAAAGAAATCAGCCGACCCTAGATGAGTCACCAAAATTTAATCGATGATACAATCGAGAACAAGATCACGAGAATTGTACCCGGGTTGGAGGTGACTGCATCTTCCATGTCCTTGTTTTCATACTGGCGGGTGGAAGTCCCAGAGGTGGCATCTCTGCAAATTTCAATATTCAGTCGGTCACGTTTGTTACACCGAGTCAACCAAAGAATCAGGTCAGATTATTACCCAGAGATAGTACAAATGACCATTTTGATCTTGGGCAAAGCCTTCGAAGGTTTGGATGACGCGGCCTTTGGTGGTTTCGAAGCTGGAGGAGGTGCAACTTTTGATTGCTTCGGTGTCTTCTCAGTCGGCACTGCAGAGGACATCCGAGGATGCTTTGAAGACTGCCCAGTCGGTGCAGCCACCATGGCGTGGAGGCTTTCCGGGTCGTGAGCGTGCTTGGACCTTTTTTCTCTGCGAGGAGGCGAGTCGACCTCTTCTTCTTCACTCGGGTCGCCGCTCTCATCACCATCCTCCTCGTCTGAGTGCCACTCGCCGCTATCGCCTCCACTCACCTCCTCCTCCGAGTCCTGCTCCTGCTCTCTGTTGGGCATTGAATACATCTCAGTAAGAGCCTGAAAGATAACAAGCAAAGCAAAAAACAGCCAGTCGTCAACAGACGGTTACATGATTAATCAAAAAAGTACTCGGCAATCCAGAGTCAGACCTGGTCTGGCTGGCGCGAATTGTCGAATGGAGCGACCCTCCTGGACCCCACGGGGTTATCCTTGTTGCCTGTGATGCCTCTCAGCCACTTCTCCACCGTGCCCTCATCGATCTCCACCGGGTGGATCTGAGTGGAATCCTCAATGCCCGAGTACACCCACATTGGATGATCGCGAGCCTATAGCGGTTGGATGCGTCTTCTGAGGAATACCTCCAGCAAATCCATATCGGTCACGTCGTCCCGGACGAGCTGAACCACCCGCTCGACCAACACCTTCACCTGCGCTCTCTCCTCTGGGATCACTTTCAATGTGGAAGGCTTCTCGACCCGAGCCATGGAAAAGGCAGGGAGCCCAGTCGACTGACCTGGAGTCGGCTGGTCTTTACAATAAAACTAGGTCGACTGCCAACCCCGGACCGACTCAGGAAAGATCATGGCTGGAAAGTGCTTTTGTTCCTCATCTGAATCCCAAGACCCCTACACATCTGAATCACGTGCGTTTTCTTGTCACTCGGATTGGCCTTCTTGACCGACTGAGAACGGCAAGTGAAATGTGCTTGAAAAGACCCCAGTGTGGCCTACAACCTAAGAAGTTCTCGCACATGGATACATAGGCGGCAAGATATACGATGGAGTTGGGATTGAAATGGTGAAGTTGTGCTCCAAAGAAATTCAGGAATCCTCAGAAGAAAGGATGGGGAGGCAGAGAAAATCCACGGTCAACATGAGTCGCAAGGAGAACGCACTCACCATCACGCGGATGCGGTTCGGTCTCTCCTTCCGAGAGCCGCGCTGATTCATGGGGAATCAGCCCCCCCCCCTCGACCAGATCATCGATGTTGTCTTGGCTGATCGTAGACCGGATCCAGTCGCCTGGACCCAGCCGTGCGGCAGGCAGAATCTCGACGAGGATTCACCCCGGCTGGACCTCTTTCCCTTCGCCTTCGCCGTCGCCTTCTTTGCATGCTCCAAGGCCACCGTCTTCTCCTTCCCCATGGTCGCAGGCGAAGCTCAAACGGAGCAGCGGCACTGAGGGCGGAGGTGGAGATGACGGAGAAAGCAGAAGACGAAGGAAGAAAATGGAGGAACGCTATGCACGAAATCCAATCAGGCACCTTATATGGGGCTGCTTCCGAGTGGCTGGCCTGTGAGGCCAGACGATTCAATCAAATCCCGCAACAGTCGTGGGTGAGGTACGTGGCAAAAAGGTGGCACAGCGATCGAGGTGGCCTCGCCTCATCCCATCCGATTACTACCGACTCCTCCATCTTGCGCGCTTCCCCAAATACAAAATCCCACGATATACGCGCACAGCAGGGCAACCTGTCAGGCGGAGGATCTTTTCCATATCGACACTCAGAGCATTGCAGCAAAAGTTCACTCAACAGAAACCAAGAATGGATCGAGGCGACTGAGAAGAAGTTAGGATCATCATAATTGTTCGGTTGATCGCAAATAAGATGCTCCCGAAGCATGGAAATTGAATCGGAAGAATTCTCATGTCCTTCCCACTCAAGCACCGAACCATTCGGGGGCTAATGATGAAGCTATGTACCTAAGGTAGGGTCACAGGTCTGACCTAGAAGCCCTCCCAAAGGTCATCACCCTAAAGCCAGAAGCATTCGAAGGGTATCATCATCCACTCGATTAAAGACATTCCACTCGGAAGAATCAATGACACTCGACCGTCACAGAAGCCACTCGACATACAGAAGGTCTAGAGCCACTCTGCACAAACAATGGTCGAGTGTTTACTCATAGACTTAATTGTCATTTATATCACTTAATTGCTAGCATTACCAGTAAGGTTCCACTCTTAATGTACATTGAACCCTGTGTAATGGAGGGGAGCTGGGGTCCTGGCGCACCCTATATAAGCCACCCCCTCCTCTGGGACAAGGGTTCGCATATTTTGTAAACTCACTCACACATACAATCTAGTCGACCACCTCAGGGCATCGAGATGTAGGGTTGTTACTTCCACCGCGAAGGGCCTGAAGTCGTAAACTCCTGTGTACAACTATTCCATAGCTAAGATCTTGCCTCCTCATACCTACCCCCCATTCTACTGTCAGTCTTAGATCCACGATAGCAACCCAATGTAAATTCTTATCCCATGTTGCAGATGTGGTATCCTCTGAAGCTCAAGCAATGAGGGATGGACTTGTGCTGGCAAATTCTTTGGGGTTCCCTAGAGTGGAAGCTGAATCAGACTCAACAACGGCGATTGAACAGTGCTCGGGCCAAAACAGATGGTGGGATGCAGCGGCAGTCATCTTCGCGGAATGTGTGGAAGTTTCATCGCTTATTGGGAAGGTTAGCTTCAAGCATTGTGGTCATGATTCGAACCAAGTAGCTCACGTGCAAGCAAATTATTGTTATTGTAATAAGATTAGTAGGAGTTGGGTTAACGAACCTCCAGACTATGTTATTTCCAAACGCTTGGATGATGTAATACCATATTAAGTCATAATAAAGCTAGCCATGATGGGCTTTCCTCAAAAAAAAAGAATCACCCACAAAAAATAGAGAATAAAACAGATGAAGGCAAACTATAATGTCAACAATGTTAGGGAATAGAATGGCATATGCGTGAAGGAAATATTCCCTAAAGGCAATAATAAATTTATTATTTATTTCCTTATTTCATGATAAATGTTTATTATTCATGCTAGAATTGTATTAACCGGAAACATAATACATGTGTGGATACATAGACAAACATAGTGTCACCAGTATGCCTCTACTTGACTAGCTCGTTAAATCAATGATGGTTATGTTTCCTAACCATAGACATGAGTTGTCATTTGATTGTCGGAGAGAATGATGTGATTGACTTGACCCATCCGTTAGCTTAGCACGATGATCGTTTAGTTTGTTGCTATTGCTTTCTTCATGACTTATACATGTTCCTATGACTATGAGATTATGCAACTCCCGTTTACCGGAGGAACACTTTGTGTGCTACCAAATGTCACAACGTAACTGGGTGATTATAAAGGTGCTCTACAGGTGTCTCCGAAGGTACTTGTTGAGTTGACGTATTTCGAGATTAGGATTTGTCACTCCGATTGTCGGAGAGGTATCTCTGGGCCCACTCGGTAATGCACATCACTATAAGCCTTGCAAGCATTGTAACTAATGAGCTAGTTGCGGGATGATGTATTACGGAACAAGTAAAGAGAATTGCCGGTAATGAGATTGAACTAGGTATTGAGATACCGATGATCGAATCTCGGGCAAGTAACATACCGATGACAAAGGGAACAACGTATGTTGTTATGCGGTTTGACCGATAAAGATCTTCGTAGAATATGTAGGAGCCAATATGAGCATCCAGGTTCCGCTATTGGTTATTGACCGAAAATGTGTCTCAGTCATGTCTACATAGTTCTCGAACCCGTAGGGTTCGCACGCTTAAAGTTCGATGACGGTTATATTATGAGATTATGTGTTTTGATGTACCGAAGATAGTTCGGAGTCCCGGATGTGATCACAGACATGACGAGGAGTCTCGAAATGTTCGAGACATGAAGATTGATATATTGGACGACTATATTCGGACACCGGAATGGTTCCGGGGGTTCTCAGATATATACCGGAGTACCGGGGGTTACCGGAACTCCCCTGGGGGTTATTGGGCCTCATGGGCCCAAAGTGGTGGAAGAGGAGAGGCGGCAGGAGGTGGTGCTCCCCCCCCTTGCCCCAATCCGAATTGGGAAAGGGAAGGGGGTGGCGGCCCCCCTTCTCCTTCCTTCTCTCCACCTCCTCCTTCCCCCTTCTCCTAGTTGGAATAGGAAAGGGGGGCAAAACCTACTTGGAGTAGGATTGCCCCCCCCCTTGGGCGCGCCTCCTCCCCTTGACCGACACCCTCCACCTTCCCCTTTATATACGGAGGAGGGGGGCACCCCATAGACACAACAATTGATCTCTTAGATCTTTTAGCCGTGTGCGGTGCCCCCCTCCACCATAATCCACCTTGGTCATATTGTAGCGGTGCTTAGGCGAAGCCGCGCATCGGTAGAATATCATCATCATCACCACGCCGTCGTGCTGACAAAACTCTCCCTCAAAGCTCGGCTGGACCGGAGTTCGAGGGACGTCATCGAGTTGAACGTGTGCAGAACTCGGAGGTGTCGTGCGTTCGGTGCTTAATCGGTCGGATTGTGAAGACGTACGACTACATCAACCGCGTTGTGCTAACGCTTCCGCTTTCAGTCTACGAGGGTACGTGGACCACACTCTCCCCTCTCGTTGCTATGGATCACCATTATCTTGCGTGTGCGTTTTGAAATCACTACGTTCCCCAACAGTGGCATCAGAGCCGGGTTTTATGCGTTGATCTTATATGCACGAGTAGAACACAAGTGATTTCTGGGCGATACAAGTCATACTGCTTACCAGCATGTCATACTTTGGTTTGGCGGTATTATTGGATGAAGCGGCCCGGACCGACATTACGCGTACGCTTGCGCGAGACTGGTTCTACCGACGTGCTTTGCACACAGGTGGCTGGCGGGTGTCAGTTTCTTCAACTTTCGTTGAACCAAGTGTGGCTACGCCCGGTCCTTGAGAAGGTTAAAACAGCACTAACTTGACGAACTATCATTGTGGTTTTGATGCGTAGGTAAGAAAGGTTCTTGCTCAGCCCGTAGCAGCCACGTAAAACTTGCAACAACAAAGTAGAGGACGTCTAACTTGTTTTTGCAGGGCATGTTTGTGATGTGATATGGTCAAGGCATGATACTATATTTTATTGTATGATATGATCATGTTTTGTAACCAAGTTATCGGCAACTGGCAGGAGCCATATAGTTGTCGCTTTATTGTATGCAATGCAATCGCTTTGTAATGCTTTACTTTGTCACTAAGCGGTAGAGATAGTCGTAGAAGCATAAGTTGGCGAGACGACAACGATGCTACGATGGAGATCAAAGTGTCGCACCGGTGACAATGGTGATCATGACGGTGCTTCAGAGATGAAGATCACAAGCACAAGATGATGATGGCCATATCATATCACTTATATTGATTGTATGTGATGTTTATCTTTTATGCATCTTATCTTGCTTTGATTGACGGTAGCATTAGAAGATGATCTCTCACTAAATTTCAAGATAATAGTGTTCTCCCTGAGTATGCACTGTTGCCAAAGTTCGTCGTGCCCAGACACCACGTGATGATCGGGTGTGATAGGCTCTACGTCCATCTACAACGGGTGTAAGCCAGTTTTGCACACGCGGAATACTCGGGTTAAAATTGACGAGCCTAGCATATGCAAATATGGCCTCGGAACACTGAGACAGAAAGTTCGAGCGTGAATCATATAGTAGATATGATCAACATAGTGATGTTCACCATTGAAACTACTCCATCTCACGTGATGATCGGACATGGTTTAGTTGATTTGGATCGCGTGACCACCTAGAGGATTAGAGGGATGTCTATCTAAGTGGGAGTTCTTAAGTAATATGATTAATTGAACTTAAATTTATCATGAACTTAGTACTTGATAGTTTTTTTCTTGTCTATGTTGATTGTAGATAGATGGCTCGTGTTGTTGTTCCATTGAATTTTAATGCGTTCCTTGAGAAAGCAAAGTTGAAAGATGATGGTAGCAATTACACGGACTGGGTCCGTAACTTGAGGATTATCCTCATTGCTGCATAGAAGAATTACGTCCTGGAAGCACCGCTGGGTGCCAGGCCTGCTGTAGATGCTGCTGACAATGTTAAGAACGTTTGGCAGAGTAAAGCTGATGACTACTCGATAGTTCAGTGTGCCATGCTTTACGGCTTAGAACCGGGACTTCAACGACGTTTTGAATGTCATGGAGCATATGAGATGTTCTAGGAATTGAAGTTAATATTTCAAGCAAATGCCCTTATTGAGAGATATGAAGTCTCCAATAAATTCTATAGCTGCAAGATGGAGGGGAATAGTTCTGTCAGTGAACATATACTCAAAATGTCTGGGTATCATAATCACTTGACTCAACTGGGAGTTAATCTTCTTGTTGATAGTGACATTGACAGAGTTCTTCAATCACTGCCACCAAGCTACAAAAGCTTCGTGATGAACTACAATATGCAAGGAATGGATAAGACAATTCCCGAGCTCTTCGCAATGCTAAAGGCTGCGGAGGTAGAAATCAAAAAGGAGCATCAAGTGTTGATGGTCAACAAGACCACTAGTTTCAAGAAAAAGGGTAAAGGGAAGAAGAAGGGGAACTTCAAGAAGAATGGCAAACAAGTTGCTTCTCAAGAGAAGAAACCCAAGTCTAGTCCTAAGCCTGAAATTGAGTGCTTCTACTACAAACAGACTGGTCACTGGAAGCGGAACTGCCCCAAGTATTTGACGGATAAGAAGGATGGCAAGGTGAACAAAGGTATATGTGATATAAATGTTATTGATGTGTACCTTACAAATGCTCGTGGTAGCACCTGGGTATTTGATACTGGTTCTGTTGCTAATATTTGCAACTCGAAACAGGGACTACTGATTAAGCGAAGATTGGCTAAGGACGAGGTGACGATGCGCGTGGGAAATGGTTCCAAAGTCGATGTGATCGCAGTCGGCACGCTACCTCTACATCTACCTTCGGGATTAGTTTTAGACCTGAATAATTGTTATTTGGTGCCAGCGTTAAGCATGAACATTATATCTGGATCTTGTTTGATGCGAGACGATTATTCATTTAAATCAGAGAATAATGGTTGTTCTATTTATATGAGTAATATCTTTTATGGTCATGCACCCTTGAAGAGTGGTCTATTCTTATTGAATCTCGATAGTAGTGATACACATATTCATAATATTGAAGTCAAAAGATGCAGAGTTGATAATGATAGTGCAACTTATTTGTGGCACTGCCATTTAGGTCATATTGGTGTAAAGCGCATGAAGAAACTCCATACTGATGGACTTTTGGAACCACTTGATTATGAATCACTTGGTACTTGCGAATCGTGCCTCATGGGCACGATGACCAAAACGCCGTTCTCCGGAACTATGGCGAGCAACAGATTTGTTGGAAATCATACATACATATGTATGTGGTCAGATGAATGTTGAGGCTCGCGGCTGGTATCGTTATTTTCTCACCTTCACAGATGATTTAAGCAGATATGGGTATATCTACTTAATGAAACATAAATCTGAAACATTTGAAAAGTTCAAAGAATTTCAGAGTGAAGTTGAAAATCATCGTAACAAGAAAATAAAGTATCTACGATTTGATCGTGGAGGAGAATATTTGAGTTACGAGTTTGGTCTTCATTTGAAACAATGTGGAATAGTTTTGCAACTCACGCCACCCGAAATACCACAACGTAATGGTGTATCTGAACGTCGTAATCGTACTTTACTAGATATGGTGTGATCTATGATGTCTCTTACTGATTTACCGCTATCATTTTGGGGTTATGCTTTAGAGACGGTTGCATTCATGTTAAATAGGGCACCATCGAAATCCATTGAGATGACGCCTTATGAACTGTGGTTTGGCAAGAAACCAAAGTTGTCATTTCTTAAAGTTTGGGGCTGCGATGCTTATGTGAAAAAACTTCAACCTGATAAGGTCGAACGCAAATCAGAGAAATGTGTCTTCATATGATACCCAAAGGAAACTGTTGGGTATGCCTTCTATCACAGATATGAAGGAAAAATGTTTGTTGCTAAATTTGGATCCTTTCTAGAGAAGGAGTTTCTCTCGAAAGAAGTGAGTGGGAGGAAAGTAGAACTTGATGAGGTAACTGTACCTGCTCCCTTATTGGAAAGTAGTTCATCACAGAAACCGGTTCCTATGACACCTACACCAATTAGTGAGGATGATGATCATGAAACTTCAGATCAAGTTGTTACTGAACCTCATAGGTCAACCAGAGTGAGATCCGCACCAGAGTGGCACGGTAATCCTGTTCTGGAGGTTATGTTACTAGACCATGACGAACCTACAAACTATGAAGAAGCGATGGTGAGCCCAGATTCCGTAAAATGGCTTGAGGCCATGAAATCTGAGACGGGATCCATGTATGAGAACAAAGTGTGGACTTTGGTTGACATGCCTGTTGGTCGGCAAGCCATTGAAAATAAATGGATCTTCAAGAAGAAGACTGACGTTGACGGTAATATTACTGTCTATAAAGCTCGACTTGTTGTAAAAGGTTTTTGACAAGTTCAAGGGATTGACTACGATGAGACTTTCTCACCCGTAGAGATGCTTAAGTCTGTCCGAATCATGTTAGCAATTGCTGCATTTTATGATTATGAAATTTGGCAAATGGATGTCAAAACTGTATTTCTGAATGGATTTCTGGAAGAAGAGTTGTATATGATGCAACCAAAAGGTTTTGTCAATCCTAAAGGTGCTAAGAAAATATGCAAGCTCCAGCGATCCATCTATGGATTGGTGCAAGCATATCGGAGTTGGAATATACGCTTTGATAAGTTGATCAAAGAATATAGTTTTATACAGACTTGCGGTGAGGCCTGTATTTACAAGAAGTGAGTGGGGGCACTACAACATTTCTGATAAGTATATGTGAATGACATATTGTTGATCGGAAATAATGTAGAATTATTCTTCAAAGCATAAAGGAGTGTTTGAAAGGAGTTTTTCAAAGAAAAACCTCGGTGAAGCTGCTTACATATTGAGCATCAAGATCTATAGAGATAGATCAAGACGCTTGATAAGTTTTTTCAATGAGTACATACCTTGACAAGATTTTGAAGTAGTTCAAAATGGAACAGTCAAATAAAGAGTTCTTGCCTGTGTTACAAGGTGTGAAATTGAGTAAGACTCAAAGCCCGACCACGGGAGAAGATAGAAATAGAATGAAAGTCATTCCCTATGCCTCAGCCATAGGTTCTATAAAGTATGTCATGCTGTGTACCAGATCTATTGTATACCCGACACTGTTTTTGGCAAGGGAGTACAATAGTGATCTAGGAGTATATCACTGGACAGCGGTCAAAATTATCCTTAGTGGAATAAAGGATATGTTTCTCGATTATGGAGGTGACAAAAGGTTCGTCGTAAAGAGTTACGTCGATTCAAGTTTTGACACCGATCTGGATGACTCTAAGTCTCGATCTATATACATATTGAAAGTGGGAGCAATTAGCTAGAGTAGCTCCGTGCAGAGCATTGTTGACATAGAAATTTGTGAAATACATACGGATCTGAATGTGGCAGACCCGTAGACTAAACTTCTCTCACAAGCAAAACATGATCACTCCTTGGTACTCTTTGGGTGTTAATCGCATAGCGATGTGAACTAGATTATTGACTCTAGTAAACCCTTTGGGTGTTGGTCAGATGACGATGTGAACTATGGGTGTTAATCACATGGTGATGTGAACTATTGGTGTTAAATCACATGGCGATGTGAACTAGATTATTGACTCTAGTGCAATTGGGAGACTGAAGGAAATATGCCCTAGAGCCAATAATAAAGTTATTATTTATTTCCTTATTTCATGATAAATGTTTATTATTCATGCTTGAATTGTATTGACCAGAAACATAATACATGTGTGAATACATAGACAAACATAGTGTCGCTAGTATGCCTCTACTTGACTAGCTCGTTGAATCAATGATGGTTATGTTTCCTAACCATAGACATGAGTTCATTTGATTAACGGGATCACATCATTAGAGAATGATGTGATTGACTTTACCCATCCGTTAGCTTAGCACGATGATCGTTTAGTTTGTTGCTATTGCTTTCTTCATGACTTATACATGTTCCTATGACTATGAGATTATGCAACTCCCGTTTACCGGAGGAACACTTTGTTTGCTATCAAACGTCACAATGTAACTGGGTGATTATAAAGGTGCTCTATAGGTGTCTCCGAAGGTACTTGTTGAGTTGGCGTATTTCGAGATTATGATTTGTCACTCCGATTGTCGGAGAGGTATCTCTGGGCCCACTCGGTAATGCACATCACTATAAGCCTTGCAAAGCATTGTAACTAATGAGTTAGTTGCGGGATGATGTATTACAGAACGAGTAAAGAGACTTGCCTGTAACGAGATTGAACTAGGTATTGAGATACCAACGATTGAATCTTGGGCAAGTAACATACCGATGACAATGGGAACAACGTATGTTGTTATGCGGTTTGACCGATAATGATCTTCGTAGAATATGTAGGAGCCAATATGAGCATCCAGGTTCCGCTATTGGTTATTGACCGAAAACGTGTCTCGGCAATGTCTACATAGTTCTCGAACCCGTAGGGTCCGCACGCTTAAAGTTCAATGACGGTTATATTATGAGATTATGTGTTTTGATGTACCAAAGGTAGTTCGGAGTCCCGGATGTGATCACAGACATGACAATGAGTCTCGAAATGGTCGAGACATGAAGATTGATATATTGGACGACTATATTCGGACACCGAAATGGTTCCGGGGGTTATCGGATATATATCAGAGTACCGGAGGGTTACCGGAACCCCCCGGGGGTTATTGGGCCTCATGGGCCCAAAGTGGTGGAAGAGGAGAGGCGACAGGAGGTGGAGCGCGCCCCCCTTGCCCCAATTCGAATTGGGAAAGGGAAGGGGGCGGCGGCGGCCCCCCTTCTCCTTCCTTCTCTCCACCTCCTCCTTCCCCCTTCTCCAAGTTGGAATAGAAAAGGGGGGCAAAACCTACTTGGAGTAGGATTGCCCCCCCTTGGCCGGCCCCCTCTCCCTCCCTTTATATACGGAGGAGGGGCGCACCCCATATACACAACAATTGATCTCTTAGATCTTTTAGCCGTGTGCGGTGCCCCCCTCCACCATAATCCACCTAGATCATATCGTAGCGGTGCTTAGGCGAAGCCCTGCGTCGGTAGAATATCATCATCGTCCCCACGCCGTCGTGCTGACGAAACTCTCCCTCAAAGTTCGGCTGGATCGGAATTCGAGGGACGTCATCGAGTTGAACGTGTGCAGAAGTCGGAGGTGCCGTGCGTTCGGTGCTTGATCGGTCGGATCGTGTAGACGTACGACTACATCAACCGCGTTGTACTAACGCTTCCGCTTTCGGTCTACGAGGGTACGTGGACAACACTCTTCCCTCACGTTGCTATGCATCGCCATGATCTTGCGTGTGCGTAGGAATTTTTTTGAAATTACTACATTCCCCAACAATGTGCCATGTCAAAAAATTGATCAATAATTGTTTCTTTAATTATCATTTTTGTGAACTTTACTATCATTTTTAAAAAAAAAATCCTATAACTTGATGGTGCAAAACTACTCTAAATAACCAAGAAAAGGAACGGAGGATGGGTTCATTCTTCTTCTTTTAGCAACAATACATTGTCATGAGGAAAACATAAGTGGTTTCTACTCCAAAATGACCAATATGTTTCCCACGAGAACACAAACAATTTATGAATTTGTCTTGTTATATTTTGCTTGGAATTAAATAATCACAAAATGTCGTCCATTCATATAATTTCCTACATGCATTGTATTTTTTACCTTTTTATAAAGGTAGACAATGTCCAACCTTCAAAATTGGCATTATATGAACAATTTGATAGTTTAGGCTTCAGGTTCGAACCAATCCACCCCTCTTAGGTTTAATCAAACAGAATTGCATTACTCAATTTGTGTGAACATTTGCATGTCTTGTTAAACACACCGCCAATCAGATCGAAATTACCACTAAAAATCGGCCTCGAGAACTTACCAATCAACGAAGGACGTATTGTAGCTTTCAGCGGCGACGGCGACCAGTGTCACCGCCTAGTGCGGGTAATCCAGCCCAATCTGATGACTCCATGCTTATTCAATGTTAATCTTACACTTGTTGCCCCCTTGAAAAAAGGCGCGGACTCGCACTAATATACTCGTATGATTTTGATCAGCGTAGTGCAACACGATGACAATGGTAAGCTGGTGGTGATATGTCCAGGAACAGTCGGCAATCTCCATCTCCTTTGTCGAACTGAAGAGTTGGAAGAAGGAGGCACGTAATACTCTCTCTCCGTTCCAAAATATGACGTACATATTTTTTTGCGAAAGCCAAAAACATGTACATTTGATCAGGATTGTAAAATAAAATATCATCATCTAGATAAAAAGTAAATAACGTACAAAAATACATTTTATGATGGATCTAATGATACGCGCAATTTAATTATTCTAGATATTGATAATTTTTCTGAAAATTAGATCAAATATGCACATGTTTAAATTTTTTGATTTTTTTGCGGGAGTTGGAAAAAATATACACCTTATAATTTGATGAAACCGAAATAATGGTAGTATCTAACTTATCTGGAAGGATCGTTTGGCCCTTCCGGTCCCTGTCACGCTCACGCCAGGATTTGTTCGGTAAGGTTTTGTCTGATCTAAATCATGGTTTAGTAATCTCCACGTCAGCTCAAGATTCCAAAAGGAACATATTAATTTCGTTTAAAAAAAATGCCTAGCTGGATAGATTTGCGGGCGCCAAGTCCCATCCCATCTATCGCTAACCCTCTACAGCCCCCCACCAACATAGACTGCATCAGTGCAAGAATCCGCCACGCCCTTCGATCGACAGAGAACAGAAGAGGAAGAATCGGACACGTACTGACCGAACTCCATGATGACCCGTCCATGCTGTACTCCGTTCGACCTCACCTGGATATACGGGATGGTACCTCTGACACGTGTAGACCGGACGGGCGGTGCGTGGCGGGAGCTGCTCGCGGCGGACGGTCCCTAACGCGCCACGATTCGAGCGACCAACTTATGGTTCCAGCTTTCCGTGCCAGGAAATAAATGAGCCGCAACAAATTGCGAGTTCGCTGTTGCCGGAAGGACAAAAATGGATTCCCGCCTACCACTACAGTGGCGCGAACAGATCGACGAGAAACCGAGGCGCCACGTTGATGTCCGATCAGATCCGAAGAGCGCACACATAAATATCGCGTGCAGGCGTACACAAATATCACACGTCTGAATGATTAGCGTACAAAATAGATGGATTCATATGACATGTCAGCGTCCCGTTTGGTCGTACGTAGCATACCGCGAGCCGACGTCGAGAACCGGAGATCTCCACTTCTCCAGCTAGCTAGCTAGCACACTGCACACACAAAGAACTTGCCTGCCAGGTGCCAGCACAAAGCTGCGGGGGACGTCGACGTTCACGGCCTGGCCCCGCATGCCAATGTCTCTGTCGTCCTAAAATATCACCCTGCCACGCCGCAGCCGATGAGAGCGCAGCCAGTCGGGCGTGGATCCGAGTCAGCGCCGACGGGAAACGGGAGACGTGGCGGCTGGCTGCCGGCTGCTGTATTGCGTACAATGTTTTTCGCGAGATTATCTTAGGATGATGACGATCATGATCCCGAGCATAAAACTTTGGGATGATGACGTGTTGCTCATTGATGCTGATTGCTGAGTGGCACTACTAGTTTTTTTAAAAAAAAAATTCGGGTAGGTGCTTGGAAGTGAAAGCATTTTTGGTTAATCTTGGCTTCACATGCTGCGAGAAGTGAAACCACAGGATGTGTTGGAAAGCAGCTATGATTAAAGTAATTCTTGCTCGATGTCTCCTCCGGCAAAGATTACTTTTTCCCGACACTCGGTCGGAAACTCCAATTTTGACAGAGACATCCTCAGAGTAATTACTGTAGTTGTACTGGAGTACTCATAAATACCGTTGTTGTTTGTCAACAGTCGTACAACCCGGAGGACCGAGCACACAATTTACAGCCTTGTTTCCCTGCCGATTTGGTTGAAAAATTGCCGGTCACGCTCACGCGTCCCGACGACGTTTTACCATGCCATACGTACGCCATGAGAAATACTCGCCGTGCTCCAAGCTGCAGCACGTTCAAAGCAAGTGGCCTAGCCCCTGCCGTCACCGAGGTGAGTTGATGGAAATTGACCCGGCCGGAGGAGTTGACGGTGCCGGATCGCCGACGACCACCCAAACAAACCACCGTGCGCGCCCCATGCCTCGTCTCTCATCGGATTTGGTCTCAGCCACCGCACGGCATAGACCACAGTTCGCTACCCTCCAGAGTTTTCAGTGGGCGCGTGCGTCGACCCACCAGCCACCGGCGCCGCCTGGTGTTTTCGGGCAAATGAAAGTCCCGTTTTCAGACGCGAGATCTATTTTAATCTTGATGTGGGCGATACGCGCCCCAGCAGCTCCCTGATGCCTCTGATCTGTACATATGCAGCTGAGTTATGCGGATGATTAATCAATAATGTAGCGTGCACCACGTGCATCTGATTAGCAGAAGGAACGCATATGTTCGGTCAGAGTTGCATTGCTCCGGTGAGGTGTCTGGTACACACACACACTCATGTGACTGCATGCATTTGTGTATGACCAAACCAACGCGGAATCCGGGAGCGACATATGATTGTCCCAACGGAATTAGGCAGACCGTGAGATCAGTCCTCAGCAATGCCTGCCGCGAACACTGTTAGCATGCATGCGGCCTAAGTTAGACATATGTGTTTTACGGTGATTGGGTTAGTACTCGGAGTACTTAGCAGTACCTACATGTCTGATCATGTCTGATTTTTATTAGCCGTCAGATCTTGCGGGGAATTTTAATTGATTAAATTTAATATGTTAATTGCGATAAGGGCATAATGGTCCAGGGGGAAATATCTTTTCTTGAACCGATCACCTGAGGACCAGATCCATGTCTACTCGATCCAGTTCGGAATCCTCCTCCGATCTATTCGTCGCCGCTCGCCGCTCCTGACCTTCTCCGTCCTCGACCTGCCTGGCGAGAGGAATAAATTCATCGTCCTCGTCCTCCACCAAACCAACCCCAGCCCCCCACGCCGTCACCGAAGAAGAAGAAGGCCGGATCTGCGCCGGCTGAATCGGCGGCGACCGCGGCGGGCGATCCCATCTCTTCGCGCGTACCATCCTTAAGGTATGAATTCGGCTTGGCGTTCTGCTCGTTCTCTTGGCCGTTGCGCCCCTCCACCGTGCATGCAGTACAACCTCAACCCCACAAGATCCGGGTACGGACTAGAACAACGAATGGAAAGCTTCATCGTGGCATAGTTTCTCTTGAGCTAATCGCATCATGTTTGTTTAAGTAAGATGTTGAGGGCATTGCTTACTTCCTTTGGTACCGCAGAAAAAAGTGACTTACTTGACGTTTGAGATGAGATATACTAAAGGAAGATGAGATACTGGTTTCATAGTTCACTTAATTTAGTTTATTAAATTCATCATCACTTTAGGTTTGCATAGTGCATGAAATATAGTTTAAAGGAAGATGAGATACTACTTGTTGGACGTTGATGATTGGTTTCCCTCACATGTCAAACGAGCAAAGTCTTTTCCATGCACTTGTCTTTGCCTATGAGCTATTTTACACCTGCAACATTGATAAACAGAAAGATGTTGATGATTGGTTTCCCTCACATGTCATATGCAGGAAGACATGGCGTATGCAAGTGATGAGAGTATGTTCGAGTATCTAAATGTTGTCAGCAAGATGTTTGATAGTGAGGCTGAAGGCTATGAATTCTACAACAAATATGCTCTTGAAAAAGGTTTTAGTGTGAGGAAAAGCTATGTTGAGTGGGATGGATCCAACAAATACATAATTTTAAGGAAAATTGTGTGTAGTCGTCAAGGGTTTCACGAAGAGAAGCACATGAAAAGAAAGATGGAAGATAGAAAGAGGAGGCCACGAAGTTTAACTCGTGTTGGGTGTAATGCTAAATTGGTCATTACGAGCAGGAGGAAACCGGTCGGTGGTTTGTCAAGGATTTCATCGATGAGCACAGCCATCCTCTAGCCCCACGAGATCTTTCTTGTCTGTTGCGTTCGTATAGACGAATTAGCGATGAGCAGAAAGCGGACATTGCAGACATGGAAAAATGTGGGATCCGCAAATACCGTATTATGAATATTTTATGCTTTCAATACGGTGGATTTGATAAGGTTGGATGCATAAAGAGGGACGTTTATAATTTCTGCCATGCTAATAAGCAGGAGACAATCAGTGCCGGTGATGCTAATACGGTGATCATGCACATGATGGCGAGGCGAGAGCGAGATGTGGATTTTTTCTTCAAGTACTTGGTAGACGAGCATGGCCATCTGAAGGGACCGTTCTGGACTGATAGCCAGTCGCGACTTGACTACGAGGCTTTCGGAGACGTCATTGTTTTCGATAGCACATACAGAACCAACAAATACAATCTGCCATTCGTGCCGTTTGTCGGGTTGAATCACCACCGCAGCACTGTTATTTTTGGCTGTGGTATAATTTCTCAGGAAACAAGCCAGGCATACGAGTGGATGTTGCGGACCTTTTCTGATTGCATGGCACAGAAGCATCCAATATCTGTGATCATAGATGGGGACCTTGCAATGCAGAGAGCAATAAGGGTGGTCTGGCCAGGCTCAAACCATAGACTATGTATATGGCACATTCAGTAGAACATTGTACGCCATCTGCATGATGACGACGTAAAGGAGGAATTCAGATCTTTCATTTATGATACTTTTTCCATTGAAGAGCATGAGATAAAATGGATACAATTCTTACAACGGAATAAAGTAACCAGTGAGGAGTCTTGGCTGCATCAGATGTATCAGACGAGAAAGTTGTGGTGTGCTCCATATCTTGAGGGGCGTTGTTTCCTAGGATTGAGCAGCAATCAGAGGAGTGGGAGCTTGAACTCTGTGCTACATACGCATCTTGAGGGTAAGATGTCGTTGTTTGAAATGCTAGAGCACTATGAGCATTGCCTTGCGTCACGACGGATTAACGAAGCTCTCCATGACGTCGAAGCCTTGCAGTCCGTTCCATTTACAGAGGAAAATGCTTCACCGCTTGAGAAACACGCCGCAACAGTTTTCACACCTAGTGTCTTTAAGATGGTGTTATGGAGCATAGATGCTGTCAGCAAATGTCAGATCAGAGAGATACTAGATGGATCAGAAGATTCCACTTATGTTGTGTCCAAGTAGGAAAGAATGGATAAAAAGTTTGGAGTGCGCATTGAAGAGCAAGGAGGTCTTTTGCACAGGGTGAGTTGTTCTTGCCGTAAGCTGGAATGCGCAGGCACATCATGTTCCCACATTTTTTACATGTTGGGGATTTTAAAACAAATAATTCTGCCAGGTTGTTGCGTTCCCACTAGGTGGACTATGAATGCAAAATGTGCATACGCACCTACCAGAAAAAACCAGATGTATGACTATTCGGTAAGCCTCCAGAGGTACCACGAGTTGCGGAATTGTAGTCACGCCGCAAGTTTCAAGGCATGCCACTCTGATGAGGACTATCACCGTCTAAAGGTGCTTTTGCAAGCACAACATCATGGCAAGCAATCAAGTTTTGAACAAGCTGACAGCAAGGAGTCAACTAATGCTCAGCATAACAGCATTAGGTTTGGCCCGTTGATGCCGCACTCGGAGAAAGTTGATAAGGTTCTGGATCCCGTGCATGTGCCAGAACGAGGTGCACCGAAGAAAAGGCTGCAGGCAAAGACAAAGAAGTCAAGATCACAGAATATCTGTGGGTATTGCAAGAAACCAGGTCACAATCGACGTAAATGCGCTAAATTGCTAGAGGTACGAAATATGTTCATATTTAATTTTTGCATGTGTTTTACACATAATTGATGTCCATGTGATTTATTGTATTCTTCTATGTAGGATCTCGAGGCTGAACTGTGATATCTACATACAGCATGAACCGACGATGAGCCAGAGAACGTCGTGTGTCATTCAGCTTTGTGTGACGTGGTCTTTCGTGACAGTAATTTAGTGAAGTGCGGTTGTACTGCCATGTTACTGTATTAGTTTGACATCTTTCGTTTCCATTTTCTGTGTGTATCATTTGATGTCCAACTTTAAGAATGATGGTGTATTTCGAACAGGAATAAGGGCTAGCATGGAGCACTTGTTATTGTCGAGTAATAATTATTGTGATGTATTTCTGCACGCACACACGGCCGCCAGACGGATCTCCCGCGCGATCCCAAGGTCTGCATGGTTGGCTCGGTGCGTGTCCATCGTTTAGGCGAGACTACCGACGCCATGCATGCATGGCAGGCCGTTTTCCTACGTCGACCCAAACACCGGCCCATCCGAGGTTGCAGCTCCGGACGGCCCACGTCGCGTACGATCTCGCACGTTGTTCTCGTCTAACTAAAAATAGTCCCACCTCGCCCCTCGAGCAGCTCCTTTACCTGCTTAAATACCTTCATCGAGGTGATTTTAGCAAGCGTTGGTCCTCATT
The DNA here is from genome assembly GCF_002162155.2 of Triticum dicoccoides. NCBI lineage: Eukaryota > Viridiplantae > Streptophyta > Magnoliopsida > Poales > Poaceae > Triticum > Triticum dicoccoides. The sequence continues at coordinate 353,844,815 of NC_041380.1, forward strand.
GTAGGATGAATATGATTCTTCACCCTTACTATAGTTGTCATGCATATTCTTCATTTATAGAGCAATAATGACTGACGTATTTTTTAAATAAGCGGGGAACACTGGGGTGTGCTTGGAAATCTTTGAGAAACCTCCATGCACGTTCATCTTTGCTGCATGCAAATCGGGCGGCAGCCGCTGTGCCAGTAGCTGTCAAGGCCTTGATGAATCACTATTCACATGCAGGTCCCCGACTCTTGCATGCAGGTCCCTGACTCTTGCATGCAGGTCCCAAATTATCTTGTACATGGTGACCCACATGTGCCAAACATGTCTATGAAAGAAAATTTTGAAAAAAATTATTTTACAATGCCCCCTTGAGGCATAGACCGATGTTTTCAGCAGTCAGTCTAGAGGGCATTATAAATTCAAAAAAATTCAAAAAATACAAAAACTTGGAAACCTAGTTTTGTTTGTGGAAGAGATCATCTGTGCCAAAATTGAGGTGATTTGGAGGTGGTCAAAAAAATGCCCGCATTCCGGAGGGACCATTTTGTCTAACTTAAGCCAGTTTTTGAAAAAAGGTGAATTTTTCCACCACCTCCAAATCACCCAAATTTTCTTGTACATGATGACCCACATGTGCCAAACATGTCTATGAAAGAAAATTTTGAAAAAAAATTATTTTACAATGCCTCTTTGAGGCATAGACCGATGTTTTCAGCAGTCAGTCTAGAGGGCATTATAAATTCAAAAAATTCAAAA
>NC_041380.1:353846003-353921843 GCF_002162155.2 Triticum dicoccoides
CATAGACCATTGTTTTCAGTAGTCAGTCTAGAGGGCATTATAAATTCAAAAAATTCAAAAAAATACAAAAACTTGGAAACCTAGTTTTGTTTGTGGAAGAGATTATCGTGCCAAAATTGAGGTGATTTGGAGGTGGTCGAAAAAATGCCCGCATTCCGGAGGGACCATTTGGTCTTAACTTAAGCCAGTTTTTGAAAAAAGGTGAATTTTTCCACCACCTCCAAATCACCCAAATTTTCTTGTACATGGTGACCCACATGTGCCAAACATGTCTATGAAAGAAAATTTTGAAAAAATTAATTTTACAATGCCCCCTTGAGGCATAGACCGATGTTTTCAGCAGTTAGTCTAGAGGGCATTATAAATTCAAAAAAATACAAAAACTTGGAAAATGCAGCATTAAATCAGGGTGTGTACAACTCTAGCTTGTTCTTGCCAACACTACTAGGAAAAGGCATGCTAGTGGCGCACCGATTTTGCCTTCTATGGCGCACTACTGGTGCGCCACTGGATGTTGTTTTGGCTGATGTTGTTTTGGTGCTGTTTTGGTGCCATTTTGGATGGCTGCAGTGACTGTTTTGGTGCCATTTTTGTTCTCCTAATATGGTTGCAGTGATCATTAATTTTAGAGCAAAATATGGTTGTTATTTTTTTGTTTTGTTTCAGAAACAGGAGAAACCAAAGGGCCCACGTCTCCCATCCAGAGTTTTCGAGGGCCAAAGGGCAGGATGTTTGAGTTTTGGAGGCAACTCCCCATGTCTCCCCTCCACTGGCAACTCCCCACGTCTCCCCTCCACTGGCAACTCCCCACGACCACGACGCAGGTAACTCCCCTCCTATTCCATTGCCGCTCCATCTTCCTCCCTCTTCCTCCCTCCTCATTCCATTGCCGCTCCATCTTCCTCCCTCTGCCTCCCTCTGCCTCCACCATCAAGCAACTCCCCTCTGCCTCCACCATCGCTGGCCAGGAGGGCAATGGCGGAGGAATCGGGGAGCAACTCCCCTCCGCCTGCCAAGATAATGGCGGAGGCATCATGGAGCAACTCCCCTCCGTCTGCCAAGCATCACCGTGGTGAGGCGTCTGGCAAGGAGCCGCTGGTGGTCGACGACGACGTTCCGGTCCCCGGGCAGAAGCAGGACTACATCGTGCCGCTCATGGTTGATATCCACCTGAAGGAGAAGCTGGATGTCGTATGCACCAGCAATCCAGACGAAGCCGACAAGAGGATCCGCGACATGAGGAGGAGGCTCGGCGGCATGGTTTCTCGGTCGATCGGCGTTGATGTCGAGTATACCAGGGAAGACGAACCTCCGCAAATGGCTGCAGTTCTGCAGTTATGCATGGAGGATCTCGTCCTGGTATACCACATCACCGCGGCAACCAAATGGTAAAAACATCCAGTTCTGAAGTTTCTGTCTAATTAGTAGTTTCTGAAGTTTCTGAAGTAGATGCAATAGTTCTGAAGTTCTGAAGTAGATGCAATACTAGTTCTGAAGTTCTGAAGTTTCTAAAGTTCTGAAGTTTCTGTCTAATTAGTAGTTCCTGAAGTTCTGAAGTAGATGCAATACTAGTTCTGAAGTTCTGAAGTTTCTGTCTAATTAGTAGTTTCTGAAGTTTCTGAAGTAGATGCAATAGTTCTGAAGTTCTGAAGTAGATGCAATACTAGTTCTGAAGTTTTGAAGTTTCTGTCTAATTAGTAGTTTCTGAAGTTTCTAAAGTTTCTGAAGTAGATGAAATAGTTCTGAAGTTCTGAAGTAGATGCAATACTAGTTCTGAAGTTCTGAAGTAGATGCAATACTAGTTCCGAAGTTTCTGTCTAATTAGTAGTTTCTGAAGTTTTTGAAGTAGATGAATTTGATGCACCAGATTAATTTGATGCAGGCCCAAGGAACTCCGCCCGCTCCTACAGGAGAAGAAGCTGTACACCTTTGTTGGCTTCTCCATTCGAGGTGACAAGGAGAAGGTGAAGTTGTCTGGTTTGGAGAACAACCCCGACAAGTACGTCGACATGCAGCGCAAATGGAGAGTTCCAAACAATGGAAAGAAGTGGCAGTCTTTGGCTGAGTTTGCAGCCAGCCTCATCCACATATCCTACAAGGAAATGAAAGGGAACATCAACAAGAAATTGGACCACAAACGATGGGGGGAGAGCCCACTGCCAGACAACCTCATCGAGTACGCATCAAAAGATGCGTACGTCACCTACGAGGCATGGAAGAAAATCGAAACCGTCAAAGAAGGTTTGGAGCAATGGCAAGAGGCGGAGGATCATTGGGATGACCCCTACTACTGGGGATATTGAGTTGTTTGTTGTATTATGTGTCTCAGTTTGTAGTTATGTGGTTGAACAACTTTGCTTTTGTTATGTTGAACAACTTTGCTTTTGTAATGATGAACAACTTTGCTTTTGTTAAGTTGAACAAGTTTGCTTTTGTTATGTAGTTATGTGATTGTTATGATGCTGGTGCAGAACACTTATGGTTGTGATGTGATGCTACTGCTATATAGTAGTGGCGCACCACATGACAGGTGCGCCGTTAGTGTCCTTTTCATCTATAGCCTTTTTCCTAGTAGTGCAAAATGCAGCATGATGGACTGGCTGCAATGGAAATAATGGTGACAAATGCAAAAAATGAAATATGACAAAAAAGCCCGCCTACTTGCCGCTTAAAGTTCACAATTCAACGGCCTGCATATGACTAGTAACTCAATCATTTATTGGGCCAGGATGCAGAGGCCCGTCAGATTGTGATAACAGGTAGCAAGTAGGCCCACGGGGCAGTGACGGAGACGGTTAGGCAATGTGCTGCCCGCTTTAGAAAGGAACTTGAGAGGGAAAGCTCAGCCCGCTATATAAACCGGTGCTAGCTCCGCTCGCTCGGCGAGGTGGGACTAAACTCCCTGCACCCCTGGGATGTGCCATGCGCGACGCTCGCTTGTGCCTAATTCGGATGGGCCGTCCCAAGCCAGCCTCACCCGCTGGGTCGCTGGATGGACCGTTGGGCCATCTCGTTGTCTGCGCCTGAGGCATGCATTCATGGGAATGGCGGCGACGTGGGTTTGCATGCGCGGGTGCCGGGCGTGAACTTTATCTATCCGAACTATGTTATGATTTCCACCCGAAAACAAGCTCGCGTGCGACGCGCTCCCGTGCGACGCACGCCTCTTGCGTGATACGCGATTCTGATGCGACTGCGTGCCAAGTTTTATAGATGGAAACTTCTTTAGATGCAATGCCATCTCAAAAACAACTCAGAAACAACTGTATGATTGATCATAAAACACATGCATTGTTGTTCAAAGAACTGTCTCGTGAATAAATTGTACCATAATTGTGAACATAGTGTGAAACAAAAAAAATGTTTGTTTGCAACAAAATAATCCTGGTTTGAAACTTAAACTGGTTGAAAAACAATTGAGCCTACTCCATATTGTCTTCTGCACTGCCAAAATCCAGTGACCTCTTGTGTTGCGTCGTTGGAGATTGCGTCGGGCTTGGCAATGAGCCATGTGCTTCAATCTTTTTCTCTTCAACATCAATGTAACCATACAACTTAAGTTATTCTTGGTCTTTCTCTGCCAACTCTCTAGCAAGACCCTCCATTCCTTGGATTCTCACTTCCTGTAGAAAACCATAGGAATTGTATTAGGAAGAACTCAAAAAAGACGTAGCCATAAACAAGATGCATGTAACATGTAAAATTTGAACCTCTGAATCAATGTCATCCTCAGAAAAACAACTCGTATTTCTATTGTACACAATGTACAGGTGACATGTCTTGCTGCCATTCAGATCAGAAAGCATTTTTTGTACATCATCTGGTCCTGCAATCAAGAACATTCCTTCTGGCAGCTTCCACGCAGACCTGGGTAAGAAGTAGTACAGTTCTGCTCCCAGTTTACAACCAAAAATATCTCTCATTTCACTCATAATGAGATCGTAGGTCACTTTGGCGGGTTCAAAAATTCTGACTTCTGTCGGGTGTTCATCAAAGTATGCTCTCGGATGGATGCATGCTCTATGTGTTGGGTTTCGTAGTAATTTCAAAAATTTTCCTACGCGCACACAGGATCATGTGATGCATAGCAACGAGGGGAGAGTGTTGTCTACGTACCCAACGCAGACCGACTGCGGAAGCGATGACATGACGTAGAGGAAGTAGTCGTACGTCTTCACGATCCAACCGATCAATCACCGAAACTACGGCACCTCCGAGTTCGAGCACACGTTCAGCCCGATGACGATCCCCGGACTCCGATCCAGCAAAGTGTCGGGGAAGAGTTTCGTCAGCACGACGGCGTGGTGACGATCTTGATGAACTACAGCAGCAGGGCTTCGCCTAAACTCCGCTACAGTATTATCGAGGAATATGGTGGCAGGGGGCACCGCACACGGCTAAGGAATCGATCACGTGGATCAACTTGTGTCAACTTGTGTGTTTAGAGGTGCCCCTGCCTCCGCATATAAAGGATGGAGGAGGAGGAGGCCGGCCAAGGCAAAGGTGCGGCCAGGATAGGGAGTCCTACTAGGACTCCAAGTCCTAGTAGGAGTCCACCAAGAGGGGAGGAAGGGAGAAGGAATAGGAGGAGAAGGAGAGGTGGCCGGCCCCCTTTTCCCTAGTCCAATTCGGACCAAAGGGGAGGGGGGGCGCAGCAGCCTTTTTCCTCTTCCCACTAAAGCCCATCAAGGCCCATTACTTCTCCCGTAACTACCCGGTACTCCGAAAAATACCCGAATCACTCGGAACCTTTCCGATGTCCGAATATAGTCGTCCAATATATCGATCTTTACGTCTCGACCATTTCGAGACTCCTCGTCATGTCCCCGATCTCATCCGGGACTCCGAACTCCTTCGGTACATCAAAATGCATAAACTCATAATATAACTGTCATCGTAACCTTAAGCGTGCGGACCCTACGGGTTCGAGAACAATGTAGACATGACCGAGACATGTCTCCGGTCAATAACCAATAGCGGGACATGGATGCCCATATTGGCTCCTACATATTCTACGAAGATCTTTATCGGTCAGACCGCATAACAACATACGTTGTTCCCTTTGTCATCGGTATGTTACTTGCCCGAGATTTGATCGTCGGTATCCAATACCTAGTTCAATCTCGTTACCGGCAAGTCTCTTTACTCGTTCCGTAATACATCATCTCACAACTAACATATTAGTTGCAGTGCTTGCAAGGCTTATGTGATGTGCATTACCGAGAGGGCCCAGAGATACCTCTCCGACAATCGGAGTGACAAATCCTAATCTCGAAATACGCCAACCCAACATCGACCATTGGAGACACCTGTAGTACTCCTTTATAATCACCCATTTACGCTGTGACGTTTGGTAGTACCCAAAGTGTTCCTCCGGTAAACGGGAGTTGCATAATCTCATAGTCATAGGAACATGTATAAGTCATGAAGAAAGCAATAGCAACATACTAAACGATCAGGTGCTAAGCTAATGGAATGGGTCATGTCAATCAGATCATTCAACTAATGATGTGACCTCGTTAATCAAATAACAACTCATTGTTCATGGTCAGGAAACATAACCATCTTTTGATTAACGAGCTAGTCAAGTAGAGGCATACTAGTGACACTCTGTTTGTCTATGTATTCACACATGTATTATGTTTCCGGTTAATACAATTCTAGCATGAATAATAAACATTTATCATGATATAAGGAAATAAATAATAACTTTATTATTGCCTCTAGGGCATATTTCCTTCAGTCTCCCACTTGCACTAGAGTCAATAATCTAGTTCACATCGCCATGTGATTTAACAGCAATAGTTCATATCACCATGTGATTAACACCCATAGTTCACATCGCTATGTAACCAACACCCAAAGGGTTTACTAGATTCAGTAATCTAGTTTACATCGCTTATGTGATTAACACCCAAAGAGTACTAAGGTGTGATCATGTTTTGCTCGTGAGAGAAGCTTAGTCAACGGGTCTGTCATATTCAGAGCCGTATGTATTTTGCAAATATCCTATGTCTACAATGCTTTGTGCGGAGCTACTCTAGCTAATTGCTCCCACTTTCAATATGTATCCAGATTGAGACTTAGAGTCATCTGGATCAGTGTAAAAGTTTGCACTGATGTAACTTTTACAACAAACTCTTTTATCACCTCCATAATCGAGAAACATCTCCTTAGTCCTTACTAAGGATATTCTTGACCAATGTCCAGTGATCTACTCCTAGATCACTATTGTACTCCCTTGCCAAATACAGAGCAAGGTATACAATAGGTCTGGTACATAGCATAGCATACTTTATAGAACCTATGACTGAGGCATAGGGAATGACTTTTCATTCTCTTTCTATTTTCTGCTGTGATCGGGATTTGAGTCTTACTCAATTTCATACCTTTGCAACACAGGCAAGAACTCTTTCTTTAACTGTTCCATTTTGAACTATTTCAAAATCTTGCCAAGGTATGTAGTCATTGAAAATCTTATCAAGTGTCTTGATCTATCTCAATAGATCTTGATTCTCAATATATAAGTAGCTTTTACTGAGGTCTTTTCTTGAAAAACTTTTATTCAAGTATCCCTTTATGCTATCCAGAAATTCTATATTATTTCCAATCAATAATATGTCATCCACATATAATATCAGAAATGCTACAGAGCTCCCACTCACTTTCTTGTAAATACAGGCTTCTCCAAAAGTCTGTATAAAACCAAATGCTTTGATCACACTATCAAAACGTTTATTCCAACTCTGAGAGGCTTACACCAGTCCATAAATGGATCGCTGGAGCTTGCACACTTTGTTAGCTCCCTTTGGATTGACAAAACCTTCTGGTTGCATCATATACAACTCTTCTTTAATAAATCCATTAAGGAATGCAGTTTTGTTTATCCATTTGCCAGATTTCATAAAATGCGGCAATTGCTAACATGATTCGGACAGACTTTTAAGCATCGATACGAGCAAGAAAATCTCATCGTATTCAACACCTTGAACTTTGTCAAAAACCTTTTTCGACAAGTCTAGCTTTGTAGATAGTAACACTTCTATCAACGTCTGTCTTCCTCTTGAAGATCCATTTATTCTTAATGACTCACCGATCATGGGGCAAGTCAATCAAAGTCTACACTTTGTTCTCATACATGGATCATATCTCAGATTTCATGGCTTCTAGCCACTTTGCGGAATCTGGGCTCACCATCGCTTCTTCATAGTTCGTAGGTTCATCATGATCTAGTAGCATGACCTCCAGAACAGGATTACCGTACCACTCTGGTGCGGATCTTACTCTGGTTGATCTACGAAGTTCAGTAGTATCTTGATCTGAAGTTTCATGATCATTATCATTGGCTTCCTCACTGACTGGTGTAGATGTCACTGAAACAGTTTTCTGTGATGAACTACTTTCCAGTAAGGGAGCAGGTACAGTTACCTCGTCAAGTTCTACTTTCCTCCCACTCACTTCTTTCGAGAGAAACTCCTTCTCCAGAAAGTTTCCGAATTTAGCAACAAAAGTCTTGCCTTTCGGATCTGTGATAGAAGGTGTATCCAATAGTTTCCTTTGGATATCCTATGAAGACGCACTTCTCCGATTTGAATTTGAGCTTATCAGGATGAAACTTTTTCATATAAGCATCGCAACCCCAAATTTAAGAAACGACAACTTTGGTTTCTTGCTAAACCACAGTTCATAAGGCGTCGTCTCAACGGATTTTGATGGTGCCCTATTTAACGTGAATGCAGCTGTCTCTAATGCATAACCCCAAAACGATAGTGGTAGATCGGTAAGACACATCATAGATCGCACCATATCTAATAAAGTACGGTTATGACGTTCGGACACACCATTATATTGTGGTGTTCTAGGTGGCATAAGTAGTGAAACTATTTCACATTGTTTTTAACTGAAGGCCAAACTCGTAACTCAAATACTCTTCTCTACGATCAGATCGTAGAAACTTTATTTTCTTGTTACGATAATTTTTCACTTCACTCTGAAATTCTTTGAACTTTTCAAATGTTTCAGACTTATGTTTCATCAAGTAGATATACTCATATCTGCTCAAATCATCTGTGAAGATCAGAAAATAATGATACCTGTCGAGAGCCTCAATATTCATCGGACTACATACATCAGTATGTATGATTTTCAACAAATCTATTGCTCGCTCCATTGTTCCGAAGAACAGAGTCTTAGTCATCTTGCCTAAGAGGCATGGTTCGCAAGCATCAACTGATTCATAATCAAGTGATTCAAAAAGCCCATCAGTATGGAGTTTCTTCATGCGCTTTACACCAATATGACCTAAACGGCAGTGCTACAAACAAGTTGCACTTATCATTATTAACTTTGCATCTTTTGGTTTCAATATTATGATTATGTGTATCACTATGATCGAGATCCAACGAACTATTTTCATTGGGTGTGTAACCATATAAGGTTTTATTCATGTAAATAGAACAACAGTTTATTCTCTTACTTAAATGAATAACCGTATTGCAATAAACATGATCAAATCATATTCATGCTCAACGCAAACACCAAATAACATTTATTTAGGTTCAACACTAATCCCGAAAGAATAGGGAGTGTGCGATGATGATCATATCAATCTTGAAACTACTTTCAACACACATCATCACTTCACCCTTAACTAGTTTCTGTTTATTCTGCAACTCCCGTTTCGAGTTACTACTCTTAGCAACTGAACCAGTACCAAATACCGAGGGGTTGCTATAAACACTAGTAAATCACACATCAAACACCTGTATATCAAATATACCCTTTTTTACTTTGCCATCCTTCTTATCCACCAAATATTTAGGGTAGTTCTGCTTCCAGTGACCATTTCCTTTGCAGTGTAAGCACTCAGTTTCAGGCTTTGGTTCAGCTTTGGGCTTCTTCGTGGGAGTGACAACTTGCTTGTCAATCTACTTGAAGTTCCCCTTTCTTTCCCTTTGCCCTTTTCTTGAAACTAGTGATCTTGTCAACCATCAACACTTGATGCTCTTTCTTGATTTCTACCTTCGTTGATTTCAACATCACGAAGAGCTCGGGAATCATTTTCATCATCCCTTGCATACTATAGTTCATCACGAAGTTCTACTAACTTGGTGATGGTGACTAGAGAATTCTGTCAATCACTATCTTATCTGGAAGATTAACTCCCACTTGATTCAAGCGATTGAAGTACCCAGACAATCTGAGCACATGCTCACTAGTTGAGCGATTCTCCTCCATCTTTTAGCTATAGAACTTGTTGGAGACTTCATATCTCTCAACTCGGGTATTTGCTTGAAATATTAACTTCAATTACTGGAACATCTCATATGGTCCATGATGTTCAAAACATCTTTGAATTCCCGATTCTAAGCCGTTAAGCATGGTGCACTTAAACTATCAAGTAGTCATCATATTGAGCTAGCCAAACGTTCATAACGTCTGCATTTGCTCCTGCAATAGGTCTGTCACCTAGCGGTGCATTAAGGACATAATTCTTCTGTGCAGCAATGAGGATTTAACCTCAGATCACGGATCAAATCCGCAACATTGCTACTAACATTTTTTTTCAACACAATTTTCTCTAGGAACATATCAAAATAAACACAGGGAAGCAACAACGCGAGCCATTGATCTACAACATGATTTGCAAAATACTACCAGGACTAAGTTCATGATAAATTTAAGTTCAATTTAATCATATTACTTAAGAACTCCCACTTAGATAGACATCCCTCTAATCCTCTAAGTGATCACGTGATCCAAATCAACTAAACCATATCCGATCATCACGTGAGATGGAGTAGTTTCATCGGTGAACATCATTATGTTGATCATATCTACTATATGATTCACGCTCGACCTTTCGGTCTCCGTGTTCCGAGGCCATATCTGCATATGCTAGGCTCGTCAAGTTTAACCTGAGTATTCTACGTGCGCAACTGTTTTGCACCCGTTGTATTTGAACGTAGAGCCTATCACACCCGATCATCACGTGGTGTCTCAGCACGAAGAACTTTTGCAACGGTGCATACTCAGGGAGAACACTTCTTGATAATTTAGTGAGAGATCATCTTATAATGCTACCGTCAATCAAAGCAAGATAAGATGCATAAAAAGATAAACATCACATGCAATCAATATAAGTGATATGATATGGCCATCATCATCTTGTGCTTGTGATCTCCATCTCCGAAGCACCGTCATGATCACCATCGTCACCGGCGCGACACCTTGATCTCCATCGTAGTATCATTGTCGTTTCGCTAATCTTATGCTTCCACGACTATCACTACCGTTTAGTAATAAAGTAAAGCATTACATCGCGATTGCATTGCATACAATAAAGCGACAACCATATGGCTCCTGCCAGTTGCCGATAACTCGGTTACAAAACATGATCATCTCATACAATAAAATTCAGCATCATGCCTTGACCATATCACATCACAACATGCCCTGCAAAAACAAGTTAGACGTCCTCTACTTTGTTGTTGCATGTTTTACGTGGCTGCTACGGGCTTAAGTAAGAACCAATCTCACCTACGCATCAAAACCACAACGATAGTTTGTCAAATAGACTCCGTTTTAACCTTCGCAAGGACCGGGCGTAGCCATACTTGGTTCAACTAAAGTTGGAGAGGCAGTCGCCCGCAAGCCATCTCTGTGCAAAGCACGTCGAGGGAACCGGTCTCGCGTAAGCGTACGCGTAAGGTTGGTCCGGGTCGTGTCGTCCAACAATACCGCTGAACCAAAATATGACATGCTGGTAGGCAGTATGACTTGTATCGTCCACAACTCACTTGTGTTCTATTCGTGCATATAACATCAACATCATTAACCTAGGCTCGGATGCCACTGTTGGGTTTCGTAGTAATTTCAAAAAATTTCCTACGCGCACACAGGATCATGTGATGCATAGCAACGAGAGGAGAGTGTTGTCTACGTACCCAACGCAGACCGACTGCGGAAGCGATGACACGACGTAGAGGAAGTAGTCGTACGTCTTCACGATCCAACCGATCAAGCACCGAAACTACGGCACCTCCGAGTTCGAGCACACGTTCAGCTCGATGACGATCCCCGGACTCCGATCCAGCAAAGTGTCGGGGAAGAGTTTCGTCAGCACGACGGCGTGGTGACGATCTTGATGAATTACAGCAGCAGGGCTTCGCCTAAACTCCGCTACAGTATTATCGAGGAATATGGTGGCAGGGGGCACCGCACACGGCTAAGGAATCGATCACGTGGATCAACTTGTGTCAACTTGTGTGTTTAGAGGTGTCCCTGCCTCCGTATATAAAGGAGGAGAGGAGGGGAGGCTGGCCGGCCAAGGAGGGAGGCGCAGGAGAGTCCTACTCCCTCTGGGAGTAGGATTCCTCCTCCAATCCTAGTCCAACTAGGATTCCTCGGAGGGGAAGGGAGAGAGGGGGGCCGGCCACCTTCTCCTAGTCCTAATAGGACTAGGGGAGGGGGAAGAGGCGCAGCCACCTTGGGCTTCCCCTTTCTCCTTTCCACTAAGGCCCATGAAGGCCCATATGGCTCCCGGGGGGTTCCGGTAACCTCCCGGTAACCCGGTAAAATCCCGATTTCACCCGGAACACTTCCGATGTCCAAACATAGGCTTCCAATATATCAATCTTTACGTCTCGACCATTTCGAGACTCCTCGTCATGTCCGTGATCACATCCGGGACTCCGAACAACCTTCGGTACATCAAAATGCATAAACTCATAATATAACTGTCATCGTAACCTTAAGCGTGCGGACCCTACGGGTTCGAGAACAATGTAGACATGACCGAGACATGTCTCTGGTCAATAACCAATAGCGGGACCTGGATGCCCATATTGGCTCCTACATATTCTACGAAGATCTTTATCGGTCAGACCGCATAACAACATACGTTGTTCCCTTTGTCATCGGTATGTTACTTGCCCGAGATTCGATCGTCGGTATCCAATACCTAGTTAAATCTCGTTACCGGCAAGTCTCTTTACTCGTTCCGCAATACATCATCTCACAACTAACATATTAGTTGTAATGCTTGCAAGGCTTATGTGATGTGTATTACCGAGAGGGCCCAGAGATACCTCTCCGACAATCGGAGTGACAAATCCTAATCTCGAAATACGCCAACCCAACATCGACCATTGGAGACACCTGTAGTACTCCTTTATAATCACCCAGTTACGTTGTGACGTTTGGTAGTACCCAAAGTGTTCCTCCGGTAAACGGGAGTTGCATAATCTCATAGTCATAGGAACATGTATAAGTCATGAAGAAAGCAATAGCAACATACTAAACGATCAGGTGCTAAGCTAATGGAATGGGTCATGTCAATCAGATCATTCAACTAATGATGTGACCTCGTTAATCAAATAACAACTCATTGTTCATGGTCAGGAAACATAACCATCTTTTGATTAACGAGCTAGTCAAGTAGAGGCATACTAGTGACACTCTGTTTGTCTATGTATTCACACATGTATTATGTTTCCGGTTAATACAATTCTAGCATGAATAATAAACATTTATCATGATATAAGGAAATAAATAATAACTTTATTATTGCCTCTAGGGCATATTTCCTTCACTATGTGGCACGAAGTTTGTCGGCCGAGCCAGTCAACGGACCGGATCGATGCTACCGGAGGGAATCCATTGTAGACCAACGCTCCATCAATGTCCGGTGTGTGTGCTACGTCCACCGTAAGACAAACATAGCTCCGTCAATCCTAAAACCCTTAAACCCTAAACCCTGATAACCCTAACCCCCCCACTAAACCGTAAAAACATTCAAAATTTTGCCCCACATGGAAACCATTATGCATGCATTTTCTATGGGGTCATGGGATGCCATGAAAAAAGTTTGGCATTATACGCGCAAGTACGATCTCTGACACGCGCATTCCCGGCCTAGCATGTCAACACCCCGAAAGCACTAGCTGGGTTCCTCACCTGTATGAAACCAACCCAACATTGATCCGGTCCAGTGGATGGATGTATGCTCTATGTGGCACGAAGTTTGTCGGCCGAGCCATTCAACGGACCGGATCGATGCTACCGGAGGGAATCCATTGTAGACCAATGCTCCACCAATGTCCGGTGTGTGTGCTACGTCCACCGTAAGACAAACATAGTTCCATCAACCCTAAAACCCTTAAACCCTAAGCCCTGATAACCCTAACCCCCCCCCCCACTAAACCGTAAAAACATTCAAAATTTTGCCCCACATGGAAACCATTATGCATGCATTCTCTATGTGGTCATGGGATGCCATTAAGAAAGTTTGGGATCATTAGTACATATACATGCAATACAATCTCTAACACGCGCATTTCCAGGCTTGCATGTCAACACTCAACCCTAAACCCTGACAACCCTAACCCACCCCCCACTAAACCCTAAACCCTAAACCCTGATAACCCTACCCCCCCACTAAACCCTAAACACTGAACCCCTAAACCCCTAAACCCTAATAATCCTAAACCCCTAAACCCTAATACCCCTAAACCCCTAAACCCTAAACCCCTAAACCCCTAAATGAGTTGACAAGATTTTCTTATTTCTTTATATCATTTATCCAAATCTCACATAACTCACGCGGCCCACCCCTCCCTAAATCCCGCGATTATAGCTCCGCATTCTAACCACCCGGGCCGTCCGCACCTCCCACGACCGCTGCAAGATCAGATCGGAGACGTCGGTCGCCCACGGAATACAGGAGTCGGCGGCCACCACTCGCCGCCCACCGCCAACGTGATCTAAGGGCTCGGACGTCAGTGTTCTTCTCACCGCCTCCTCCTCGCATGAACGCGCCGTTTTTCCTTTGCGCCGTCGACCGCGCTATACCGGCACTTATAGTTTCCCACGCACTAACCGGCGCCATCTACTCGGTGGCACCGTCTCCGAGATAAGGTATTACCTGATCGTAACTCTTTATAATCGTTGTCCGCCGCTCCTTTAGTAGTTGAACCCTCATAGGTTTTGCACCCAAATAGGTTCTGTGCTTAAACCCACAAGTGGATCATATGTTAAATGACCTAGTTAATTTTGTGAAAATTAATTCTCTGCTAATTTTGTTATACATTTTCCAATTTTGTTCAGATTAATTGAGCTGGATTTTATCATTGCATACGAGCCAGCAATGTCAGTTTCAGATACGAACCTTCATAATGGAGAAAAGCCCATCTCCAAAATTACCGATGCGGTAAGTAATTGACTGTTTGTGTACAATCGTTTCATACACATAATTCATGTGTACTCAGTATTATTTAATGTCATGTAACAGGAACTCGCCGAAAAGCATGGTCATATGAAGTTAGTATGCTCAGAGACAAGGTTCGGAAAAACCATGAAACTGTTGTCACAAGACCACAAAAAGTACATCATATCATAAACCAGTCTTGGCGGTCTAACCCAGATGCATGAAGTGACTCTACGGCGCATAATGTTGGTTAGACTAGCCAAGAGCATACATATGGACACGCAATCCATTACCATCGGTAAAATGCCAATTCCTATAACAAAAGAGGACGTGCAAGGTATATTTGGCATTCCGATAGAAGAGGAGGATATAGAGCCACATCTGGAAATGCAAACCGACACAGAATTGTTTACCACCAATGCAAACAATGGGCAAATTTTGATTTCTGACCTTGAAACGGCGATCCGAGCTTCCAAAGCCCCGGACGGCGATTTCATGAGACGGTTCATTCTGTACGCAATTGGTACTGTTCTAGCACCAACAGCACAACATTATGTGGACTCGAAATTTCTCAACCTTGTTACAGATCTTGAAAACCTTCAGAAATTTAACTGGAGATGTTTCATACTTAATCACTTCTTCAAGTCCGTTCACAAGTTTAGAAATCGAGATCACGTAAATCTACAAGGAAATCTAATTCTGCTCCAGGTTAGTGATAGATCACTACTTAATGTCCTTTAATTATTGTTCTGTTGCATATTTGTATGGTGATAAACTAATTTATTGTGTAGTATTGGTACTGGGAGCACATGCATAGTGGCCGATTAATGTATGCTTCTAGACCCCCTCCATTGATCGCACGATGGGACGAAATGATGGCTACTTTAAGAAGCAATGCTTACGAGAAAGGAGGTCTTCATAACGGGCTGGTACCTATCTACAATTGAACTTTCTATATCCGATTTTTATTTGGTACAAATGGTTCATTATATTTTATAAAAATAGGTTGTCATGCAAATTTGTGCTCCTCATCGACCGTCCGAGAATTCTAATAATTTTCCAAGAAAAAAAGATGAACATGTGCATTAACATGATTCGTATCGAGCACCATGAAAGGACAACAATTTAGTAGCCAACAAGTATGTACTCCAAGGACTATTTGTTTTTGCAATATCACAAATAGGTGTCATGGAACCTCATTCATTTAGCTATTGTTATCAACGGGGTTTTATTTTGTTTACACAGATTGAAATGGTAGTTGAAGTCATGAATGCACGCATTGCTGATCATGAAAAGAAGGTAGGCAGGAAGTTAATGGAAATTGAGCACATATTTGATGTCAAATACCAGACTCTAGGTGAAGACTTGATTGACATGAAGACTAAAACTGGCACTAATCCTAGGTTGTCGAAGGCCGAGAACGAAATTAAAGACTTCAGGAGGGAACTCCATGTATGTCATACTGTGCATTTTGTATTTTTTATGAATATGTTCCTTCATGTTCATTATTGTTTGCATTGTTACAGGAATTAAAATACGAATTTACAAGAAACCGACAATCAGTGTCACAGAAAGGAGGCGTGCAGGTGATCAATATGGCCCAACACGTCAATATCTAAAAGTAACAAACTAATGATGAACTACCTTTCTTCATTGTAGGATCAAGTTAATGTGTGCAATTCATCCCTGACAGGAACTCCTAGGCTAGCCAATTCACGACAGGGACTTTGAGTACACCAAGTGCAAGACATGTGACGGAAAACAATGAGGAACCACAATTAACTCCGATGAAGCCTATCTTTGGTAATGATTACAAGTTCACGGATGAGGACATAGAGACAGCCGTTTACATCCGCGGAACATACGACCCTGTTGAAATAGCTAGAATCGGAGACATTTCCCTCACAGCAGAAAATCTGAAGCGAAATTTGGACGACAAATACATTTATGGTGATGTAAGTCCATTATACTCTATTCTACATCATTACTGCAACAATTGTCTTATTATTGTATGATTGAAAATTTGGCAGGTTATTATGGCATATGCTCGCATTAGCCAAATTGAGAATGATACTACCTCAATCATATCCCCTCAAGAAACCGAAAAGTTGTTACAAATGAAGGGGGTGGTTCCTGTTGGATGTGTAGCCTCATGGTTAGCTCGTGTAGCAAGAAATTTGTAGGGCGCCGAAAGGTACACATTTTCCACACTTTCATAGTTTACGTACACACTGTACACGACAAATTTCGGTTCTCAACCCAACCCAAATTTTACTGCAGGTGCATGTCCCACTGAATGTACACCAAAACCATTGGATACTAATGATGTTTAATTTTGACAAAAAAGAAATTCAGACTCTGAACTCCATGAATTATCATTGCGACAAGACCAAGGAAGATTCTCTTGTAAGTGTTCTCTTGCTGCCTCTTTTGATCCGCATGGAACATGAGCTCCCAAAGTACCGTAACCCTATGTATAACTCGTCGTACCCTAGGTGGACTCGATTCAGTTCTGCATTGACGAAGCTGTCAAGAAAGGGTTGATATCACCAGCTAATAACATCAATTTTGCCGAATGGACCAAAAATGCTATGAGAATATACCACAACAGACCGATGGGTATGCATGGCCTCATAAATTATTATTTGCGTACACGAATAAGATTACTGATCTTTAACTAAACATCGCAGGACTTCCTGTGCGGTTTGGACACTACAGTACATGTTGTCATGGAACAGAGATGAAATGACCGATATTTTGAACCAGGTAACTGAATGCCTAATTTAAATTTGTACTTTGTTTAGCTTGAAAGCTATGTTGACGTCAGTGTCGGTTATCCAATATAGGCAAGGATAGATATTTTCAGGTGGAAAATATGTACAGCCTTACTGCATTCAAATTGCAATGCGCTTCGTCTCGAATCATATAAGTTCCCCATAACGGTTAGCGCTACATGAAGAATATATCATTTATTTCATAAGTCTCATGATTAGAACTAACGCAGCACTCTCTCTTATACAGAAGGAGGTGTACGATGCCCAGCAAGCAGTTCTACCTGATGCTTCAGAAGAGGACGTACAATTAGTCATCAATCCTGATGGTTCCAACGAACCTGACACATCCAACTCCCAGAAGGATACCGGTGCACCCAACTCCCCCAAAAATGGTGCACCCAACTCCCCCAAAAGGAAGAGAGCACGTGGATGCCCGAGAAAGCTAGTCGATCCCGAGCAAGCAGCAAAAACAAAGAGTCTTAAAAAACTGAAACTTAAATTTGACAGCAAGACCATAGCCAACCAAGTGTCTTCATTACCATCACGGTCACGCAGAGAGCATAAACCAGCACCAGCTTTATTGAGCCCATTCAAACACAAACAGGTAGCATCAATTGATCATCAATTGATACATGCTCATGCTCATGCTCTACTTCTAGCATCATTTGATACACGTTTTGTTCTTATCAGAAAGTGGAAATAGGTACTTTTGGCAATCATGAGCATCCTCTACTTATTGCAATATCTAATGCATTGATACATTCTCATGCTCATGCTCTACTTTTAGCATCATTTGATACACGTTTAGTTCTTATCAGAAAGTGGAAATAGGTACTTTTGGCAATCACGAGCGTCCTCAACTTATTGCAATATCTAATGCATTGATACATTCTCATGCTCATGCTCTACTTTTAGCATCATTTGATACACGTTTAGTTCTTATCAAAAAGTGGAAATAGGTACTTTTGACAATCATGAGCATCCTCTACTTATTGCAATATCTAATGCATCATCAGTACAAAGCTTGATTTGGCAATAGGTGGAATCGGCAATCATTTGCATGCTTTAATTTTGTCAAAAATTAATGCATAGTTCAGTTGTAACTGCTCATAGATATGGCAGGAACATGCTGAGTTATACACTAAACATAGTCATGCCAAGCTATAACTACCATAGTCATATTATTAGAGTTCCTAGCATGCATCACCGTACGGCAGAATAACACAGCAACCATAACATAGACCACCGTACGATACTTGAGTTGCTAAGGCCTTGTACAATGCAAGGTGCTTAGGGGAGTTGCTTATAGAAATAAACCAGGCTTTTCTTAAGCACATTGCTTATTTGTACAGGGTAGACGCATAACTAGGTGTCTCTCCTATAGAAATAGGCACCAGTGCTTCAGAAATACCCTGTTTATTTTTCTAAGCACCACCATAAGCATCTAGCATTGTACAAGGCTTAAACATGCATCACCAAAATGGTATTAACAACTAGGAACACTAAACCAGAGTAGCAACAAACTCTTAACATAAATGGCAGATCAACCACTGCTCAGCATAGGTTCAGACACACCATAGGTCATCAGTTTTAGACTCCAACAACAAACAAACATAGATAACATAACAGGACACGGCGGTCCTGGGGCAGCAACAGCACTCTAGCAGCACATCACTTCTCTCCCTTCTTCAATGCATGTTGTAGGGCTCATTGACTTTGACAATCTCGAGGAAGCATGCGTAGGCAGCATGTTTAGCTAGAGTACTGGCTTTATGCTTCTTACCATGTCCATTGCCAGTGCTGAAGGCATGCTGGATCATGCCATCTATGCCGCCACCGATCACCTTGCAACAGAAAGGGCACCCAATCTTGCCAAAGAAACAGTACTTGATCTTTCCAGCAATCAGATGCCTCAGGGTGTACCGGCTCTTGCTGTGCCTGTTGTCCATGTTGTAGTCCACGTCGTAGTCATCAACCTGTGAATTAGTGAATTAGTACACATAGAAGAACTCAGCTAATCTATTATGGTACATTGACTTTAATTACAATGTTTTGGAAGTACACATGTGTAACATGGCAACTATCTATTTGCTAGAAACAAGGCGTATGTGCACATACATAATTGAGCCAAAGAAATTGACATGCATAAATATGGACGGTGGAATAGTTGCATTTATAGATTAGTGCACAAGTAGTACATAATTAACACATGAAAGACTTCATGAAGTGGCTTCGTTTAATGATATTTGATACTTGTTACAGGTGTAATTCTTATTGGAATCAGAAAAATGGTTTCATTATACTCCTCCATGTTTCACACAAGGGGGGTTTGTTCTATCTACTGGAATGAAGAAACCATTATTCTTTCTGACAGCGGCAATACTGCTTCTCCAACATTGTTAGACCCTGATAAGTTTCAGAAGGAAATTGGTAAAGGAGCTATGGGGTGTCTCACTGCTCATATTGATGAGAGATGTGGCTGTGATCATCTAGATAACATACTATGGAAAATAGGCTAGATGAAATGTTTTGATTTTTTGGTATCCAGTGGATATGTACTGTCAGCCCATAATTATTAAGGGGGCGATCACTTCCTTTGCAAAATGGAAATCTGTATAGAATTTGCAAATGGATCATCTATGAACATATGTGCAAACTAATCATCTATGAACATGTGTGCAAATTAATTCATCTACATAAACTAAAATGAATCAGGAACTGCAGCATTTTGTCACTGTCCTTGGGAAGGCAATGGAGAATCCCGCCATATATCCATTGTTTAACCCACTTTTTTCATTAATGTATCCCTGCCATGAACATTTTCTTGTATTTGGGTTCATTACCCCACTTCTTTCATTAATGTATCCCTTGTGAAATTTATGCTCATCTAGTTAACAAGACAAACTCCAATGCCATGAAAAAACCCAGAGTATCTGCTGGAATCAGAATGTCAATCAGATTAAAAATCCACATCCAACATGAAGATCTATGCTAGATCCCTACAATCCTACATACGTAGAAGTAGCACGCCCAAGTGAAATTGATGCTCATCTAGTTTACAAGAAAAACCCCAATGTCATGAAAAAAACAGAGAAAAAAACAGAGTACTACCTCAAATAGCTCGTCGATGGCATCCTCGTCGAAGTCGCTGCCCTTCCTGCAATCTACGTCGAACTCCTTTATGGCATTCTCCTCGAAGAGCTCTTCGATTTCGTCATGCACCTTGCGCTTACGCCTTCTCATCTCCTCCTCCTCCTCCAGATCTTCCCCGACCTTGTGCTCGCTGACGGGTGCCTCGACGACTGCGATGGTAGCGGGAGCAGGCACAATGGTCACTGCACCAGCAGCTTCCGCCGCTACGACGGACTCTGCCACTCCACCTACGGCTGCAGCCACGGCAGCAGACTGCGCTGCTCCGATGGTTGCCTCCGGCTCGTCCGCCGCATCTTCACGTCCGCGCTTTATCGTCGGTCGAAGACATGAGGAGGGAAGCGTAGGAAGGGAGGAGGGTGGTAAGGAAGGAGGAGAGGGTGGTGAGGTGGTGAGGAAGGAATAGAGGGTGGGGAGAGGACGAGGGTTTTCTACCCGATTTGGGGAAGAAATGCACTGCTCCTACCTCTTGGAGTTACCGAGAAGCCGCGGGTGCCGATTTGACTTGACACACCCACCCGGCCATCCCCATTCCACATGGGGACGTGGCGGTTGTGCACGCGGTCGTGCACCTCCTGCGGTTTGCCATCAATTGCTATCGGTGTCACAAGTGGGTCCCCTTGTCATCCACACAACCGAGCCACCACATGTACCACATTTTTCTTTCTCCCCGTCTCGACCACTCCACATCTTTCTTTCTCCCCTTCTCGACCAGCACCGCCGCCGCCATCTCCCGACGACCACTCTCTTTGCTGCCAGTGTGCGGCCGCCGCCAACTCCGGCAAGTACGTGAGATCTCCCCTCTTCTTCCCTTCCCCAACCGCGTCTCCCTACGGAGGCGGATTTGAGCTGATTGGTTTGGACTAAAACTTAGTTTTTGGATTGGATCTTGATTTGGTTTCTATGGTTTGAGACCAAATCAATCAATTAGTTTGAGCCGCCACTACCACCTACTACTGCTTCAAATCCAAGAGCCGATGTTGCCGGCCGGAGCTCGTCGGCTCTCTCGAGCTTTGACGCCATGTCTGATCTAGATTCATGACGTGCCCTCGCATATGGCTTTGTCCACGGTTTGAACCTTTGGATTCAATCCAAAAGTTGAAAATGGTTTGGACTGGGTTGGATGACGAGCATGTATAGTTCGGTTTGGTCTAGATTCTAAATGAAAATATCTTGATTGGTTTGGTTTTGATGTGTGCCGTGGATTGGACTAGTTTTAGTTTGGATGCCGGACTATTCCCAGGTTTAGATGAGACGGGCATTGCCATTGGCATTGCCATTGCTTTATTACGTAGATGATATAAAATAGATTGATTGGCCATTGCCAGTATAGGTTATCACTATGATTTATTATATGTATGATCTTTGTATTGTACTATGTACAATTCAACTTAGAGTTCAACATGTTCTGTGTAGAATGGAGGAAGCATAATGTGGACGCTGCAACTCACGGTGCCGGACCAGCCTTTCTACTGCCACGCTATTCGGCATCTACTTCCAGCCTACTTTTGTTTTTGCAGCGGTAACAATTTATATGAACCTTCTGACAGTACATTCTTTTTGTTTTTTTTTGCTATTTCCACTAATGTATTGTGTATGTTATTTGTTTTTATCTTACACAGATCGTACCATGCAATGTGAGGTTGGCATTCGATGAGCTCGTCGCAGACACAGTGACCTTCGACGCTCTTGGGGGCCCATACATTATGCAGGTCGAGAAGGGGCGAAAGATAACCCAGATAGGAGGAGATGATTGGGATCGTTTCATCGCCCGCATGCGTCTTAGTGGGGGTGAATTGATCAGCTTCTCCTTCAGAAGAGATAGGCCCAGGATTTCTGTTATCTATCTAAATTTGATTCCAGATAGTGAGGATGAAGTTCATGAGGAGGAAGATGGTGCTGATTCAGATGATGACGATTCAGATGATGATGAGAACCCACTTGTTGAATACCTGTATGCCCAAGGACTCAGACTGGGCGACGAGGAAATCGGCAACCTCTGGGACATGCTTCCGCTACGTGAAGACTACCTAGGGAAGCCATTCGCGACCCGCCTCACAAGGACGAATGTTAAACGGCATATCATGGTATGTTACTTAGTGTGGTAATTACATGATATGCATGCTTAGTTAGTGTAGTAGTTCATATGATATGCATGTTGTAGTACTGTGATGAGAGGCCTAGTTTAGAATTCATTTAGTGAAGATTTTTATGACATGCATGTAGTGTAGTAATTCGCGATGATATGCTTAGTGTACGCAGTAATCTAATGATATGCCTAATTACTGTAGTAATTTGATGCTTGGCGTATAGTGTAGTGATGTGATGATATATATGCTCAGTGTTGAATCCAATGCTATATGTCTTGAAGTGTATGCTTTGTTGATAATTGCACGTGACATGATCATATATCATGTCAACTATTTTCAGAAATTACCTAAGAGGTTACTTGATAGTTGTGGCATCGACCCGGACGAAGAAGGCATGGCTGCTGGACTATGCCTTACCAGAACGGGCTCCATCACCAGCTGTGCCTATGTAGAGGACACGGACGATCGCACTATCTTGAGCAGGGCAGGGTGGAAGAAGTTCCTTCGTGCCAAGAATCTTCGGGTAGGACAGGCCATCCTACTCACTGTTGCGAACACCCGTCGCAATAACTTGAGGATGATGATCACCATCCACCTCATTTGGAACTGGGGTGGGCCATGTATCAATGTGAAATGAACTTGTTATGTTAGTTCTTGTTTGCGAGTACTTGTCGTGTATTACCGTACCTATATCTACTCATATCTAAGTACTATTGCTTGTGATGGATTGCAACTATTATTAACTGGTAACTAATGCTCTACTAGCTATGATTATTCCACTGTGTGATGTTTTATAGGCTGTAGTGTGACATGGTAACTGTTATATATGCTAGAGGCTTGTCTCTAAGACCTTGTACAATGCAAGGTGCTTAGGGATGTGCTTCCACTGTGTGATGTTTTGTACGTGTCAGGTTGTAGTATGAAATGCTAACTGTTCTATATGGTAGTGGCTGGTCTTTAATTGGACCGACATGTTGAACTAGTATCAATGGTAGAGGCGTTTCGTTATGCGTCACATCCAACAGTTCACATAATTAAGTATCCAAGGATTAAGGTATGAAACCCTTGGTCATACATAGCAACATTTCGTTCCTAAAAATTAAGGTACTTCCACATTTAAACTAACTAATACTACAAATTCGAAGGAACTACTTAATACATTAACATCACATAGGGAAGTAGCCCTGGTCCAACGGCTTGAGAAATGACGAACAAAAACTAAAAGAAGAAGGATCAGCCAGTAGCAGCACCATCAGCCTCCCAGCCTCACAACTTCAGCCAGCCTGGTGAACTCCAGGTTTTTTCCTGCAAAACACACATGTGATGTTGGAGGCAAGAAAATAAATTTGCCAGGGGTCTTGTCATGGCATCTAATCACATGGAATGCTAGTACAAATGATGGAGAAAAAACATCCAACATGAGCAAATTCATAGGAGTTCTAGATCCATGGATACCATCAAGAAAAAATGCTCAGTTTTAATTCAGACACAAGACTTGGTGAAAACATGCATATTCATATCAGCAACATTGATATGGCATCTTTGCAAGCTTGGGTCAGTGACTTGTCTTGTGTTTCATGGCATGACAATAATTTTAACAATAAATAGACATGAAATTGACCCAAACTCATGTACAAAGTTAGGCCATATGATGCATGGATTAATTCACACATAAACGACAAAATGCCAACTTTGTATAGAATTTACAGTACTGAAATATTTCAGTGTGTACCGGTGTGTATTGAAACTGCAGTAGTGAAATAATTCAGTGTGCATCGGTGTGTACTAAAATTGTAGTAACGAAATATTTCAGTGCCTACCGGTGTGTACCGAAATATTTCAGTGTCTACCACTACAACATTACAAATTTTTCCTAGGGAAGTACCGAAATATTTCAGTGCCTACTGGTGTGTACCGAAATATTTCAGTGTCCACCACTACAACATTACAAATTTTGCCTAGGGCAGTTCCGAAATATTTCAGTGCGTACCGGTGTGTACCGAAATATTTCAGTGTCTACCACTAGAACATTACTAATTTTTCCTAGGGTTCATATGATGTCTAGGGTTCACATACATCATAATCCATCCTCCAAATCCATATACTCAAATGTTCATGCAATTCATTGAGATTAAAATGCCATCTAGCATTCCCTCTCTGAGCTATTACGATCAGTATCACCACGATGTAAGCACGAGCAGTAGGAAGATGAGGAGTGGGGAAGCTTACTCTAAATATAGCTACCGCCGCCGTTCAGACGAGGAGAGCGGCGAGGGAAGCGTGGAGAACGGCGGGGAAGCGAGGTCGCGACCACTGTCCTCCTCATCTTGCGCTTCGGAGTCTCCGTTGACTCGGTTGGAGGCTGCACAATCTGCAACGGCACCTTGTGCACGGTGGGTTCCTGATCCAGTGGATGCTCTACCCTGGATCTGAACGCCCACCACCTCCGCCTGGTCCACTCGCTGGACGAATTGGCCTGCTCCATCGCCCAGAGGAGGATCTCGATCTTCTGAATCGGTTGCGCGGGCTGGGGGAAAAGCGTTGCCCTCTCCTTCTTCGTCAAATTCTTGAGAGTGGCCATTGCCGTCCAGCTCATCTGCCTTGTGTTGTCAAATCAAGAACGGATCTCCCTCAACCTGGCCAACTTGACCTGGTCGCCGCTGGCGATCTGCACGAAGTCGGTGTTCTCGCCGCCGGCCATCAGCTCGATCTGCCGTGGAAGAGGGGGTGGGGGTGGGTGGGGGTGGGGGGTTGCCTGAGTGGAGCGAAGTTGTAGCGGCAGGAAGGAGGAGATGACTGCGGTGGACTTGGAGGAGAGGGAGGAGATGGCCGCCGATGAGTAATTGTGGAATGTGTAGCACCATGGCGGCGGTTATGCATTCGACGAGAGGGGCGGCGCGTGCAAATTTTCCTAGGACTAAACTGCCCCTAGATTAAAACGCGTCCCCACCTTGTCACGAGTACCGGCCCCACTCGTTTTAATACTTTCGCGTACTTTTATCGGAGTACTACCCAGTACTTCGTATTTGTCTGCCGTTAGATCGACATCAACGAACGGTTCTAAAAAAAACCAACCACTCTAAAACTTGTATTTTTTTGGAAGTGCCTGAGTTAGACAGCTAGTAGAGTGAATTTGTGAGAAAACCTAGCCACACTGGAATAAGGATGCTAACATGTGCTAAGAGGGAAGATGGAATCGGAAATCCGTTCAAGAGCATGGGTTTAGGGTTATCACTGATTGTATACTTATTAAGGTTATGTCGTTCCGTGGTGTGCCAGAATTCGTTACTTGTTGACGTCGTCGTCTCCAGCTTGTTTCGCCGGCCGGGGTAGTGGTGCTTAGTGCTATTGGTATTGCTATGTGACACGGCAGGGCTGCACACTCCGGTCGACTCGCCGGGATATTTCCCACTACACCTGCGTACGCGCGCTGAAGCTATCGGCCCCAAACGCCCTGTCCGCCCGATCGGCTTGCCGGATACAGCCGCACGCAACGCGCGTGGAGCTAAACGGCGACATGACACCGGCAACCAGCAGCGAACTAGCTATATAGTCTGTTGACGCACGCCAGGTATACGAGCGCGACCAGAAGATAACCTCGCTCGCATCACAGGCACATGCACGGGCAGCAGTACAAGATTGCTGGTGCCAGCCGTTCGCGCCGGGCGGTGGATGCATCCGGCCGTTAAGCCAACTCCACCGCGCGACCTCATTCTGTCTGCCTCCGTCCATTTAGAACAAAAGGAACATATGAGACGGTCCAGCACGCGATGGCTCAAACCATCTTGTCCGTTTTGTCTCCGGAACGACGAATTTCGAGCGCAAACTTGCGTCAGGTTTGAGTCGCGGCGGACACCAAACGGACGCGCACCTCGTCCATGTCGGGGCCGCGTGACAGACAGCCACCTACCTCCCACCCACCCACATCAATGCGCACGAGCGGGCGGCCCTACCTGTCATCCGCACATTGAAAGGTCGCCGTCCTTCTTTAAGTGGGAACCGTAGACCGGTCGTCGTCCATACTGTCCCACGCCACCCCGCGGCCTCCTCGAAACCCGACAACACCAAACCCTAGCCCTAGCCCTCCCTTGTTCTCGAGCTCGCCGGCCGGCCACCTCGAAGCCATGGGCTTCTGGAACCACAAGGGGAAGCACGACGAGGCCGGCTCCTCCTCGGGGCGCCGTCGCAGCTCCGTGAAGAAGGAGGAGCCCGCGTCACCGCCGCGCTCCTCCCGTCGAGCCCCCCCGCCGGCCCCCTTCACCATCAATCCTAGGCCCGCCGGCGAGGGCGACCGGAAGTACCTCGCGGCAGACGTGTGCCGGCGGTACTGGGATACGAGGACGCCGGTCCCGTGGAGCGACGTCCACCACCCCAACGGATGGCACCTCGGCGTCGACCGTGTGCCGATCCTGCCGGTGCCGGCTAGCGGCCGTGCGCGCCGCGATGAGATTGAGCGCCGCCGCCGCCTCCTCCCCGACGACCTGTACTACGACGACAGGTGCACCCCGACTCCGTGCTCTGGGACACATGGCTTCAGAACGAGCACGACACGCGCCGCGCGTCCTACTTCGCGGGCACGGCGTCGGGGCCGCGACGGCCACGTCGAGAGGTGCACGGCCTCACGCCCACGCCGTCGCCTTTCCCGTCTCCGTCACCCCCTCCAGCTCCTCGCATGACAGCGGAGGAGGAGGCCCGGCTCATGCAGCGTGTCATGAATGACTCCATGAACACGCACGACGAACGCCAATGGCACGGCCTGGAGGAGGCGATGGCACTCTCTGGCGCCGGCGACGTCGCCTTCCCCGAGATGGAGATGGTGGCTGTCAAGGAGGAGGAGAGGACAGAGGATGCGATGGAGGCGGAGCCGATGGCCGCGTTCCACCTGGCCTGATGGGCCAGCAATGGAGCTGGCCGTGCCCCGCCCCGGAGATGGCCGACGCCGTGGGGGGCGTGAACTGGTGCCCCACGCCGCCGCGGTCACCGGAGCGGGAGGCGTCACCACGTGAGGAGGCCGTGCAGGCACCTCCCATCGTCCAGCCCGCCCCCGTCTACCATGCACCGTCGGCCCCCTCTGGACGCCACCGGCCTACGTGGACCTCGTCAGCGACGACAACGACGCCGGCAACCACTGAAGACGGCGACCGCGACGGCATCAACGGGCACGGGCAGGAGCGCGCTGGCGGCGGCCGTTTTTTATTTTCTTTTTTATGTTTAATTATGTCAAGTTGGACGTGAAACTGGGTCGTTTTATGGCCGTGGCGACCCTAACTAATTTTCAAGTTTTTTAAATTGCGCTTATTTACTTTTTTTAGTCATTTTATTTACGTTTTTCTAATTTTTTTAAATCATGTCCAACGCGGACGTGATTTGAGATGCGACCGCACGGTGGGTGTACGCACGACCCAACGGACAAGACCGGACACGAAAGAACTCATCGACGCCTCAAAGAGACAAAATCCGGCCAAACCGTCGCGTGGTGGAGTTCGCCTATTAGGTAGGGGGCGCCGAGATTCCGCTTGCCCTCGTGCTGAATCTGATAGCTCGTGGGCTTGGTCGATCGGGTACAATTTCATGCAAGGCTCGTACCATCGCCTGCGTGTAATAATGTACCAGCACACTGCTGCTATACTACTCCACCATGGACAGCCTTGATTCAGCACGAGTTGAGAACCAGGTAGAGCCCAAAGCAAGAACAAAATGTAGATGAAACGAAGAGAAACAGCGCGTCCACCAGCTCGCAAGCTTACTCCCTAAACAGAGATCCAGTGCATTTTTGTAAGTCGGTCAAGCACTCTCTTTTTGTCGAGTTGGTGGTAAAAAACGAGAAGATAAGAGGAGGAAAGCTTTCGCAGTAGCTCCGATCTCCAAACTCACGTCGAGATCGCCAGCTAGGCGTTGCCAGCTTGACAGCAAGGTGACAATACGCGTCACAAACAAGCCCCATGGCCATCTCCCCTGCACAAATATCGCAAAATATCACAGAATTGCGGTCAGCAATGGGCGTGGATCAGAGCTTTTGGAGACGTGCAAGGTTTTTGGAGGGATTAGCTTAGCCTAGGGTTGATGATGCCTTGTTGACCGCTCGATATGTTTAATCGTTGACCCCACCGGACCAAGAAGAAAGTGAGAAGCTGAGGCGAACTGAAACTAGGCCGCTGAACAGATGGGACAAGTGATTTCCTTCCACAAGTCGATTGAGGTGGTGGGAACTGACCGGATCGCCGACAGGCCGGCGGCTGTTGGATCTCGGCGGCCACAGCCCGGATGTGCTCCTAGTTCTGGATCCATCCGTGCACGGCTCATTGCCTCCTGCTCTGCTTGGCGAGCTGACCGCGTCATTGTCAGGTGAGTCAGCTCCAACGCAGCACGGCGTACGACGGGAGACACTTGGTGTTGGTGGTTTTGTCCATCTGGATTTCCCGTGGGCGCGTCGCTCCATGTGCCAATACACTCATCAGTGACCACACAGTACAGTATAACCTAACCTGACGCAGAGCAGTAGTGTAGTACTTACGTATAATCTACTCCCGCGTGGTGCTAACGTGTGGATATACAATACCGATATGCGCTCCTGCTTTTCGAGCAGCTATACTCACGTCGTCACTGAGCACATTAACTACACCATTACAGTAGCTAGCTACAGTAGCTAGCAGCGTGGTGTTCCTCCAGAACGTTATGTACGTAGCTGGTGCGAGTCGCCAAATGATACATGGCCGAGGGAAGTGAGCAGCGCAGCCGGTGCCGCTGCGGTGGCAGTCCCGTCGCACGGCCGATCGAGAGGAACGCAAGCAACATCGCCGTCGACGTCGATCCATCCATCCTAGGCGGGCGCCGTCCAACTTGACACGGCTGCACGCACCGTACGGAACGACGGGATAGCTGGATAGGCACGGTCTGAGACGCCGACGACAACACACGCCGGTGATGATAAGGCCGTCGACGAGGGATCCATCGGATAGGCTCGCCCGCATCACAGGCTCAGACTGAGAGTTGGTAGAGGTACGGCTTGTTCGGCCCGGCGGGTGCGTGCGGCTGGCGACAGCCAAGGCCTCGCGATCGTCGTACGTACGTATCGCCCCGGACCCGGATCGGCTGGAGTCAGGTTGATGATGGGGGGACCTTTGGCTGGCTGTTTCGTCGAAACGTAGGTGGGCGTTGGCTAGGCCCGAAACGTGCGTGTCGACAAGCGGGGCCGCTGGTGGATGGATTCCGCCTGTCGTCCTTGCCCGTCTTGATCGCTCATGGGACCGGTCGGGCACGTTTCGGGACAGAGCTCAAGTGGTCGGAACTGCAACGGTGTGTCGCCACAATCAGCTCAGGCACTTTCGGAACCGTCACGGGTCTGCCGCGTTCTACCGTGGGCACCTTTTGTACTGCAGCGAGACAAGGGAGGCGTCTTTTTTTTTAGAAAATGAGGATGACCCCGGCCTCTGTATATGAGAGATGCATACGGCCACTTTATTAATTATTCTCAGGACCTTACAAAGTATTACAACAATGAGTCTGAATCCACCATCTTGACAACACATACCGCTATTTCTATCCAAAATGATGAAGGGGTGCTAACTGGCCCACTACCAAAACCACTCACCTAAGTCTAACATCAAAAGCCGGAAACCGAAACATATTCGGAAGCCCCAACCGAGCCACATGCCGGGTCTGGGGCACAATCCGGTCAGACGCACTCGTGTGTCGTCACCGCCATCTTCCACAGATCCATCTTCAGATCATATTGAGGCTTCTACCTTGACTGGCCACTCTGCCATTGACGTCACCATGACGCCAGACAGCAATCTCCTCCTGCGCGAGTCCATCTCCGCGCATCGGGCGGCGAGCCTCCACAACGCCATGCCGCCGATCTTCGCCGCCATCAAAGAGTGGGATGAAGTAAGGCTCCACCACGGCATGTACAAGGTGAGGAAGGGCGAGGTCCCCATCAGAGACACGGCCGGAAGAGAAGCACCGCAGCCCCGAGACACTGCCCGGAGCTGCGACGCAGTAGTCAGGCGGGCCGCCACCAGGAACCAGACAAGCTCGCCATGCACACCCAGCATCCCCATGCCCAAGTCGGCGCCTTCAAGAAGGTGACGACGCTGTGGCGCCGCCGCCGCTTAGCCACCGGGGCTAGGGTTTTCACCCGGACGCAGGGGAAGGGGGGAGGCAGGAGAGGTTTAGCCTCGGCGCCGCCACCAAGGAGGGAATGGCGTCCGGGACGCCATCGACGCCGTGACCGCCACCGGCGGCTAAGGGTTTCCCCCAGCCAAGTGCCCTGCCTTCACCACCGAACCAGCCACAACATCAGCAGGCGCGTGTACGCTGGAGATCCAGGCCGGCCGGAGGTCATGCATCACGAGCAGACCGGGATCGCCACCGATCTGACGAGGGGAGCCAGGGGCCTCCCCGCGCCATGACCTGCGCCCATCGGGACCTCGCTACCCGCGCAGCCGAGGGGATCCGGCCTACCTCACCGACGAGCACTCCCCGCTGCCGGAGGAGCACCGTCCGCACCAACGAGGCCGCCGCCTCAGATCCGGACCCTCACCACCGAAAGAGAGCTGTCTCGCCCCGCCGCCACCATCCCGGGAGCCGGCGCCGGCTTCGTCGGCCATTCCTCCGGTGGCGGCGAGGTGGGGAGGGAGGTGGGAAGGGTGTAAGGCGCCGGATCTGGGTTCCCCCGTCGCCGCCAGGGAGGGCGACGCGGGGGACGCGGGGGCTTCCTTCAACAGGCAGGGGTGGTGTAGTCTCTTTGTGGACGTCCCTGTTCACGTTCTAGCTAACCATTCTAGTTTCCCAATCTGTGTTCAGCTGCTGCATCCGGCGAGAGCAATGTACGCATCTACACTTAGAGCATCTCCACACACGCCCTCAACAAGGCCCTTCAGGTGACTTTTCGGCCGCTAGCGCCAAAAAATTGGCCCAGTCGCGCTTCCAAGGGCTCAATTTTCGTCAGCTCGGGCCGAAATTGGCGCCGGCGGAACCAACCTAAACCCGACGCGCTGGGGGGGGGCGCTTGGGGGCGCCGGGCGAATCATTTTTTGCGCGAAAGAGTTGCGGGCCCTCCTTGCCAGCGACTCGTCTCGCTTCTCGCCGCTTCGTCGTCCTCATCGCCTCGTTTCCCGCGGCCAATCAATGCCAAAGCTGCTGCGTGCTGCCGCGTCGGTCGGCCTCCGCCATTGATGCCTCACGGGCGGCGCAGTGAAGGCGTGACGACGCGCGTCCCCGCGCATGCTACGTGTAGACGAGGCCGACATGCGTGCTCGCGCCGCCTCCGCCTATATAAGCCGACCCCAGCGCGCCGGGGGCACGCACAGAGTCTCCACCGCCGACGCGCCCTATCTCTCCTTCCTTCCTCTCCCCTCGCCGTCCCAGTTCGTAGAAATGGCCGAACGATTCCCAGGCGACGGCGCGGCGGCGAACGGCTTCGGCCGCCGCCACCTTCACGAAGACGAAGCTCGGCTCCTCTACGAGGCCGAGTACCCGGTCTCGCCGGACATGCGGGTGCCCGGGGCGTGGAGAATCAGCGCCGGCGGGGTCCTAGTGCCACCACCGCCCACCGGGGCGGCGCGTCGTGCAGAGATCGCACGTATTCACGCCTCTCTGCCGCGGGCGGCGAGGGAGGGACCGCGTTACGTCCCCGACAGCCCGCTCTAGGAGCCCTACTTCCGCCGCCGTCACGCCGAGCAGCTCGAGGCTATCAACGGCGTCGTGTCCTCCGGCAGGCTCAACTCCGAGGGGCGGCGCCGATGGTGGGGCGTGCCCGGCCGCACGCTGGAGGTCGTCCTCGAGTACATCAAGGGCGGCAACACGCCGAGGCTGGAGTACCCCTCCCCGCCGTCCTTCTCTCGCCGCCGTGGGAGCTCGTGGACGCCGAGGCGCATGGACCCCGGGGCGTCCTCCTCCTCGTCCGGTCAGTCGACCGGCTCTCCCTGCCTCCGCCCCGTCAAGCCGGAGCCCCAGGAGCCCCAGGACACGCCTGTCAGCCGGCGCACCCGCAGCTCCAGTATCTGCATCGCCGACTCCACCCCCGCTTCCGGGCGCCTCGTCCTCGTCGCGCCCAAGTCGGAGCCAAGTCTCCCCCAGAGTACGAGGAGATAGCCCGGCGCGGCTTCTCCGACGCGGACGCCCTGCGGTGGGCGCGCGACGACTACCTCCGGACGGAGATGACCTGGCAGACCCGGGCCCTGGAGGAGATCGCCGCCCGCAAGCGTGGGCGCGAGGACAAGCACGGCATCGTGATCCTCAATAGCGACGACGACGAGGACGCCGCCGGACCGTCCAACCCGCCGCGCCAACCGGGGAAGTGTTGCAGCAGGGACGGCGGCCACGACAGATGCGGCGACGACGACGACGACGGCGGCGGCGGCGACTACACGCGGTTCTACAACCTCCTCGGCATGTAGAACTGCAAGGGCGGCGGCCGGCGAGGAGCAGCAAGGCGAGCGAGACGGCGGGCGGGCCTAGTAGTGTGTGTTTTTTTCTTTTTGTAAAATACTTTAAATATGCATGACCTCACCGTGTTTGCGCCGTGTTTGGTTGAATTTTGTTTGAAGTCACCGAAATATGCATGAACTCGTCGTGTTTGTGTCATTCAAAAAAATCCCGTGGGCGCCGCGACTGGGTGGCATTACGCCCCCAGCGCGCGTTTTGCGCCGGTGCGCCCCCAGGGGGCGATTTTTAGCGCCTCCTCGGGGGCCAACGGCTGGAGATGCTCTTACTAGCAGAACGCCCGTGCAGTGTTGCCGACTACAAGACATATAAATGAATCAAATAAGTAAATGATTAAAGTTGTCTTCAAGGTTAAAACTCATTTCTTCCTAAGCGCCACTCCACAGCCGACAGGTTCTGGGCGATCTTCAGAAGCCATCGATGCGTAGAGCAAAGCTGAACATCACCGCTCAATTCTTCAATCGTCCAAAGTTCGGCGAGCAGCTCTCTTGTGTATAGTAATTTCTTTTCTCCCTCATATGTACGAGTAAGTATGACGCCCAGCAGTCTCCCCAAACTTCAACCGTATGGACAGTCCGGACTCTCCCAAATCCAAACCATGTGTGGTGGAGAAACGTGGCTGTCAGGATTATCCGCCATGTAATCTTAAACACGCGGACCCTACACAAAAACTCCACCTCCCAACGCATCTTTCCCTTTTCTCGCCGGACTCCCCTTCTCACTCAGTTTCCCGCCGCAGCAGGACATTTCTCGCTAAAGCCCTCTCCTTTTAAAACTGGATGACTCCCACCTCACCTTCACCACGGGTCTACATTGGCAAAGAAATGCATGTGCATTACTGTCGTGGAATTGTCACGGCAGATGTCCTAGCGAAAGGACTTAGTCGTAGGGCCATCGCAACTAGGAAGCTTAAAGGGGTTAATCGGGACAAAGGACACGAGAGGTTTTATACTAGTTCGGCCCCTTACGATGAAGGTAAAAGCCTACATCTAGTTGTGTTGGTATTGCTGGGGTTTCGATCACCAAGAGGCTTAACTTGGCGGCTTGGTTATCGATCTCTTCTTTCTTACCCTAAGCCGCTACCGGGTCATCCCCTTATATACACGGGTTGATGCCTGGTGGCCTACAGAGTCCTGACCGGCTCATAATCGTGTCCGGCTCGGTGACTTCCTTTACATGCCTTTCTTTACAAGTCTTTCTTTACATACGACGGTTTGTAATATGGGGCCTTAAGCCGCCTCTAGGCCCTTGGGCCTTCTATAAGATTTAATAAACTATCATCTTAATGTTTACTGGGCTTCTTGTGTAACCCGCCATTGGGGCTGACCCGACCTCTCCTGGGCGGGTCACAACTGATAGCTATATCCCCAACATTAGGCCCCAGGTTGACTTTGAACTTCATTCTTTGTCAATCTTCAACACTTAGACAAAATCCATCTTCTTATCCTCGTAGAAGTTTTTGTAACCCGCCATGATGTCATCTCTTGAAAACGCAAAAAACTTTTATGACGTCATCTCCCAACGGATCTTCATCTTTAATGTCTTTCGAGAATCGAGGCGTCTATGTAGTTGGATAACCATTATTCGGCCCCCCTCGATTTTCACGCTCGTCTGTTCACATTTTTCCTTATAAATAGGCACGCCCCGGCCTTCCTCATTCTTCTCTCTCTCTCCGTCTTCTTCCTCTCACAACCCTCCTGCTGCTCGAGCCTCACCGCCGTCGCGCTTCTCCTCCGTCTCCGTCGACCTTGGCCGCTGCATCAACCCGAATCGGTCCAGAGAACAGGGGGACCTCCGCAGAAGATCTGTGGTTGTAAGTGTTCTCCTTTTCACTTCTCATATCCGTATTAGGGTTTCCAGATTTCTTCGTGTTCTTCATAGTTCATATCAGTTCTTCGTAGTTCTTCCACCGCAGGCCTCTTCTTGATCCAAAAAGATATATATTCTTGTGCGGTAGTGTTTTTGTGCCTACTCTTGATTCAAAGATCTCATTAGAATTTATTGACTCATCTACGCTAAACTTTTTAGGTCTAGAATTTTTCCCATTTTGAATAGCCATTTGATCTGGAATAATACCAAGCAGTTAGGAAACTTGTTTGTCTCAACACTTAGCTGAATTTGCTTTTCTCAAATATCTGTAGTCATGGCGGCTTACTGTGCCGGCTTACTTTTCCTTATATGGCATTAGCCCTTAACTAAGCCTCCATTACTTCCCTGTATTATGATCATTGAACTGTTAATTTTACCATTGAATTGAACCGGCATGTTGCCTTTCTTTTCAGTTTGTTTTTGAACATCATGTCGTCCAAAGCACCAACCATCTATAACTGGGTTCCCTCAACCGTAACCGAGGAACGTTTGAAGGAGTTCTTCACCATAGGATATTTGCCAGGAAAAGACGTCATGTCTTACCGTGCCCCTAACCCGGACGAAGAACGGCCCAATCCAAGGGCTGGCGAAGTGATTGTTTTTACTGACCATATGAACCGTGGCTTCTCACCGTCCGGCTCAAAGTTCTTCAAAGAGGTCCTCCACTTTTTCAAACTCCACCGTCAAGATATCAGGCCCAATTCCATTTCTAACATCTGTAACTTCCAAGTGCTCTATGAAGTGTATCTTCAAGAAGAGCAGACCGTGGAGTTGTTTAGAGAATATTTTTATCTGAACCAGCAGAAT
Source organism: Triticum dicoccoides (assembly GCF_002162155.2). NCBI lineage: Eukaryota > Viridiplantae > Streptophyta > Magnoliopsida > Poales > Poaceae > Triticum > Triticum dicoccoides. The sequence goes on from NC_041380.1 coordinate 353,881,346, forward strand.
GAGTGCACCAACGGCCTTAGCTTGGAGCTTGGAGGCATCTCAATTCAGCGTCGGCAGGGCGCTGTCTTCCCCCTCATAGTCTTGCCGAGTCATCCAAAAGACTGGAATCAGACTTGGTTCTACTGTCACGACATTTCACCGAAAAACGAGAAGCCACTACCGGGTTATCGCCCCGAACGTCTTGACTCCAAGTTCGCGCTCCCTGACAAGCTCACTGCTGTTGAACGCAAGAAGCTGATACCATCCATCAAAAGGATTAATGCTTTGTTAGGGAACGAGTTAACTGGAGTTGATCTGACCCGTTGCTGGATCTCATGGCGGGTCATCCCTCTAAGCCGTCGGTCAAAACTGATGTACGAGTATGGTGGAGGCACGGATGACTCTCTTCGTCACAGCTCCGTTCAACTAACAGAAGGAGATACTGTTTCGATGTCAACCCTTCTGGTGAACGAAAAATACGAAGACTGCAGTATCGTCGGGTTAAACCCCTTCTGCAAGCTTAACCCGGTGCCAGAAGTAAGGACACTCTGATCTCCCTCCTTTGTATTTTTCCCAGACGTATTATTTAATACTTGTCTGACCTTTCATCTTGCTTTTACCTGTCTGCAGGCCAGATCTGATTTCTGTAAAGTTTAATATGACCATGTAGCTGCCAAGAAAGCAAGAGCCGCCGCCATAAACGCCAAGAAAACGACCCGGAGGTCGAAAAAGAAGAAGAAGAGCACTGCTGAAGATTGGATGAAGCTTGACGATTCTTCTGAGTCAGAGGTAGCCCTTGACTCCCTTGGCCAATTTTTTAACAATCTTATTAACACTGATCATTACCAGGATGACACTGAGGCCAGTCAGGCCGTGGAAGAAGAGGTAACTATTTCCTCCGACTCAGCCTATTTGCCAAGACAGAAACTTTGAGTCGTAACCCGGAAAATAAGGTTTTCACACCCTTTTGCTTATCTGGACCCTCACTTTCTTTTGAAAAAACAGCAACATGAGAGCCGCCGTCAAGCCCGGACCGAAGATGAACTGGCTGTTGTTCTTCAACAAACTCCTCAAAAACGCCAGAATGAGGTTTATTTCTTTGTCTTCGACTTTCTGTTAATGGATGCCCTTCCTTGTATTACTTACTTTGCTTTATCTTTGCAGGAGGTATCTCGCTCTTCTGGCGACTCATCTCAAACCCAGTTTCCGGCCTTCAAGACTGCCCCTGGGTAAGGAAAAATCCTTTGTCTTCCGTGTTTTTCAAATTGTCTCTTTATACTGATAGTCCTATAATCTTTCACTTAGTGGCCAAGCTAAGTCTAAGAAGGCCAAGGTGACTAAACCGGTGGAAGACCTGCCAGTCCTCGCTCCTGAACCGGCAAGGCCACCTTCTCCTCCATCAATTGAAACTCCAGAAGACCCATCTGTCAATGCAGAAGCAAATCCTCCTGAGCCATCGGTTGATGATAACACCATTAAACCTTCCACAACTAGACCATCGAGCTCGGCCAACCCGCCATCACTGTCTGCACAAGACATATTGATCACTGGGAGCCGTTTTGTTGAACCGGGGAATCCAACCGTGCTGGCTCGTCACACGGGAAAACAAGAGGCATTGGAGAGGCAGAAAGTGCGCTTTGACGTTGCACATTATGATCATCTAAATGCCAATGATATTTTATCCGGCTATCTCAGCCATGTGCACTCCAGTCGCGACTCAGAGATCGAAATGGTCAAATAGTTGCAGCTGAAATACGAGGTATGTTCTTCCGGCTTATCTATATTCTGCCAGCCCCCAAGTCTTCAGATTATGAAAGAACCTGAATGATCTGTAGACTTGATAATATAGGCCAAGACTGTTACCTTTGAAACTTTTCTTGAGTTCAATAAAATAGAACAAAGCTTTACCTGTAGTCCCCAAGGACCGGTTCATTTTAATCATAAATGAGCCGGTACTTTAAATTGTCTTGTACCGTATTCAAAGAACTTCATAATCCGGCTTAACCTTGAGAAACTTGCTGAGTAGCATACATTAGCCCCCAAGTGCCAAGTGTTGTTACTTTGTAAAGTACTTGGGACTTAAAGTATGTCTTTATAGTCATAAGAAAATTGTTTTGGCATACATTAGCCCCCAAGTATCAAGTGGTTTTTGTAAAGTACTTGAGACTTGAATCTTGATTTTTGAACCTTAAGCGAAATCTGGACTCATCTGGGTACATTTTTTGCAGAATGCCTTACCTGAACTGAGCTCGCAATTGACTGATGCGAAGACCCGGCTGGCGGGTCAGGAGGCAGAAATCAAGTCTGCTAACTCCAAATTGCAAATAAGTCTCTCTGAGATGGAAAATTTAAAGACTAGCTTCACTTCCAAGAAGAAAACCTGGGCAGAGGAAAAAACGCTCCTGACACAACGCGCCGAGAAGGCCGAAGCAGCCCTTGAAGAGGTTTCAACAGAGCTGAACGGTTTAAAGGGCCGGGTGTCTCAAATGGTGGCTGCCATCTTTGGTAAGCCGTCTGTCTTTAATCTTGTGTACTTTTTGCTGATCCGGAATATAAGCCGCCAACTGACTTTGTTTATAAAATATGTGCAGGCCCACGCAGTAAGAATCTGAGCCAAGATCATGTCATTAAACTGAAGGCAGTGTATACCTTAGTGGAACAACTGTATATTGCCGCACAACGGGCACTTGCCGCCATCTCTCCTGCCAATCAAGGACCCAACCGGCTCAACGACGTCATGAAGAAACTATCAATCCTACCCGCCAGATTTCAAGAAGTGAAGCGCTCCTGTGCGAGAGCCGGAGCTTTGACTGCCCTGAGCTGCTCCAAGGCTTGGGTGCAAGATCTAGACCCGACGAACGTGGCCAGAGGATATCCCACCGTGAAGGAAGACGGATCTCCCTTTGAGCAGGATGACTTCATGGCTTGCGTACGCGGAGTCCGACCTCAGGCGACTATTCTTGGAGATGAAACCAACATCGACAAGTATCAGCCGGGTTTTGATGTTGAAAATAAGAAGATGTCAACTCCCTCGTACAAGGTGACAGATTTAATCCCGCCTGTTCGTGAAAATACATTTGCCCCGGAAGAAGACCCGTCTGGCCTGATCAACCTGTGCGGCCGGTTGCGGCGTTGAGCATTGCTTGACATGTCAGCTAACTCCATATGCCTACTGTAGCTTGGGCTCCGCTCGGGCGAGGAGTTGAATGGATCATGTCTCGACTGTAGGAGTATGCATCCTGCTGTACCAGAGCTGTTTGAAGAAGTTCTCTCACCCTTCGCGTTTTGACTGTCGCCGCTGAGTCACCTTGCATCGGGAGAGCCGCCAAATGAGCCGACGCTGCAATGAGGTTTTCGAAGGGATTCGAGAAGTGACCCGACGGCCTTGGTACGTAATGAGGTGGAGCGGCAGTTACACGAGGTGGTTCCACGGCACGCGGTTGGACCGGCGTGCCGGGTGTCGTGATCCGGTTTGCCTCCGGCGGGTTGCTTCCCCCGGCTCCGGGCGTATGAAAAAGGTTCCTAGGATCGAGCATCAAAGGTAGACGTGACTGAGTTTTCTGATGCCTTCTCCTCATGACCTCTGACGGTATCCTGGACTAGGGGGTACTCATCACATCGTCTTCGATCAGTTGGGTTGGGCCGAGGACCCCATGGCCGCATACTCATGGGCCAGTTCGGACAACTGCCGCATACAAGGAACATTCCACAAGACTTGGCGATCAAGACAAGGACTCCACCCCACCGGCGTATTCGGCTAGGACTCTTGTTATCCTAGGCCTTTGGTGCATTATATAAACCGAGGCCAGGCTAGTCGATAGAGAGATACAACAATCATACCATAAGCTAGCTTCTAGGCTTTTAGCCTCTACGATCTCGTGGTAGATCAACTCTTGTAACACTCATATCATCAATATCAATCAAGCAGGACGTAGGCTATTACCTCCATCAAGAGGGCCCGGACCTAGGTAAACATCGTGTCCCCTGCCTCCTGTTACCATCGATCCTAGACGCACAGTTCAGGACCCCCTACCCGAGATCCGCCGTTTTTGACACCGACATTGGTGCTTTCATTGAGAGTTCCGTTGTGTGATCGGCAAAAGGATCGATGGCTCGTTTGTAGGTCAACTGTGATGCCGGCATCTTCGTCGCCGGCTCGACTGGTCACCTTGGCTCGACCGAGGACCATGCTCAATCTCCGATCGTCATGTTCGGACGAGGGCCTTCATCAACATCAACTCCGATCTCTATCAAGATCATGGAGGAATCATCCATGGAGCTCGGGGGCTCAACGTCAACATTGCCCTCGGGCGACCGTGCTATTTTTCTGAACAACAAACTTGTATCCGCTGCCACCACCTATTAGAGCATTGCTTTGACGATCCCTTTGGTGGAATTGTGCAGAATTGAGTCTACAACAACCCTGGAAAATTTCTTCGAGTTCCGATGGAGGAATCTTCGACAATCTACGATATACTGGAGCCCTGTCAAATCTGGACGGGAATCTGGACGAGTGTAGGGCGTGGTCTCCAGAGCCCAGCTCGGAGGTCCTTTGGAAGATCCAACCGTTCATCTACTGCGGAAATGCCATATATACCACCCCTCCAAATTTCAGCTTGATCCAACGGTTCAAACTCCGGGAAACTTTCGATGAGTGGACCAATTTTCGGATCTATTTTCTGCGCGAATACGGATCCGAGCCGAATTCATGTTCCTTTATGAACGTGATATTGGACAACCTTTTTTAAGGAATTTTCTTCTATGGTATTGTGCGCTATTTTTAAACACATACCCATAAAATTTTAAGCCTCCTTCGAGGTAATCTTCACCATCACGCTGGTGTCAAACCAGTCCGGCGGTATTGCTCCATGGCTGTCGACCTGCGCTACACACATCGCTGCTTTATTGAGCCGAGCTCAATTCCTTCGATCATCATCTCGGCAAGCCGAATAAGAGTTCGGCATCGCGAAGGATAAATCATCACCAACATCGCCGCCCCATGGATTACATGGAGCGGGCATACCGGCATCGCCGCACGGTCACTTCATCAAGTCGGCATCGACCACGTCACGACCTGCATCGGCAGGGTCGCACTATTGCTTCTTCAAGCTGGTGTCCATCACGCCGACCTACTTCGACTCATCGGCTGACATCAAGGCTTCGACATCTCGGCTGGACCGGGGGCTTCGCCATCTCTTCATCAACCTACTCCGGAGACTTTGGCGTCACTAGCCGACCAGCTCCGTCATGTTAGCTGGACTGAGGGCTTTGCCTCGGCGAGCCAACCTTTGCCAGCATCTTCATACCATCGCTTTATCGCCATTCAGGCAATGGGTGTGCGGATCGAGTCCCAATTTTGGGAATCACCTTTCTTCGGATTGCTACAACAAATAAACCAGGTGCTATTAATCCTAGTATTTTTTGCTTGTTTGGGTTTATTATTCCCAAGGAATTATTACTCTGGTTTGTCCATCATCTTTACATAGGTCTATCAAATGATGGCCGCATTAACAACGGTTGCGTGGTGGTTCGGTCAGTTTCCGTACATAGTCCGGCGAACGCCGCATCCGGAACTCGGACCGACCTGTGAATTCAGGCTTTGCCACGCCTTTACCGCATCACGCCGACGCCCTGCATCGACATTGACTTCGGCTCCAGGCCATATTTTTTTTATTACTCACTTTGCATAAATTATTTATTATGCAACGATTTTTTAATAATTATTATTACTATTATCTCCGGTTTGCAGTACTTTTTGTGCACAGGAAAATGATCCGGGGACTTCGGCATCACTCTGTCGGTCTGCATTGACCGTGCTATGTCATCACTTCGGCATGTCGAGCTCTCCGCTCCACCACCTCGGGACTGGCTTGGGGATGGAACCTTATCCCGCATCAAGCTCGGACCGCGTCATCAATGCCGAACACATTAACCAGCTAAGTCGCTTTCATGCTCAAAGTTTTAATTTTTAACTTGTGTTCGGTTCGACCAAGCATTATACTTTTTTGGGAAAAAGTTGCTTGTAAAAAATTTCCTTGTCCAAACTTTGTTTGTGACACACATATTCAAATACCCCGTTTATTTGGGGGCTTCCTTTATGAAGCTTTTCCTCTTGCATATGATTATACTTGTACGGCTTCGTTACTTGTTCGTGTATTACGCCATAATATGCACCATATTGACTTAAGAGATTTGCAAGCTGGGTTGCCTGGCTCCTGTGCTTACCCCTACGTTCCCGATTGTTCGGCTAGGGAGTAAAGGGAGCACCTCTGCAATTGTCACGACCGGGTCCTCCAAGCTCTGACCTCAGACTGGGTGAAGCCGAAAGCTAGCACTCTTATTATTTTCAATAATGGTCGGCACACAACGGAACTCATGAGTACAAAAAATCTATTGCACAAGTCTCATAGTAATAATGAGCACCGAAGAAAGGCATCGGTGGGGGTACTATTTTCTTCGAAGGTGCTTCTTACACTTAGTCTGTAATATAGCACGAGTTCCCTGAGCGCGCTTTGTCTGTTACAGCCTTATGGCCCGGTTGCCTGGTTATCGGAAACACTGTCGATATTCTCAACAGGTGGAGTACATAACACTTTTCGGTCCTTGACCGAAGAGGGAGAAGCCGACGGTCGGTTAAGACGCGTTTAAAGTTCGGTTGAACAAAGATATGATATAAGTACTTCGGTACATACAATCATTATACATAAATCTTTTACCCAAGTCACTTGGGGGCTCTTAAAATTTATATGAGCTATTTTATAGTAAATGTGTTTTCTTCTTGGTCGTTGCAAAGTCTTTTTCTATCGCTCCTTTTTCGACGTGAGTGTGTGGTCAATAGCCAGATAACCCATTTTCTCTCTAGTGACCTCTCGAGTTTAGTTTGCTAAACTGGTCTAACGAGAAGCACACCGCCTTCAGGATAGGAGGCTGCAGCCGTAGGCTGACCCGCTTGAAGTCTTGAAATCGGATGTGTAATATTAATGCACGGCAGAAGCACGATTTTCCCCCAATTTTCGGATTGGCACCGAACACTTGATCTTGTTTGGACGTCAAGTTTTTACTGACTTTTTTTTGTTTTCCAAGCTTATGGCACTTTTAAACTATTTGTGTGTTTTCAGCACAAGTCTCGCAGTGCAATGCCGGACACCTTTATAGATTCGGCAAAAACATTCTCGGATCTCACTATATATGCATTGGTTTCGAATTGTGTCTTCGATCAATAGTTGGGTTGCCCGGCTCCTGCGCTTGCCTCCTATGTTCCGCTTTGTTCGGCTAGGTGTGCAAAGGGAGAACCACTGCGATTGTGCTTCCAGCTCAGATGGTTAAGCACCTCAGTGGAGAAAGCCGAAAATTGACTGTCACAATAAGCGTAAACTGGTCAACAATCCGATGACAGTGTTAAATGACGGGCCATTCATAACAATGGCCGAAGTGTTTACGGCTTGACATCGACTGTCGCCGAACACTACCGGGGGCTATTAACTGGCCTCCTAAACTAAATCCTCGATATTATGCTCTTACATTAGAGCTGAGGCTGCATGATCATGCTTAGCATGACAACCCAAAGAAAGGAACCGATAGCGGGACTATTTTCTTTGGAAGACATTTCTTATGTTAAACAATAATATAACATATCTCTCTACGTATCTTTGTTCATAAAACCGTACGGCCAGATTGCCTTGTTTGTCGTAAATCTTTGCCCTCATAAAGGCTTTATAAAGTAGGACAAACACTCCTCGGCTACTAGCCGAGGAGGTGGAAGCCGATGGTCGGTCAACAAAGTTTTGTACAATGCGGATCCAAGCATTAATGACGTAAAGTACTTGGATACATAGAGTCATTACACATAATTTGTGATTTTACTATGGATATCGATCCTTAATTCGGCCACCCGTGCCCGCATTAAGGCTCGGGGGCTACTGGGCTTCTGCCTTATTATTTACAAATATTAAAGGGGCATATCGATCCCCTAATCTGGTGTTGCCACCCGACCAGTGTCTCGGGGGCTACTGCATTGCCTGTTCAATGCAGAAAATTTTAAATGCAATACAGTTGCCGAGGAGATTTTGATCCTCAGGTTGGTCGGCCGCACCCAACCTGAGTCTCGAGGACTAAGCACGCAGCTTTTTGTGTCCCAAAGTATTCTGCCGAGCTAGGACTTGATCCTCAGGCCAATTTTGCAAATCAACCTGAGTCTCAGCGGCTACTGGGATCAGCGGTCTTACGTCATCCTTCAGGTGCATCTCGGGTTTTAGACCGATACACACCTTGAGGGCTACTGGCCTTATATCTCGGCAGAGAATAAATTGCAATAATAAAAAATATTGACAAAAAATCGGCCCACAGTCAGGGTGGTGCACCACCTCAGAAGCAGTCCGGCGTAAAGCTCGGGCGCTAGTGGCTGGCTCCATAGAGGGCATTTTCGGCATTAAGCTCGGCTAAGCTCCTTCAACTTTTTTGAACCAAGGTGATATGACACCTCAGATATAGTCCGGCATTGGAGCTCGGATATAGTCCGACATTGGAGCTCGGATACAGTCCGGTGTTGGAGCTTGGACATAGTCCGGCATTGGAGCTCGGATACATTCCGGCGTTGGAGCTCGGAAGCGGTCCGGCATTGGTGCTCGGCCGCAAAAGATACCTCGAATGCAGTCCGGCGTTAGAGCTCGGACGCAAGAGGACACTGCCTCCCGGGAACAACTTCAAACCCGAGGTGTGGCATAAAAATAACAAGGCATTGATAAAGGCCGAAAACTTAAAGGGGCTCCTCGGATACCCGACGTGTAAACTCGCGAATGCATTTCGGCGATCCTCAAGATTGAAGATGACAAGATTTGTTGAACCAGTTTTCAAGACCGTCAACCGAAGATGAAGAACAGTTCAAAAGAATCGAGGAGCGTCCCTAACTTGAAGACTGGTTCAGGGGGCTACTGACGGTATCCTGGACTAGGGGGTACTCATCACATCGTCTCCGATCAGTTGGGTTGGGCCGAGGACCCCATGGCTGCATACTCATGGGCCAGTTCGGACAGCTGCCGCATACAAGGAAGATTCCACAAGACTTGGCGATCAAGACAAGGACTCCACCCCACCGGCGTATTCGGCTAGGACTCTTGTTATCCTAGGCCTCTGGTGCATTATACAAACCGAGGCCAGGCTAGTCGATAGAGAGATACAACAATCATACCATAGGCTAGCTTCTAGGGTTTTAGCCTCTAGGATCTCGTGGTAGATCAACTCTTGTAACACTCATATCATCAATATCAATCAAGCAGGACATAGGGTATTACCTCCATCAAGAGGGCCCGAACCTGGGTAAACATCGTGTCCCCTGCCTCCTGTTACCATCGATCCTAGACGCACAGTTCAGGACCCCCTACCCGAGATCCGCCGGTTTTGACACCGACAACCTCGTTTGACGCGTTCAGATCCACTGAGAGCCGGAAGGTCTCCGCTTGAAGCTGTTGAGCATGAACGTCCAAAGCCGCCCGCTCCGCTGCCATCCTGACTTCCTCCGCGGCCAGATTTTCTTTAGCTTGCACCATCTCTTCACGTACGCGTGCCACCTCTGCGTCATGCTGGTCTTTATCCGCCGGCTCTACCACGGCAGTCAACAGAGTCGTCAGTTTATCCATGAGGTCCATTAGCATCTGAGCCGGGGGGCGCGCGGGGTCTCCTGACCCAGCTGCGGCCAATCCGGTAGCTGTTGCCGCTGCTGCTGTGGAGTTCTGCGCGGGCTGTGTCCCTGCTATGAAGACTCCGGCCCAATTCGGCGGCTCAAGGGGGTCCGGAATACTGCTGCCATCGGAACAGCCCCCGAGCATGCAATCCTGCAGCTGGTACAAAGAGTCCGTCTCGCCCGTTGATGATGCAGTGTCAGAACAGACGGCCGTCTCACCGCCCTCCACCGATCCTTTAGAGTATTCACTGCCGTGGACGCAGCCTACAAATGTATGCTTCACGATAGATTGAACACGGGCGGTCCACGCGTGCTGAGCCGTTTCGACGAGGTTGGTGTGGACGGCCGGCTCAGGGCCTGTCTCGCCGATCCGGCCGATGAGGACGTAAATTCCGTCGAAGGGGACCTGCTTTCCGTACTCAATTGAGCCGGCCTCGGGGCCCCAGCCTTCGTCGTCGATGTAGAGCTTGCCGCGACGACTCTTGGTCATCGGGCCCACAGCGTATCCCTTGATCCCTTTGAAGTTTCCCTTCAAGAACTCAAATCCACCATGCGCTGGCCCCACGGTGGGCGCCAACTGTCATGGAATTGTCACGACAGATGTCCTAGTGAAAGGACTTAGTCGTAGGGCCATCGCAACTAGGAAGCTTAAAGGGGTTAATCGGGACAAAGGACACGAGAGGTTTTATACTACTTCGGCCCCTTACGATGAAGGTAAAAGCCTACGTCTAGTTGTGTTGGTATTGCTGGGGTTTCGATCACCAAGAGGCTTAACTCGCCGGCTTGGTTATCAATCTCTTCTTTTTTTCCCTAAGCCGCCACCGGGTCATCCCGTTATATATACGGGTTGACGCCTGGTGGCCTACAGAGTCCCGGCCGGCTCATAATCGTGTCCGGCTCGGTGACTTCCTTTACATGCCTTTCTTTACAAGTCTTTCCTTACATACGGCGGTTTGTAATATGGGGCCTTAAGCCGCCTTTAGGCCCTTGGGCCTTCTATAAGATTTAATAAACTAGCATCTTAATGTTTACTGGGCTTCTTGTGTAACCCACCATTGGGGCTGACCCGTCCTCTTCTGGGCGGGTCATAACTGATAGCTGTATCCCCAACAATTACTACAGGAAGAAGGCGAGAAATTCCACAAGCACATTACAACAAAGCACTAAAGTTCATCTCCCATATCCCACCTTTTCATTGACCAATGTGATTCTCTAGCATGCTTAAATTTTGACGATCAAATGGGAAGGCCAAATTAAATAACTTCCAAAGAAAAGCAAATCGTATGATGCAAGAGTTAGATGTTCTTTCTTTCTAATTTTAAGAAACATCATATTGGGTTGATGAACCCTTTTTTTAACTATTATGTACCCCTTTCTTCGATGTAATCACATAAATAATGCAAGAGAGCCACGACTAACTTCCTTAGAAAAAGCAAAATTAGTTGAAACCCAATTAGAATAATGTAAAAGAGCTATGATGGCCTTTCTTCGATGGCAAACAGTTAGTTGAAAGAAAACTTAAGCAATACCACTCACAACTTACTAAAATGAAACATAAACTCTATGAAGGTGCAAAATCTTATATACAAAAAGAACATTTTTACATAGAAAAATAGACCCTCTTAAATAACATTCCGCGAAAAAGCCCTCTTAAGTAGAATGAAGGAAAATAGAGGAAAAAATTATGGAGGATGTACATGACGACTCTGTGTTTGCGCATAACCTTCACAACCTTCAAAACAAAAAATGGAACACCCTCCAATACGAATTTGGGGGCTGCAAATAAGACGACTATGCTAGAGTTGCTCTAGTGTTGAAATGTCATGTCTGCTCCATTCAACCAGCTTGAACTCTTGGGTTAACTAATTGGTGAATGACTTCAAAATGCTTCAAAACTAAGAGGTCCTGAGTTTAAGATCCCATAAAATCATTATTAGACAAAAATAATTACTGCCTATGTCTATCCCATGTGTAAGTACTAATGCAGCCTAGACGTGAGTGGCGTATTGAATGTTGCAATTGGAATCAATTTTCAAGCCCAAACTTTGAAATGGCGCCTAGTAAACCATCGACTACCTAAAAATATTTGCTTGCAAACCCATTTTGCGTGTTCAACTAATACGGGAAAGCTATAATGTCAGCAATGTTAGGTGGCTTATAGTGTGCACAATTATATCGAATAGAATGACGTTTATGCCATGTCAAAAAATTGATCAATATTTTTTTAATTATCATTTTTATGAACTTTACCATCCCCTTTTCAAAAAAAAAGTCCTACAACTTGAAGGTGCAAAACTACCCTAAATAACCAAGCAACAGAACGAAGGGTGGTTTCATTCTTCTTTTTTTTAGCAACAATACACTGCCACGAGGAAAACACAAGTAATTTCTACTCCGAAATGACCAATATGTTTCCCACGAGAACACAAACAATTAATGAATTTGTCTTGCTATATTTTGCTTGGAATCAAATAATGGTAATGTCATCCATTCATATAATTTCCTACATGCATTGCTTTTTACCTTTTTATAAAGGTAGACAATGCCCGACCTTCAGGTTGAAACCAATCCATCCCTCTTGGATTTAATCAATAAGAATTGCATTATTTCATTTGTGTGAGCATTTGTATGTCTTGTTAGCTCACCGTCAATCAGAACGAAATCATCACTAAAAAATAAACCCCGACAACTTACTAATTAGGCGACGGCGACCAGTGTCACCGCCTAGTGCAGTTAATCCAGCCCAATCTTATGAATCCACGCTTATTCAATATTAATCTTACACTTGTTGCACCCTGTGAAAAAAGACGCGGACTCGCACTAATATATGTTGTTGATCAGCGTAGTACGACCCGATAGCGTGGTGATCTGTCCATTAATGGTTGGCAATCTTCCTCTCCCTTGTCGAACGAAAGAGTTGGAAGGAGGCGTGTAATACTCTCTCCGTTCTAAAACATATTTTTTGTGAAAGCCAAACACATGTACATTTGATCAAGATTGTAAAATAAAATATCATCATCTAGATAAGAAGTTAAAGTATGAAAGTTATATTTCATGATGGATCTAATGACACGCACAATTTTATTGTAGATATTGATATATTTCTAAAAATTAGATCGAACATGCACAGGTTTAATTTTCTTTAAATAATACATCTTATAATTTGAAACCGAAAGAACGGCATCTAACTTACCTGGAAGGATCGTTTGTCCCTCCCGGTCCCTGTGAGGCTCAAGTTTCCAAAATGAACATATTACTCCCTCCATTTTAAAATATAGTGCGTTCACGCTTCCCGAGGTCGAACTTTGATCATAAATTTAACGAACGAGACCGACTGCGGCGGGAGAAAAAGTTACATAATTAAAAACTTCTTTCGAATACGAATTCACTGATATAACTTTTGCCCCCGCTGCAATCGGTCTTGATAGTTAAATTTACGGTCAAAGTTAAAACACATGAATAGAGGAAGCACTACATTGTGGAATGGAGGAAGTAATAATTTTATAAAACTTTACGTTATAAGCCTTTCCGTTGGCAATGCTCCCGTTGCCACACTCTAAATAAGTTAGCAACGTACTGGTACTGCTTAGCCTGCCTAGCTGGATAGATTTGCAGGCACAAGTCCCCATCTATAAGTGCAGGAATCCCGCCACGCCCTTCGATGGAGAGAAAAGAAGAAGAAGAATCGGCCACGTACTGATCGAACTCCATGATGGCCCTTCTAACATGTCGTGCTCCGTTCAACCCTTACCTCGACACGAGATGGTACGTGGCGTGACGTGTTATAAACCTCTTTTTTTTTGAGGATCGACGTGTAGACCGGACATGCGGTGCGTGGCGGGAACTACTCGCGGACGGTCCCAAACATGCCACGCTTCGAGCGATCAACGTATGGTTCCAATTTTCCGTTCCAGAAAAGGAACAGGCCGCAACAAATGTTTGCGAGTTCGCGAACAGATCGGCGCGGAACGTTGATGTCCGATCAGATCCGAAGAGCGCACACACAAATATCGAGCGCGGACGTACACAAACATCACACGTCTGAATGATTAGATAAATAAATGTGATTAACAACATAAAAATAGATGGATATATGCTGTACATATGACATGTCATCGTCTCGTTTGGTCGCACGTAGCATACCGCGAGCCGACGTCGAGAACCAGAGATGTCCACTTCTCCAGCTAGCTAGCACACACAAAGAACTTGCCTGCTAGCACACACAAAGCATACCAAAGAAGTACAGCTTAATTTCCAGATAGTACAAAACTTCTAATTTAATTTTCATGTTTTATCGCACGGGTGTTAAGATTTTGGTTGAGCCTTTTTCTGTACATATTTAAATTAACAAAAATACCGTAAAACTATATTGTTCTACGTTTTGGCCAAAAAAAGAACTTGCCTGCCAGCACAAGCTGTGGGGGACGTCGACCACAGCCTGGCCCCGCATGCAAATGTCTCTGTCGTCCTAAAATATCACCCTGCCACGCCGCAGCCGATGAGAACGCAGCCAGTCCGGCGTGGATCCGAGTCAGCGCCGACGGGAAACGGGGGACGTGGCGGCTGGCTGCCGGCTGCTGTATTGCGTAAAAGGTCTTGGGAAATTATCCTAGGATGATGACGATCATGATCTTAACCATAAAACATTGGGATGATGATGTGTTGTTCATTGACGCTGATTGCTGAGTGGCACTACTAGTATTTTTTATTTTTCTGGTGGGTGTTTGGAAGTGAAATCATTTTTGGTGAATCTTGGCTTTTCATGCTTGGACAATTGCCGCGAAAAGTGAAACCACAGGATGTGTTGGAAAGCAGCTATGATCAAAGTAATTCTTGCTCAGTGTCTCCTCCGGCAAGGATTACTTTTTCCCCACACTCGGTCAGAAACTCCAATTTGGACAGAGACATGCATACTCAGAGTAATTACTAGTAGTAGTACTCATAAATTTTGTTGTTGTCTGTAAGACTCGTACAACACGGAGGAGGTGGAGGACGAAGTAGTACAACACGGAGGAGGTGGAGGACGAAGTAGTACGTACTACAATGGGTGTGTCTAGGCACACGTAGATGTGCCCTAATTATTGCACATCTAAGTGAGTGAATCAAGTATAAAAAGAAAAAAATAAAATAGAAAAAAAATATCCACACGAATCTTAATGTAAGATTAATAACATATGATTTAGATGTGCAATACTTATGACACATCTAAATGTGATTTAGCAAAACTGTACTACAATTTACAGGATTGTTCCCCTGCCGATTTGGTTGAAAAATCGCCGGTCACGCTCGCGCGTCTCGACGAGGTTTTACCATGCCATACGTACGACATGAAAAATACTCGCCGTGTTGCAAGTTGCAGCACGTTCAAAGCAAGTGGCCTAGCCCCTGCCGTCACCGAGGTGAGTCGATGGAAATTGACCCGGCCGGAGGAGTTGACGGTGCCGGATCGCCGACGACCACCCAAACAAACCACCGTGCGCGCCCCTTGCCTCTCATCCGGTAAGCCGATTTGGTCTCATGAGGTGACTCAGCCACCGCACGGCATACACCACAGTTCGCTACCCTCCAGATTTCAGTGGGCACCGCCTAGTGTGTTGGGGCAAATGAAAGTCCCGTTTTCAGACGGGAGCTCTATTTTAATCTTGATCTGGGTGATACGCCGATACGCGCCTCTGATCTGTACATATGCAGCAGAGTTCTGCGGATGATTAACCAATAATGTAGCGTGCACCACGTGCATCTGATTAGCAGAAGGAACGCATATGTTTGGTCAGCGTTGCATTGCTCCGGTGAGGTGGATGGTAGCATTTGTGTATGACCAAACCAACGCGGAATCCGGGGGTGACGTATGATTGTCCCAACGGAATTAGGCCGACCGTGAGATCAGTCCATCAGCAATGCCTGCCGCGAACAAAGTTAGCATGCATGCGGCCTGAATTAGACAGTTAGTAGAGTGAATTCCTGAGAGGGAAGACAGAATCGGAAATCCGTTTAAGAGCATGGGCTTAAGGTTATCACTGATTTCGTACTTGAGATTAATGTCGTTCCGTGGTGTCGCAGAATTCATTACTTGTCGGCGTCATCGTCTCTAGCTTGTTTCGCAGGGCCGGGATAATGGTGCTAGTGCTAGCGATGCGACACGGCAGGGCTGCACATTCCGTGGCGCAGATGCACTCCGGTCGACTCGCCGGGATAATTTCCCAGTACACCAGCGTACGTACGCGCGTTGAAGCTATCGGCCCCAAACGCTTGGTCCGACCCGATCGGCCGGACGGATACAGTCGCACGCAACGCGCGTGGAGCTGAACGGCGACATGATACGGTGACATTTGCTGGCAACCAGCAGCGGCAGGAAGATAGCTAGGGCGTTAGAGCATCTCCAACAGGCGCGGCAAAACGCGAGCCCGCGCGATAAAAGCATTTTTTCGCGCACGGTGGTTGGTTCCGCGCGCTCCAGCGGTAGCAAAAAGTTACCGCGGACGGGAACCGTTTGCGCGCGTGGGGGAGAAAGTGACACACGGTGCGGTAGATTTGGCACGCCGCTTCACGCGCGTCTATAAAATCCCGCGCTTCGCCACGCGCACAGAACAGCCACACGCCCACCTCCTCGCAACCTCGCCGCTTCGCCGCTTTCTGCGCCACCACCGCGCCATCATGCCGCCGCGCCGCCGGGGTGCTTCGGACTTTCGCGGCGTCCGCGAGCGCCCGAACGGCTGGTACTCCGCCGAGATACGGTCTGGCGACGTCCGGCTCGGCCTCGGGACGTTCCGGCCCGCGCGTACGACGCGGCGGCGTGGCGCTTGGAGAGGCCCCGGTCGCAGATGAATTTTCGGGACGTCTTCACGCGCGAGGAGGCGCAGCGCCTCGCCCCTCCGCCGCGTCTCATCACGGACATGGACCGTGCCGACAACTCTCGGCGACAGCGCCGTCTCCTCGTCGCCGAAGAGGACGAGCGAGCCATGGCGGAGTGGCGCCGTCGCCACCCAGAGGACGTCGACGCCGAGCGTGCCTACTGGGTGGAGAGGACGGCAAGGCGCCGCTCGGAGTGGGCGGACCGGCGTCAGCGGAAGGCAGTGGCGAACGAGCAGTGCGACATCGTCTCCGCAGGTGGGAGGTCGTTCTTCACCTCGGACGATGAACGTTGGGACGACATATGACTCTCAACCTCGGACGACACCGACGAGAGTGATGATGGTGATGATAGCGACTTGGAGTAGTTTTCTATCTATGTATGCCGTAGTAGTTTCTATCTATCTATCTATCTATGTATGTCGAACTATCTATCTATCTATGCCATAGTAGTTGCACCGATGTAAAATATCTTTGTATCGTTTTTTTATCTGTGTAATTTTAACTTAAAAAATATTGTAGAATGAGCGCGCGCTGCATTTTACCGCGACTGCTGGAGCTGCGCGCGCGGGGCTTTTCAGCGCGGCTGCTGGAGCAAACGCTGCGCGTCGCGCCAAACCAGACGATGAGCGCGCGTCAAGTCCATTTTTACCGTGCAGCGCGTTGGACGCCTGTTGGAGATGCTCTTATGCGCAAACTAGCTATAGTACAGAAAACCTCGCTCGCATCACAGGCAGTACTGCGTACAAGATTGCTGGTGCCAGCCGCGCAAGTTGATGCCAGCCGTGCTTGCGGGCGCCGTGTGCGTGCGTGGCGACAAGCGAGGCATCGGGCAGATTCCGCTTGTCCTCCGGCGAACCTGATAGCTCGTGTGGGCTTGGTCGGTCGGGTACAATTTCATGCAAGAGCTCACAATAAATTTTCTCCTGCTCGTACCATCGCCTACGTGTAATAATGTACCAACACACTGCTGCTATACTAGTATACTACTACTATAGACAGCCTTGATTCAGCACGGTGTTGACAACCAGGTAGAGCTCAAAGCAAGGAAAATGTAGATGAAACGAGGAGAAACAGGACGTCCACCAGCTTGCAAGCTTACTCCCTAAACAGAGCTCGAGTGCATTTTTGCAAGTCGGTGGTGAAAGAAAAAGGGAAATGTTTCCCTCCGGTCCGCCGGCTGAAGCGACGCGCCGGTCGCCTCTGTCGCTAACGCACATGCCTTTGTGGCCCACATGCAGGAGCGGGCCGCATAAGGACGTGTCCCAGTATACACCACACGGACCTTATCCCCTTTCTTCTCCATCGATTTCTTCTCCACCGAAACAGAAATAGCTCCCATGCTCTTCTCCACACACCACGGCAAAAACTCCATGGATCCCCACCTCTTCCCATCTCCTTTTAATCCTGCCTCATGTGCCGTCTGCTCCTCGCGCAGGCCGTCGAGCTAATTTTTGCCAGCGGGAGCGCCGTTCCCTATTTCTCACTGCTTTTCTTGTGTGCAGGGACGCGCGGAGCGATCACCGCCTGTGCTATGAACCGGCGACGTCTTGCTGCTACGAGCGGTGACCGACGAGGTGCGGGACGACCAGCGGCGACGCGAGGTGCGGCGGTGCTCCAACCGCATGCACGCAAAGCTGGAACCGGCGTTCCGAGGTGCTACAACCGGCATGCGGCCATGCTACAATCAACGCGCGGCAGCGACGACCACTACTGGCGATTTGCTACAACCGCAGTGTCGACAGTTGCAACCGGTGACAAGAAATGCTACAACCGGCCATCCATTTGCTGGAACCGGTATCAGTTTTTGCTGCCGTCGGCCACCGATTTGCTGGAACCAGATGCGTGCTCATCGTCAACGTGCGATATTTGCTGGAACCAGTGTATGTTTTTGCTGGAACTAGCTTTTCCTTTTGCTACAATCTTTTTTTGTTTGCTACAATAGAACCAATTCGAGTCTCCCTTCAGAGTTATTTTGCTGGAACCAACGTTTTTTTTGTTGGAACTAGCAATTTTTTTTGCTACAATCAACCACCGAAGTTTTCTTTGTTGAGGTTAATTTTGCTGGAACCGGTGTGTTTTTTGCTGGAACCTTATAATGAATTTGCTTCAAACCGGCCACTGAGGATTTTGTTAGTTTTTGCTGGACACCGACTACCGCGGCGAGCCGGAGGTGGACCGCGGCGAGCCGGAGGTGGACCGCGGCGAACCGGAGGCGGGGCTACGCTAGGGATGCTGCAACCATGGCACCCGTGAGCTGGATCTGGTTGTTTTTAGAGCTTCATCCTTAATGAATCGCCTCTGGAATCAATCGCGGCCGTTATGCAATTCCGGCGGCCAAGGGGCGGGACCTCGTGGGAGCTCGCGGGGAACGGCCACAACGGCGACGAGGATGGGTGGTGGTGGTGTGCCCGAGGATGGGCGGGACCTCGTCTTGTTTTTCTGTCGAGCAGTGCTAGGAAGAAGACGACACAGACGGGTCAAATCCAACAGCTACGCATGATTTGATCGGGTGGCTGTGCGTCGACCGGCCCAAATTTGGGCCGGTGCACCGGCGCCTAGCACTACCCAAAGAAAAAAGAGAAGAGAAGAGGAGGAGAGCTTTCGCAGTAGCTCCGATCTCCAAACTCACGTCGAGATCGCCAGCTAGGCTTTGCCAGCTTGACAGCAAGGTGACAATACGCGTCATAAACAAAGTTATTTACTCAAAACCACCATACTTGAGGCTAAGGTAACAACTTGATGCCATATTTTGTGTCATGGCACAAAAAATCACCAATTCTGCGCCTAACCAGTAACGCGAAGCACTAATTGTTGAGATTGCTCGAGAAAACAATGAATCCGACAAGTAGGGCCCGCATGTCAGGCTGACGTGGCGAAGACCAAAAAGTTTGACTGACTGATGTGGCAAATAAGACGCGGGACCCACCTGTCAATGAGTAAACGGTCATCTTCTTCCCATCTCTATTTCTATGGGGCATTTCATCAAACAACTTTTGGGCGGCCGTTGGGGAGGTTGTTCTTGCAAGCATAAGGATGAGCTTGACGCGGCCAGAACACGGGGAAGAGTGTCGTGACCAAGGGAGGCCCACGAGGCCGAGGAAGGTCATCGGGGTGCCGAGGATGGTCGGATGCGAGGCCACAGAGCTCACCGACGGCTGCCAGAGCATGCCGTGGCGGGGGAGTGCACTCGAGGTCGGAGAGGTCGAACGGGGAATGTCCAGGGGCTCAGCAGAGATTTCTCACAGCGTACCAGGAGAACGAAAGTGGTCGGGGTGCGGTGGAGCCGGCGAGTTTGAAGGAGACGCGGCGGCGGCCGAACCGGAGGAAGACAACAAACTCGTCCCCGTCGGGCCTCCTCTGTTCTATTTATGTGGATGTTCGAAGTAGCGCATCGAGTCAAGGTTTTAAGGCAACGAGGCGGGGTTGTTCATGGTCGTTCGCCATGGTGGCTGATGACTCGTGGCCATGGCAGCGCTCTGTGCATGAGCTTGAGCGGCGGCAGAGGGTAGGGAGGAAGAGATAGGCGACGTTAGAGGGAGGAAAGCCCCACGTTTGGAGGGGATTAGCTAGGGTTCACGGGGCTTGGGTGGATCGGCACGGGCTGCGGCGTGCCTAGATGGCTGCGACGCACCAGATCTGGCTGTCCACCGGTGGTGGGGAGGAGCGCAGGGAGGGGGCGGTACCTACATCACGGAGGCACGCGTGGAGGGGCGACGTCCGTGGCCAAGCAGCGGCGAGCATGGTCTATGTGCGTCCCTTAGCCGAAGGATGAAGAAGGGATGGGAGAAAACACTTGAGTCCTTGACAAAGTGGGACCTTCGCCCAACTTAGCATGTTGTCCACATAAAGCATGCCAAGTCAGCCTGACATGCGGGCCCTACTTGTCGGTTTGGCTATATTCGCAACCAAATCCAAGCATCAGTGCTCCGCGTTACTGATTAGGCGCAGAGTTGGTAATTTTTTGTACCCTGGCACAAATGTGATATCAAATTATTACTCTAGTCCCAAGTGTGATGATTTTGAATAAATAACTCTCACAAGCAAGCCCCATGCATGCTAGAGCCTCCCTCGCTGCTGGCGGGCTCCCTCCCCCGCACAAATATCTTAAAATATCACAGGGTTACAGTCAGCACTGGGCGTGGATCAGAGCTTTTGGAGACGTGCAAGGTTTTGTAGGGATTAGCTTAGTCTGGGGTTGATGATGCCGATGCCTTGTTGATCGGTCAAGTGATCTCCTTCCACCGTACAAGTTGATTGAGCTGGTGGGATCGCCGAGAGGCGGCTATTCGATCTCGGCGGCTACAACCCGGATTTATACTATCTAGCACTCGTAGTTCTGGATCCATCTGTGCACGGCTCATTGCCTCCTGCTATGCTTGGCGAGCTGACCGCGTCATTGTCAGGTGAGTCAGCTCCAACGCAGCACGGCGTACGACGGGAGACACTTGGTGTTGGTGGTTTTGTCCATCTGGATTGATTTCCCGTGGGCGCGTCGCTCCATGTGCCAATACACTCATCAGTGACCACACAACACTAGTGTTCGGCAGATGATTATACTAATCTACTCCCGCGTGGTGTGGTCAGGTGCTAACGTGTGGCTATATATACAATACCGATATGCGCTCCTGCTTTTCAAAAAAAATGAGACTAACCCAAGAACTAACCCTCATTGCCTTTTTTAATATAAAAAACTCCATAAGCATCATACGTCCGTACCGGGACTCGAACTCGGATGGGCTGGCAGCAACCTTCGCTTATGCTTTTCGATCAACTACTATACTCACGTGGTCACTGAGCACATGAGCCACACCATTAATTAGTAAACACACAGCTAGCTAGCTAGCTAGCAGCGTGGTATTCATTCATCCAGAACGTACGTGCGTAGCCAAATTGTACGTACATTGCCGAGGGGGGTGAGCAGCCCCGTCGCAGAGCCGATCCAGCGGAATGCAACATCGCCGTCGACGTCGATCCACCCTAGGCGGGCGCCCCCGGTGCCATGCAACTTGACACGGCTGCACGCGCCGTACCAAACTATAGGATAGCTGGATAGGCACGGCGCGAGAGGCCGACGACAACAGATGCCGGTCATGATAAGGGCGTCGACGAGGGATCCATCGGATAGCCTCGCCCGCATCACAGGCCGAGACTGAGAGGAGAGCTGGTAGAGGTACGGCTTGTTCGGCCCGCCGGTCGCGTGCGGCGGGCGACGGCCAAGGCCTCGCGATCCCGTCGTACGCACGTGTCGCCTTTCGCTGGCTGTTTCGTCGAGACGTAGGTAGGGGGTGGGCGCTGGCTAGGCCCGAAGCCCCGAAGCGTGCGGGTCGACAAGCGGGGCCGCTGGTGGATGAATTCCGCCTGTCGTCTTTGCCCGTCTTGATCGCCCATGGGGCCGGTCGGGCACGTTTCGGGAGAGAGCTCAACTGGTCGGAACTGCAACGGTTTATCGCCACAATCAGCTCAGGCACTTTCGGAACCGTCCGCATTCTACCGTGGGCACCTTTTGTACTGCAGCGAGACAAGGGAGGCGTGCCTGTTCACGGTCTACCTTTTTTTTTTTGAGTAAGTTCACGGTCTACCTTCGACGCTTCAGTTTTACCTTTCTAGTTCACTCACCCCTCCCAGGCTGTGTTCAGCTGCTGCATCCGGCAGGATCAAGGTACCCATCTGCATTTATGTTAATCTTGATGACCTGCTCTACTCTGGATTTGTACTCCAAGACCAAAAGATTCATGCGAGGGGACAATAGATCCATCTCCAAAACTAAAAGATTCTGACCTGCACCATAAATGGTTGTGATTTTCTGCGAGCTGTTTTTTTAGAAAGTTCCGTGACCTGTTCTTTTCAGGGGAAAGCCTACAATTTATTGGTCAAACTCCACAGAGAGTGGTACAATGCTTACCATGGAGATGTATAGCTACGAGAGGGGGAGAGCATCTACATACCCTTGTAGATCGCTAAGCGGAAGCGTTTATCAACACGGTTGATGTAGTCGTACACCTTCACGATCTGTTCTGATCAAGCACCAAACGTACGACACCTCTGCGTTCAGCACACGTTCAACTCGATGATGTCCTTGCCTTCTTGATCCAGCAAGAGGGGCGAAGTAGTAGATGAGTTCCGATAACATGACAACGTGGTGACGGTGGTGATGAAACTATTTCCGCAGGGCTTTGCCAAGCACACCAGATTTAGAGCGGAGGATGAACTAGAGGGAGGAGATTAGAACCACATTGGGCTTCTGATTACGAGGATTAGATGTAGCTAGGGCTAGCTCTAATTAGTCAACTAGGACCAACTAGAGGAGGCTCAAAAACTTGTATTCTAGGGGCTAGCCCTTCTCCTCTATTTATATGTTGAGCCCTGGGGTCGTTATTTGGGGAGAGGGCCTCCCCAAAGTCGGTTTGAAACGCAAGGAAGGGTCCTTCTCGGATTCCAGCACCAAACGGCAAGGTCCTCGGGTCTGGCCCAGCCATGGCGTCTGGTCCCCGACTTCCGCAAAACTTCCTTTTGCACCGACCTAAAGCCCTGTGGGCCTTACCCCTTGGACCAACCAAAGTTTCCTCGTACCAGAACATTTCTGGAAACATCTGAAACCATCCCGGTGAATTTTGGAACCCTTTCGGAGCTCCTCGTCATGTCTGTGATCTCATCCGGGACTCTGAACAACATTTGGTCACCAACATACATAACTCATATAATACTATATCGTCAATGAACGTTCACAAGAAGGGAAAAGCCTAGCAGTAGCGCGTGTTTTTGGGCTAGCGGTAGCCCGGGAG
This sequence comes from Triticum dicoccoides, assembly GCF_002162155.2. Lineage (NCBI taxonomy): Eukaryota > Viridiplantae > Streptophyta > Magnoliopsida > Poales > Poaceae > Triticum > Triticum dicoccoides. The sequence continues at coordinate 353,904,638 of NC_041380.1, forward strand.
ACTGCACTACTGCTACGGCGCTACAGCTAAATGGTAGCAGTAGCGTTGGTTTTCTCGCGCTACTCCTATACCTACTTAGTAGTAGCGCTGTTTGAAGAACGTGGTACCGGTAGTTACTAGCAGCGCTGCTCTACCCGCGCTACTACTATCATTACGTATTCTATTTTTTTTATATCGTATTCATACACCATTATACACGTTTTCATATAGTAGCAATTTAGTTACATCATAATGAGTTATTACATCATTTAGTGTCACACGCTAATCCAACTTGGTCATTTTGGATCCATCCACTTGAATCTAAGTCGCGGCTCTTTGAACCAATGATATAATAACTCATCATCATCATCATCATAATATCATTAACAACTTATCATCATAATACATCATTGTCATATTACAACTCCTCCTCATCATCATTTTCGTCCATGAGACATCTGAAGGAAATATGCCCTAGAGGCAATAATAAAGTTATTAATTATTTCCTTATTTCATGATAACTATTTATTATTCATGCTAGAATTGCATTAACCGGAAACATAATACATGTGTGAATACATAGACAAACATAGTGTCACTAGTATGCCTCTACTTGACTAGCTCGTTAATCAAAGATGGTTAAGTTTCCTAACCATAGACATGAGTTGTCATTTGATTAACGGGATCACATCATTAGGAGAATGATGTGATTGACTTGACCCATTTCGTTAGCTTAGCACTTGATCGTTTACTATGTTGCTATTGCTTTCTTCATGACTTATACATGTTCCTATGACTATGAGATTATGCAACTCCAGTTTACCAGAGGAACACTTTGTGTGCTACCAAATGTCACAACGTAACTGGGTGATTATAAAGATGCTCTACAGGTGTCTCTGAAGGTACTTGTTGAGTTGGCGTATTTCGAGATTAGGATTTGTCACTCCGATTGTCGGAGAGATATCTCTGGGCCCACTCGGTAATGCACATCACTATAAGCCTTGCAAGCATTGCAACTAATGAGTTAGTTGCGGGATGATGTATTACATAACGAGTAAAGAGACTTGCCGGTAACGAGATTGAACTAGGTATTGAGACACCGACGATCGAATCTCGGGCAAGTAACATACCGATGACAAAGGGAACAACATATGTTGTTATGCGGTTCGACCGATAAAGATCTTCGTAGAATATGTAGGAGCCAATATGGGCATGCAGGTTCCGCTATTGGTTATTGACCAGAGAAGTGTCTCGGTCATGTCTACATAGTCCTCGAACCCGTAGGGTCCGCACGCTTAACGTTCGTTGATGATATAGTATTTATGAGTTATGTATGTTTGTAACCGAATGTTGTTCGAAGTTCCGGATAAGATCACAGACATGACGAGGAACTCCGGAATGGTCCGGAGATAAAGTTTGACATATGGGATAATAGTGTTTGGTCTCCGGAAGGGTTCCAGAATTCACCGGAAGGGGTTCCGGATGTTTCCCTAAATGTTTGGGTATGAGAACACTTTATTTGGGCCAAAGGGGGAAAGCCCATAAGGTTTTTGGAAAGCGCAAAAGGAAGTTTTGCGTAGTCCAGGGGCCAGACGCCAGGGTCCCTGGCGTCTGGGTCCAGACGCCAGGGTCCCTGGCGTCTGGGTCCAGACGCCGGGAACCCTGGTGTCTGGCCTTGGAGTCCGAGAAGGACTCTTGCCTTTCGGGTGAAACCGACTTTGTGGAGTCTTTTACTCCAAGTTTCGACCCCAAGGCTCAACATATAAATAGAGGGGTAGGGCTAGCAACCAAGACACATCAAGAAACACCAAGCCGTGTGCCGGCAACCCCGTCCCATCTAGTTTATCCTCTGTCATAGTTTTCGTAGTGCTTAGGCGAAGCCCTGCGGAGATTGTTCTTCACCAACACCGTCACCACGCCGTCGTGCTGCCGGAACTCATCTACTACTTCGTCCTCTTGCTGGATCAAGAAGGCGAGGACGTCATCGAGCTGAATGTGTGCTGAACGTGGAGGTGCCGTACGTTCGGTACTTGATCGGGACGGACCGTGAAGGTGTACGACTACATCAACCGCGTTGATAAACGCTTCCGCTTTCGGTCTACGAGGGTACGTAGACATACTCTCCCCTCTCGTTGCTATGCATCACTATGATCTTGCGTGTGCGTAGGATTTTTTTTGAAATTACTACATTCCACCACAATATTATATAACAACTTGGTCACTAGTCATAATAACAACTCCGCCTCATCATCATAGTACTCATAATCACAACTCCTCCTCCTCCTCCTCATCAACTCTAACACTTTGTAGCACATAATAACAACTTCTCATCATCATCATAGTCATAATCAACACTAACTAATTGGTCTTAATACCTAGGACCCACTCCTCTCTCCTAGGTAAAATACCAATAAACAAGATAACCTTTCTCCTCACAATTAAGCTCGGAGTCATAGCTGTAGTATGTTCTGTCTACAACCTTTCGAGTATTTTTTTGAAGATAAGAAATAAGCCGACAATTATAAATAAATAAGTTTAGTACCAACGAACACCAAATATTTTTAAATTAACAATATAAATTACTTAACTTAAGAAATTAATTTGAAAAGCTCGGCAAAACTGGAGGCATATCCACATCCACCTAGATGTTGATATCATCATCATCATCTTCGGGACGAATATCAAATGTTATTTGCATACCCTCGTCAAATCCATATGCCTTGCAGAGAGCTTCCCAATTAGAGCAACCGAAATGGGAGTGATTGGCCGCATTGTACAACTTAACCAGAAACACATACCATGTTTAGTTCTCAAGTGAGCCCTCCTCGTCTCCATATTCTCAAAGTCTTTGGAACCGAGCTTCTCCAATTCATATGGTCTTGCATGGAACGGGATGTATAACCGAATTGAAAAAATCCAGAAATTACACGTTGACCAAAAGAAGAACAAGTGATGATATTAATTATGATGAAATGCTTGTCGTTGCATACCGTACAAACATCAAAGGTCTCATCCAGCTTCACGATGAAAAACCTATCATTATGTAGGTGAGGAAACCTGCCGCACAAACCCCGGTCATCCTAGCAGTAATCGCACTCCGGGATCCTATCGTCATCAGACATCTCCCGCGTTCAAAATTCAAAGATTATAAATGTCGTTTAATTCTCTTTTCGGCAAATCCAAGGAACTCGATATTTCCTACATTCTAGCACAACCCATGCTAAAATTCACAGAAAAATCCGGCATGACCTTGTTGGGGAATGTAGTAATTTCAAAAAAATTCCTACGCACACGCAAGATCATGGTGATGCATAGCAACGAGAGGGGAGAGTGTCGTCTACGTACCCTCGTAGACCGTAAGCGGAAGCGTTATGACAACGCGATTGATGTAGTCGTACGTCTTCACGATCGACCGATCATCAGTACCGAACGTATGGCACCTCCGCGTTCAGCACATGTTCAGCTCGGTGACGTCCTGCGAACTCACGATCCAATAGAGCTTCTGGGAAGAGCTTCGTCAGCACGATGGCGTGGTGACGGTGTTGATGAAGCTACCGACGCAGGGCTTCGCCTAAGCACCGCTATGATATGACCGAGGTGGATTATGGTGGAGGGGGCACCGCACACGGCTAAAAGATCAATGATCAATTGTTGTGTCTCCAAGGGGTGCCCCCCTCCCCGTATAAAAAGGAGTGGAGGAGGGGGAGGGGGCCGGCCTCCTATGGCGCGCCCCATGAGGAGTCCTACTCCCATCGGGAGTAGGACTCCCCCCTTCCAAGTAGGAGTAGGAGTAGGAGAGGAAGGGAGAGAAGAAGAGAAGGAAAGGGGGGCGCCGCCCCCCTCCTTGTCAAATTCGGACTAGAGGGCGAGGGGGCACGCGGCTGCCCTGGCCGCCCCTCCTCTTCTCCCACTAAGGCCCATTAGGTCCAATATACTCCCCGAGGGGTTCCGGTACCCCCCCGGTATATATGTCCGAAACCTCCCGAAACACTTCCGGTGTCCGAACATAGTCGTCCAATATATCGATCTTTACGTCTCGACCATTTCGAGACTCCTCGTCATGTACGTGATCATATCCGGGACTCTGAACTACCTAGGGTACATCAAAACACAAAAACTCATAATATTGATCGTCATAGAACTTTAAGCGTACGGACCCTACGGGTTCGAGAACTATGTAGATATGACCGAGACACGTCTTCGGTCAATAATCAATAGCGGAACCTGGATGCTCATATTGGTTCCTACATATTCTATGAAGATCTTTATCGGTCAAACCGCATAACAACATACGTTGTTCCCTTTGTCATCGGTATGTTACCTGCCCGAGATTCGATCGTTGGTATCTCAGTACCTAGTTCAGTATCGTTACCGGCAAGTCTCTTTACTCGTTCCCTAATGCATCATCCCGTAACTAACTCATTAGTCACATTGCTTGCAAGGCTTATAATTACCGAGAGGGCCCAGAGATACCTCTCCGACAATCGAGGTGACAAATCCTATTCTCGATCTATGCCAACTCAACGAACACCATCGGAGACACCTGTAGAGCACCTTTATAATCACCCAGTTATGTTGTGATGTTTGGTAGCACACAAAGTGTTCTTCCGGTAATCGGGAGTTGCATAATCTCAAAGTCATAGGAACATGTATAAGTCATGAAGAAAGCAATAGCAGTAAACTAAACGATCGAGTGCTAAGCTAACGGAATGGGTCACGTCAATCACATCATTCTCCTAATGATGCAATCCCGTTGATCAAATGATAACTCATGTCTATGGATAGGAAACTCGACCATCTTTAATCAACAAACTAGTCAAGTAGAGGCATACTAGTGACACTATGTTTGTCTATGTATGCACACATGTATTATGTTTCCGGTTAATACAATTCTAGCATGAATAATAAACATTTATCATGATATGAGGAAATAAATAATAACTTTATTATTGCCTCTAGGGCATATTTCCTTCTGTCTCCCACTTGCACTAGAGTCAATAATCTAGATTACACAGTAATGATTCTAACACCCATGGAGTCTTGGTGCTGATCATGTTTTGCTCGTGGAAGAGTCTTAGTCAACGAGTCCGCAACATTCAGATCCGTATGTATTTTGCAAATCTCTATGTCTCCCACCTGGACTTGATCCCGGATGGAATTGAAGCGTCTCTTGATGTGCTTGGTTCTTTTGTGAAATCGGGATTCCTTTGCCAAGGCAATTGCACCAGTATTGTCACAAAAGATTTTCATTGGACCCGATGCACTAGGTATTACACCTAGATCGGATATGAACTCCTTCATCCAGACTCCTTCATTTGCTGCTTCCGAAGCAGCTATGTACTCCGCTTCACACGTAGATCCCGCCACGACGCTTTGTTTAGAACTGCTCCAACTAACATCTCCATCGTTCAATATAAATACGTATCCGGTTTGCGATTTAGAATCGTCCGGATCAGTGTCAAATCTTGCATCGACGTAACCATTTATGACAAGCTCTTTGTCACCTCCATAAACAAGAAACATATCCTTAGTCCTTTTCAGGTATTTCAGGATGTTCTTGACCGTTGTCCAGTGATCCACTCCTGGATCACTTTGGTACCTCCCTGCTAAACTAATAGCAAGGCACACATCAGGTCTGGTACACAACATTGCATACATGATAGAGCCTATGGCTGATGCATAGGGAACACTTTTCATTTTCTCTCTATCTTCTGCAGTGGTCGGGCATTGAGTCTTACTCAACTTCACACCTTGTAACACATGCAAGAACCCTTTCTTTGCTTGATCCATTTTGAACTTCTTTTCTTCAAAACTTTATCAAGGTATGTGTTTGTGAAAGTCCAATTAAGCGTCTTGATCTATCTCTATAGATCTTGATGCCCAATATATAAGCAGCTTCTCCGAGGTCTTTCATTGAAAAACTCTTATTCAAGTATCCTTTTATGCTATCCAAAAATTCTATATCATTTCCAATCAACAATATGTCATCCACATATAATATTAGAAATGCTACAGAGCTCCCACTCACTTTCTTGTAAATACAGGCTTCTCCAAAAGTCTGTATAAAACCATATGCTTTGATCACACTATCAAAATGTTTATTCCAACTCCGAGAGGCTTGCACCAATCCATAAATAGACCGCTAGAGCTTGCACACTTTGTTAGCACCTTTTGGATTGACAAAACCTTCTGGTTGCATCATATACAACTCTTCTTCCAGAAATCCATTCAGGAATGCAGTTTTGACATCCATTTGCCAAATTTCATAATCATAAAATGCGGCAATTGCTAACATGATTCGGACAGACTTAAGCATCGCTACGGGTGAGAAAGTCTCATCGTAGTCAACCCCTTGAACTTGTCGAAAACCTTTCGCAACAAGTCGAGCTTTGTAGACAGTAACATTACCGTCAGCGTCAGTCTTCTTCTTGAAGATCCATTTATTCTCGATGGCTTGCCAATCATCGGGCAAGTCAACCAAAGTCCACACTTTGTTCTCATACATGGATCCCATCTCAGATTTCATGGCCTCAAACCATTTTGCGGAATCTGGGCTCACCATCGCTTCTTCATAGTTCGTAGGTTCGTTATGGTCAAGTAACATGACTTCCAAAACAGGATTACCGTACCACTCTGGCGTGGATCTTACTCTGGTTGACCTACGAGGTTCGGTAGTAACTTTATCTGAAGTTTCATGATCATCATCATTAGCTTCCTCACTAATTGGTGTAGGTGTCACAGGAACCGGTTTCTGTGATGAACTACTTTCCAATAAGGGAGCAGGTATAGTTACCTCATCAAGTTCTACTTTCCTCCCACTCACTTCTTTCAAGAGAAACTCCTTCTCTATAAAGGACCCATTCTTTGCAACAAATGTCTTGCCTTCGGATCTGTGATAGAAGGTGTACCCAATAGTTTCTTTTGGGTATCCTATGAAGACACATTTCTCCGATTTGGGTTCGAGCTTATCAGATTGAAGCTTTTTCACATAAGCATCGCAGCCCCAAAATTTAAGAAATGACAACTTTGGTTTCTTGCCAAACCACAGTTCATAAGGCGTCATCTCAACAGATTTTGATGGTGCCCTATTTAACGTGAATGCAGCCGTCTCTAAAGCATAACCCCAAAACGATAGCGGTAAATCAGTAAGAGACATCATAGATCGCACCATATCTAGTAAAGTACAATTACGATGTTCGGACACACCATTACGCTGTGGTGTTCCGGGTGGCGTGAGTTGCGAAACTATTCCACATTGTTTCAAATGTAGACCAAACTCATAACTCAAATATTCTCCTCCACGATCAGATCGTAGAAACTTTATTTTCTTGTTACGATGATTTTCCACTTCACTCTGAAATTCTTTGAACTTTTCAAATGTTTCAGACTTATGTTTCATTAAGTAGATAGACCCATATCTTCTCAAATCATTTGTGAAGGTGAGAAAATAACGATACCCGCCGCGAGCCTCAATATGCATTGGACCACATACATCAGTATGTATTATTTCCAATAAATCTATTGCTCGCTCCATTATTCCGGAGAACGGCGTTTTAGTCATCTTGCCCATGAGGCATGGTTCGCAAGTACCAAGTGATTCGTAATCAAGTGATTCCAGAAGTCCATCAGTATGGAGTTTCTTCATGCGCTTTACACCAATATGACCTAAACAGTAGTGCCACAAATAAGTTGCACTATCATTATCAACTATGCATCTTTTGGCTTCAACATTATGAATATGTGTATTACTACTATCAAGATTTAACACAAATAGACCACTCTTCAAGGGTGCATGACCATAAAAGATATTACTCATATAAATAGAACAACCATTATTCTTAGATTTAAATGAATAACCGTCTCGCATCAAACAAGATCTAGATATAATGTTCATTCTTAACGCTGGCACCAAATAACAATTATTCAGGTCTAAAATTAATCCCGAAGGTAGATGTAGAGGTAGCGTGCCGATGGCGATCACATTGTCTTTGGAACCATTTCCCACGCACATCGTTACCTCGTCCTTAACCAATCTTCGCTCAATCCGTAGTCCCTGTTTCGAGTTGCAAATATTAGCAACAGAACCAGTATCAGATACCCACGTGCTACTGCGAGCTCTAGTAAGGTACACATCAATAACATGTATATCACATATACCTTTGTTCACCTTGCCATCCTTCTAGCCACCAAATACTTGGGGCAGTTCCGCTTCTAGTGACCAATCTGTTTGCAGTAGAAGCACTCAGTCTCAGGCTTAGGTCCAGACTTGGGTTTCTTCTCTTGAGAAGCAACTTGTTTGCCGTTCTTTTTGAAGTTCCCCTTCTTCTTCCCTTTACCCTTTTTCTTGAAACTGGTGGTCTTGTTGACCATCAACACTTGATGCTCCTTCTTGATTTCTACCTCCGTAGCCTTTAGCATTGTGAAGAGCTCGGGAATTGCCTTATCCATCCCTTGCATATTATAGTTCATCACGAAGCTCTTGTAGCTTGGTGGCAGTGATTGAAGAATTCTGCCAATGACACTATCATCCGGAAGATTAACTCCCAGTTGAATCAAGTGATTGCAGTACCCAGACATTCGGAGTATATGTTCACTGACAAAACTATTCTCCTCCATCTTGCAACTATAGAACTTATTGGAGACTTCATATCTCTCAATCCGGGCATTTGCTTGAAATATTAACTTCAACTCCTGGAATATCTCATATGCTCCATGACGTTCAAAACTCCGTTAAAGTCCCGGTTCTATGCCGTAAAGCATGGCACATTGAACTATCGAGTAGTCATCAACACGTAACTGCCAGACATTCACAATGTCTGCAGTTGCCGGTGCAGGTGGTACACCTAGCGGTGCTTCCAGGATGTAATTCTTCTATGCAGCAATGAGGATAATCCTCAAGTTATGGACCCAGTCCGTGTAATTTCTACCATCATCTTTCAACTTTGCTTTCTCAAGGAACGCATTAAAATTTAACGGAACAACAGCACGGGCCATCTATCTACAACAACATAGACAAGCAAAATACTATCAGGTACTAAGTTCATGATAAATTTAAGTTCAATTAATCATATTACTTTAAGAACTCCCATTATATAGACATACCTCTAATCATCTAAGTGATCACGTGATCCAAATCAACTAAACCATAACCGATCATCATGTGAAATGGAGTAGTATTCAATGGTGAACATCACTATGTTGATCATATCTACTATATGATTCATGCTCGACCTTTCGGTCTTAGTGTTCCGAGGCCATATCTACATATGCTAGGCTCATCAAGTTTAACCCGAGTATTCTACGTGTGCAAAACTGGCTTGCACCTGTTGTATAAGAACGTTGAGCTTATCACACCTGATCATCACGTGGTGTCTCGGCACGATGATCTTTTGCAACGGTGCATACTCGGGGAGAGCACTTGTACCTTGAATTTTTTTTAGTGAGAGATCATCTTATAATGCTACCATCAATCAAAGCAGAATAAGATGCATATAGGATAAACATCACATGCAATCAATATAAGTGATATGATATGGCCATCATCATCTTGTGCCTTTGATCTCCATCTCCAAAGCACCGTCATGATCACCATCGTCACCGGCGCGACACATTGATCTCCATCATAGGATCGTTGTCGTCTCACCAACTATTACTTCTACGACTATCGCTACCGCTTAGTGATAAAGTAAAGCAATTACATGGCGATTGCATTTCATACAATAAAGAGACAACCATATTGCTCCTGCCAGTTGCCGATAACTCCGTTACAAAACATGATCATCTCATACAATAAAATATAGCATCACACCTTGACCATATCACATCACAACATGCCCTGCAAAAACAAGTTAGACGTCCTCTACTTTGTAGTTGCAAGTTTTACGTGGCTGCTACGGGCTGAGCAAGAACCATTCTTACCTACGCATCAAAACCACAACGATAGTTCATCAACTTACTGCTGTTTTAACCTTCAACAAGGACCGGGCGTAGTCACACTTGGTTCAACTAAAGTTGGAGAAACTGACACCCGCCAGCCACCTGTGTGCAAAGCACGTCGGTAGAACCAGTCTCGCGTAAGCGTACACGTAATGTCGGTCCGGGCCGCTTCATCCAACAATACCGCTGAACCAAAGTATAACATGCTGGTAAGCAGTATGACTTGTATCGCCCACAACTAACTTGTGTTCTACTCGTGCATATAACATCTACACATAAACCTAGCTCGGATGCCACTGTTGGGGAACGTAGTAATTTCAAAAAAATTCCTACGCACACGCAAGATCATGGTTATGCATAGCAACGAGAGGGGAGAGTATCGTCTACGTACCCTCATAGACCGCAAGCGGAAGCGTTATGACAACGCGGTTGATGGTCGTACGTCTTCACGAGTCGACCGATCCTCAGTACCGAACGTACGCCACCTCCGCGTTCAGCACACGTTCAGCTCGGTGACGTCCCATGAACTCACGATCCAGTAGAGCTTCCAGGAAGAGCTTCACTGGCATGACGGCGTGGTGATGGTGTTGATGAAGCTACTGACGCAGGGCTTCGCCTAAGCACCGCTACGATATGACCGAGGTGGATTATGGTGGAGGGGGGCACCGCACACGGCTAAAAGATCAATGATCAATTGTTGTGTCTCCAAGGGGTGCCCTCCTCCCCATATATAAAGGAGTTGAGGAGGGGGAGGGGGCCGGCCTCCTATGTGCACCCCATGAGGAGTCCTACTCCCACCGGGAGTAGGACTCCCCCCTTCCAAGTAGGAGTAGGAGTAGGAGAGGAAGGGAGAGAAGAAGAGAAGGAAAGGGGGGCGCCGCCCCCCTCCTTGTCCAATACGGACTAGAGGGGGAGGGGGCGCGCGGCTGCCCTGGCCGCCCCTCCTCTTCTCCCACTAAGGCCCATTAGGCCCAATATACTTCCCGAGGGGTTCCGGTAACCCCCCGGTACTCCGGTATATGTCTGAAACCTCCCGAAACACTTCTGGTGTCCGAACATAGTCGTCCAATATATCGATCTTTACGTCTTGTCCATTTTGAGACTCCTCATCATGTCCGTGATCATATCCGGGACTTTGAACTACCTTCTGTACATCAAAACACAAAAACTAATAATATCGACCGTCAAAGTACTTTAAGCATGCGGACCCTATGGGTTAGAGAACTACGTAGACATGACCGAGACACGTCTTCGGTCAATAACCAATAGCGGAAACTGGATGCTCATATTGGTTCCTAAATATTCTACAAAGATCTTTATCGGTCAAACCGCATAACAACATGCGTTGTTCCCTTTGTCATCGGTATGTTACTTTCTCGAGATTCGATCGTCCGTATCTCAATACCTAGTTCAATCTCGTTACCGGCAATTATCTTTACTCGTTTCATAATGCATCATCACGTAACTAACTCATTAGTCACATTGCTTGCAAGGCTTATAGTGATGTGCATTACCGATGTCGGCGTTCTGGGAACGGGGGTCCCCAGACTTGCCTGCCTGCGGCCTGCGGCGTGGCTCAAAGGGGGGCCTAGCACGGCCCATCTTCACCAACACAGACCCAAGACCCTCGCAAGGGGCCAAGCCTCGCAGGGCGGACGACGCGGAGCTTCCTCAGGCACGGCCTCATCAGGCTGGCTCGCGAGGAGGCGGAGAGATCAAGGCGGGGTACCTCACGAGGTTCCCGTGACGCAAGCCATGACGACCAAGGGCGCCAGGCGGGTGCCAGCCCGCGCAGTGTCCTCCTTTCCTCTTTGGTGCAAAGGGGGCAAGCGCAGCCGCGGAGTACCGAGGCATCAGGCAAATGTTGCCATTTCGGTGCAACAAGACCAGGACCAGGAGGACTGCAAGACGGAGGTCATTGTGGAGCCCAAGACGGCGTCACCACCAGAGCTTTGTGCAGGCGAAGACTGCTTTTGTCAGGATAGCTGGTACTAGCTGTCCCCCTTCAAATTAGCCCGCTATTGTTGGCTCCCTTCCCGCTCGATATTTGGGAAGAGGACCAGGGCCTCTATAAATAGGACTAGCCACCCCCAGGGGAGAGGGGCATCAACAATCGGAGAGAGAGAGAGAGAAGGGTGACTAAACTCCTCCCAGCAGTTCATCGCCCCAGCCAAGAACAGACCCTCGTGAGGCTGTTCTTCCTTGTATTGTTCATCATCATCAGCCCAAGAGGCAATCCACCACGCCACACACTGGAGTAGGGTATTACACCACAACGGTGGCCCGAACCAGTATAAACCCTGTGTCTCTCGTGTTGTTATTTCCATAGCTTAGATCTTAGCGAGGCGGAGGGGTGCAGGTAGGTAGGAGGCGAAATCTCCGCGCGCACCCCAGTGTTCGAACCTCAAGGGTCTGCCGGAACCCGAAATCCGACATTTGGCGCGCCAGGTAGGGGTGCACCAGGAGTTTTCTCTTCCGCCACCGCCACGGCCTGCCTCGCGATGAGCGGCGCGTTGCCCGCTCCGGTCGCCGGCGCTAGCACGGGGGCCAGGGGGCTCTGAGCCCTGGCCCCAGCCCTGCAACGGGTACGGTGGTCGGACAAGTTCAAGCCAACGATGCCGCCGCGCTACGGTGGCGCGACAGATCCGCTGGCCTTCTTGCTGGCGAGCGAGGAGGCCCTCCTTGAAGCTGGAGGTGACGATAGGGTCATGGCCAACTGGCTCCCCATGGCCCTCACCGGCGCTCCGCGCACATGGCTGCTCCACCTGCCGGCAGCCTCCGTGGCCTCTTGGGAAGAGCCCTGCAGCTTCTTCCCCGCCCATCACGCTACACCAACACCCTCGGTCGTCGCGGCCCTCCTGGGCGGCTCGCAGGCGCCGCCTACAAGTCACCACGTCAAGCCGTTCATCCGCCGGGTCAGCGCCGCTTCCACGCGGCAGGGGGCTCTCCCGGACCGGGCGGCGCCCAAGGCCGGCCTGACCTTCAGCTCGGAGGACCACCCCTCGAACTCGGCCTGCTCGGGTGCGCTCCTCATGCTGTGCACCCCCACCATCTGCCAGGTGGCCGTCACCAGAACTCTCATCGATGGTGGTGTGGGCCTCAGCATGCTCTCGGTCGAGGCCTTCAACCTCCTCTGCATACGCCTGGAACGGCTGCAACCCAGCCGGCCCTTCGCAGGCGTTGGGGGCGGATCATCCAGCTCCTTGGGACAGATCCGGCTCCCAGTAACCTTCGGCACCTACAACAACTTTCGCACGGAGCTGGTCGACTTCGACATCACCCCCATCGGCCTCCCCTACAACGTTATCCTCGGCTACCCAGCACTGGCCCAGTTCATGGCCATGACGCACCCGGCGTACAACCTCATGAAGATGCCCGAGAGCAACGGTGTCCTCACCGTGCACGGGGACAGCGGAGACGCGCTACGGGTGCTCAAGCTCGCCTTCAAGACGGCGGCGTCGGCACAACCCGCTGACTTGGAGACCCCTGAGCCCAAGGGGGCTGCACCCGCCAAGAAGAAACAGTTGTTCACCCAAGACAAGGCAGAAACCAAGCAGATACCCATCGATGAGGACGGGTCCACCAACGCCACTTTCACCATAGGCGCCAACCTCGAACCCGAGCAGGAGGAGGCCCTGGTCGGGTTCCTGCACGCAAACAAGAAGGTATTCGCTTGGGAGCCTGACCAGTTGGCAGGGATCCCTAGGAGAGTAATCGAGCATCACCTCAACGTGTGCCCCAATGTGTGCCCTGTGAAGTAGAAGGCCAGGCGGCAGTCCACAGAAAAGAAGGCCTTCATCGTCCAAGAGACCCGCAAATTAGAAGCCACTGGGGTCATTCGCGAGGTCCGATACCCGGATTGGTTGGCCAACCCTGTCGTTGTGCCAAAGAAGGGAGGGAAGGAGCGCATGTGTGTCGACTTCACCAACCTCAACAAAGCATGCCCGCAAGATCCGTTCCCGCTCCCACGCATCGACCAGATCATCGATTCCACCACGGAATGCGACCTGCTATGCTTCTTGGATGCCTTCTCTGGGTATCACCAGATCAAGATGGCGGTAGAAGACGTCGAAAAGACAGCCTTCCTAACCCCGTGTGGGGTGTACTATTACACATGCATGCCATTCGGGCTGCGTAACGCAGGGGCGACCTTTCAGCGGCTGATGCACATCACCTTGGGCCCGCAGCTCGGGAAGAATGTTGAAGCTTACGTCAATGACATTGTGGTAAAGTCTCGGGAGGCCAGTACCCTGATACAAGACCTAGAGGAAACCTTCGCGAGCCTCAACGCAGTGAACCTACGACTCAACCCAGAGAAGTGTGTGTTCGGAGTCCCCTCGGGCAAGCTCTTGGGTTTCCTCGTGTCCCACCGAGGCATCGAGGCTAACCCGGAAAAGGTCAAGGCAGTGGAAGACATGAGCCCGCCAAAGACCCTCAGAGAAATGCAGAAGCTCACTGGGCGCGTGACCGTGCTAGGGCGCTTCATCTCCAAGTTGGGGGAACGAGCGCTGCCCTTCTTCCAGCTAATGAAGAAAAAAGGGCCCTTTGAGTGGACTGAAGAGGCCGACAAGGCGTTCCAGGATCTCAAGAGATACCTGACCAGCCCACCGGTCATGGTGGCTCCGCGCCCTCAAGAGCCCCTGGTGCTTTACCTCGCCGCCACTCCGTACTCCGTGAGCACAGCCCTCGTGGCGGTTAGAGAGGAGCATCGAATCAAAACCACAGCAACAGCCCGGGACAAGGCAAAACAGGAACAAGGAAGGCCCACAGAAATCGCCACCGCGGTTGAGGAGGATCAGCCGCCGCAGAGGAGTGCACCGGAGGCGGAAGAGGTCCCTCCCCCAGATGGCCGGCCTCAGGAGGCCTCATCGCCTCAAGAGGCGCCATGGTCTCCGAAGGGAGCCGCCAGCACTGATGCACCCAACCTCGTCGAGCACCCGGTGTACTTCGTCAGCACGGTGTTGCGGGATGCGAGGGTACGGTACCCCATGCCTCAGAAACTCCTCCTCGCGCTAGCTGCGACATTATTTTCAGGGTCACCCCATCAAGGTCGTCTCGTCATACCCCCTGGAGAGAGTGCTCAGGAGCCCTAACTCAGCTGGAAGGGTCGCTGAGTGGAACATAGAACTGCAAGCGTTTCAGCTCGAATTCAGCACGGCCAGAGTCATCAAGGGAGCAGCGTTGGCGGATTTTGTGGCAGAATGGACGGAGGCACTAGGCCTCAAGGCCAACGAGGATCGGTCCCTCTCCCCGGGAAGCGAGGCGATAGAAGGCTGGGTCATGTACTTCGATGGGGCGTTCTCCAGGCATGGCGCTGGGGCTGGGGCGGTGCTTATATCGCCCACTCAGGACAAGCTCTACTACGTTGTGCGGCTCTGTTTTCAACAAGGTGAAAAGGTGCCCAACAACATAGCGGAGTACGAAGGTTTAATAGCGGGCTTGAAACGCCTCACCATCAAGGGCGATTCGCAGCTCCTTGTCAATTTCTCAAACAAGGTGTACGAGCCGAAAGATGAGCACATGGAAGCCTACCTTGCGGAGGTCCGCAGGATGGAGAAGCAGTTCTGGGGGTTGGAGTTGCAGCATGTGCCCTATGGAACCAATCAGGAGGCCGATGACATCGCCAAACGGGCGTTCAGGCGGTTACCTCAGGAGCCTGGAGTTTTCGAGGAGCGGCTCTTCAAGCCCTCAGCCCTGCCGTCATTGTCAAACACGGCTCAGCCTCGGGAGAAGCTCCCCCAGCCACCTGCCTCAGGAGCTCCGGCCCGTGGCCCGGCCTCAGGAGCACGCCTGCTCCTGACGATGGAACCTCAGGAGGGATGCTGGATCACGGAGCTCCGGAGTTACTTAACACAAGGGACCCTACCGGATAAGGAGGAGGAAGCGGAGCGAGTGGCACGCCAGGCCACGGCATACTGCATCAAGGATGGGGAGCTCTACCGGAAGCGACCAAACGATGTATCCCTGCGCTGCATCCCCAGGGAGCAAGGGAAGGAACTGCTGGAAGATATACACGGCGGAGACTGTGGACATCATTCATCATCACGGACCCTCGTCGGCAAGGCGTTCCGCAGTGGGTTTTATTGGCCCACCGCGCTCAATGACGCCGTCGAACTAGTGAAAGCTTGTGAGGCCTGCCAGTTCCACGCCAAGCAGATCCATCAACCAGCAGGAGGCCTGCAGACTATACCCCTTTCGTGGCCATTCGCAGTCTAGGGGCTGGACATCTTGGGCCCGTTTCCTCGGGCGCCAGGGGGCTACCGCTACCTCTACGTCGCCGTGGACAAGTTCACCAAGTGGGCTGAAGTAGAAGCTATCTGCACCATTCCCGCGGGTTCCGCGGTCAAGTTCATCAAGGGCATCGTGAGCCGGTTCGAGGTGCCGAACCGCATCATCATGGACAACGGTTCGCAGTTCAACAGTAACCTCTTCAAAACATACTGTGCTAACCTTGGAACGCAGATATGCTATGCTTCGGTGGCGCACCCCCGAAGTAACGGCCAGGCCGAGCGAGCCAACGCAGAGGTCCTGAGGGGCCTCAAGACTAGGACGTTCAAGAAGAAGCTGGAGGCCTGCGGCAGAGGTTGGTACGACGAGCTTCAGTCCGTGTTGTGGTCCATCCGCACAACCGCGACCAAGCCGACTGGAGAGACCCCGTTCTTCCTTGTCTATGGAGCCGAAGCGGTCCTCCCTCACGAGGTCAGACGTTGCTCCGCGCGGGTCCTGGCGTTCGAGGAGGCGCAGCAGGACGCCATGCGGGGGATGGACCTCGTGCTGGGGGAGGAACGTCGCCGAGAAGCCGTGCTGCGAGCGGCGAGGTACCAACAAGCACTGCGGCGATATCACTGCCGCAACATCCGCCCCAGAACTCTCGAGGTAGGAGACCTCGTGCTCAGGCGGGTTCTCTCCAAGGAGGGGATGCACAAGCTCTCTCCCATGTGGGAGGGCCCGTTCAAAGTTGTTCATGTTTTCAGGCCCGGCTCCGCGTGCTTGGAGACTCAGGAGGGGGTGCCGGTCCAGAACGCATGGAACATCCAACACCTCCGGAGGTTCTACCCCTAAAAAGGCCCAGAGCCTGTGAAGAAGGCGAATGCCTATGAAGCTGTCGCGTTTTGGAAAAGGCCCAGAGCCTGTGAAGAAGGCGAATGCCTGTGAAGCTGTCGCGTTTTGGAAAAGGCCCAGAGCCTGTGAAGAAGGCGAATGCCTGTGAAGCTGCCGCGTTTTGAAAAAGGCCCAGAGCCTGTGAAGAAGGCGAATGCCTGTGAAGCTGTCGCGTTTGGGAAAAGGCCCA